>NW_017805625.1:7023460-7139048 GCF_001891065.2 Hippocampus comes | reverse complement strand
TGTGTGTGGGTGTGTGTGTGTGTGTGTGTGTGTGTGTGTGTGTGTGTGTGTGTGTGTGGGAGGGGGGTTTAGTGAGTCTATGAGGAGAACATCTGGATATGTTTTTCCTTGTAAGCTGTGGTTGCCGCCACTGCTCGTGTGTGTGCGCGTGTGTGAGAGTGCGAATGAGAATGTGAGTGTTTTCCTGGTTCAGTGTGTCAGGGCTTTGTCCTCTCTCCATCTTGTTGTTCAATAAACTACCATCGTTGAGGACATTAGAGACAATTCGCCAGTCCCTCTCAGTTCCCTCTGTGCTGCAGGTACAATTTGAAATAATGCGGAGGAAAAACAAAACGATTTTTCCCAAGCACATCAATAGCTGAAGTGTATTTTTAGACATTCGAGTTCTAGTAGCCACTTATAATTTGTCGCTTAGGCCAAAACACAGAATTTGCAGCTGTATTTTCTTTTTCTTTTTTTTTCTTTTTTCTTTTGGTTGGTTGGATGGGAAAAAGAGAGTGAAGCAAGTTCATGGTTTCACAGGACTGTGCTCCAAGTTAATTGCAATGAGTGCCAGTGCTAAATTGTTGTCAAAATGCCTTTTGATATAATTTTTCAAAACATTTGCTACATACAGGTAGTGCAAAAACAAAAGTGAAACTAAACACCATCAGTACTGGGCCACTAATGGGGGTTCATCAAAAACTGAACAACAAAAACACATGCATAAATATATTTTTACAAATAGTGTTTTGTAAGAGTGTTTTAAAAAAATGACCTTCCTTCTGTTTTATAGTATAAATCAAACCTGGTGGAAAACAAAACGGGGAATTTTTCAAGCAAATGGGAACTGTTAACAATGGAAGCCAATTCCCAGCATTAATAAAAGTCATACCAAGTGTATTTTTTACACTTGTGTTGCTTTTGTGTAGACACAGGTTTTCGGCCATGGAATAGAAAAAAAAATCTACAGTGGTTGAAAAAAAAATACTACTAATAATTATGATTTAATAATAAGCTTTCAAAATTAACCAACTTAAAAAAAAAAAAAAGCTCACATTGCCTTACCATTGCGAGGCTTTTGAGCTTTTTTTAAAATGATTCCTGCACTCGCCTTGTCCAACACACGCAGTTACAAAGCAACGTGACCGTTTTCAAAAGAATAAAATATGTAACGTACTTACCATTGAGGAATGATAAATGAAGAAATCCAAACGTCAAAAGTGTCGACCTCAGCACGGTACGGTGTGTAGCCGAATGAACAGCATGTCGACGCCTGTCATGGCCACCAGTCATACTTGATTGGTTAATTTTTGACCCAACAAAAAGATTATAGGCATTTAACCCAATAAATGTTTAATTTGATTCTACAATTTGGCTACTTTCGTAAGAAATAACCCAGAATTTTGACCAAATTCAACCAAAATCTAAAAATTGAGTTAATGAAATAACCCAACTGTTTTTTTTATTTTTTTTTAAGAGTCTATTGTCCAACTTTATATTCAAATTGTAACTGTGTCAGGGGCTTTCCACAGATTGATGTGACATGTCTTGACAAAGTGCTGTGTATCTTTTCCCTCCTGTGTGTGCTCGCTCTAAGCAATAGGGAGAAAAATCCCACCTGGGATGAAAGAAGTGTGCGCTGGTGGCCACATCAAAATATCTTTCAAAGTGGTTGCATGTGCTCGGAAATATGCAGAAAGGAAACGCACGCACGCACGCACGCACACACACACACACACACACACACACACACACACACAGAGCGACAGACTTAATGCAACAACTACACTCAGAATAATTTAAAACAGGAAGTTTTTTTTTTTTTTTAACTTGATGATAGGCCTGGCATTGCAATCATGTCCTTTTTCTTTATCTCCCCCTCCCTCCCAAGCTAACAGCTAGCACCAAGTCTTTAATTCCACTGATGGAGCACCACTGAGTGAGTGTGCGGCGTTTCCCAGTTAGAAGTGACCACATGCTGGGTATGAAGGTGAGAAAAACGCTGCATGTGTTAAATCTTGAATTGGAACGATGCAGACACTCTCACGTCACACGTTACAGCTGTTTTTGTTTTGGTGTCCCTTCAGTGAGCGGGGACCCAGATTTGGCTCCAGCCTATTGGTAAAGAAGTGTGACTAAAGTCATTAAAATTGTAATGAAAGCGGCTCCGTGAGCTTGGTCATGGAACAAATTAAATGCAAAAAGTAGCCAAAATATGCCTACAAAAATATCTTGAAAGACTCAGTGAGCATCTAAAACAGTGTAGGCTTGCTTTTTCTTCATAACACTGATGCAGAAAGGTACCAGTGGTCGCAAAGAGCAAGTGTGGTAGACCAACAAGCGCTCTCGCTAATTGAATTTCAATTAGATAAGCCGATTTCAAGTTAAAGTCCGTACAATTCTGCTGCGGCCAATCAATTTAATATTTTGTAGAGATGCAACAATGAATCGAGTAATCGATGATCAAATTCAACTACTTCGATAAGAGTCATGCACAAGTCTGAGTGTTATTTCAAAGTGTTGAACGTTACGCCGTGCGGCACACACCATATTGTGACATCACTGGCTGTTGTTAAAGCAGGAGAAGCCTTCTTTTTCTCGTCATCTCCTGAGCACAGCTGGATTTGGCCAAATTCCCTCGTGCCTCATTTCCTGAAACTACCCCCATCCCATCGCCCTCCCCCAACCCTCCACACCACTTCAGTCCACTCACCGCACCCTCCTCCGCTCTGGAGCCTGAGCCACGCTTGTCGACAGTTGCTGAGGTTTTTGGCGCTGTGCTACTCTCAACCCACGCCTGGGTTTGTGCTCCAAAACCATCTTTTCCATTCGCTCTCTTGGAGTGAATGGCTGGAAGCAGTACAAATACAAAGCCATTCACGTGGACCTCGTTCGCTGAACTTCAAAGAACAAAAAAATATTTTTCACCCAAATTTGGATTCAACAACAAAGTGTGCCCCGCGAATGGCTGGCGAGCAGTTCAGGGTATACCTTACCTATCGCTAAAGAAAAATAATACTGTCAAACAGAATAATCAGTTCTTTATGTTTTGGCCGTAAAAACAATTAACTACATGTTCCTCTTCAGGCAAACGCAAAAATAATAGATGAAGATAATTGCTACCCAGTGTTGCGGGGATTACTTTGGGAATTTAATTGTTGCAAGTTAGCCTGTTGAAAATGTAATACATAGTAGTATAATTATTTCAGTTTCTCAAAGTAATATAACTAATTCCATTTGAATATTGTATTTTCAGACGACGAATCACACTTTTCCTCATAGTTTGGCTCAGGTGTGACTTGTATATATTATGATTAGAGCTCGGACTTACACCCGAACTCCTTGATGTAGGATTCTAGTTCAGGTAAGCCATTTTAAACTAAAAAGAAAAGCTTTTCCATAATTCAACGTGAAACTTTCAAATCCAACCGGAACTCATTCGTCTACTGTTCTTGTTTTTTTTTTAATCCCTGAAAAAATGTTGCTTACACTCCAGAACGACTTATGTTTTATTTTCTTGGTGTGACTTATACGCCGGAGCAAATTATTATCTGAAAATGTTTGATTTACTTTTTAAAATTTGAATAAATGCTTTCAACTGTTAACCATTTTCACATTTTAAGATTGAACCTCATTATCTTTTTTTTAAACTGTTAGACCAGCGGAAGACGATACACATACTGTAAAATTTTTCCCCAACCTTGCATTGTAAAATTTGATGAAGCCCATTCTCTTTTTCAGAGACTTTAGAGATTTGTCTATCAGCCTCAGTTGATTGGCATGTGAGCGCTTGAAATCCTGGCCAGTCACAGTCACACCATGAAGCAAGGCGGGACCATGAGTGAAAAAAACCCTTGGTAAGAACTTATCGCTCTCAAAATGGGGACGTCTAGTCACTCTTAAATCAGCACGGTTGTGTCAACCGTATTCCTGATTTAACGCACTTAGGTCCACTCATTTGTCCTGCCATGCGGCTTGAAAGCACTTCAGGCGGCAGGCTGTGCAAATGTGCTGGCAGACTGAAAATTGATGACCCCACTTGACAACAGACCCAACCCATAAAACAAACTCTCGGCCAACACCTGCTTCCCTCCCTCCACCTACGCCTCACCTCATCTCATTGCCTCATTAAAGGTCAGCCACTCGCTCACATAATATAGGGCAGGGCAGCCTTACAACCAAAAAAAAAAAAAAGCCGCCTTGCATTTATTAAAGGAATATTTCTACATGTTCTAAATCACCCTTCCACTGCTTGAAGATAAGGAGTCAAAATCAAAGGCAAATCTCATTACAAGGCCATAAAATCATGAAACCAAACTCATTGCTAAAAACACTCCACTCCCAGTTGATGTTTACCGTCGAACTACACATTAAAATGAAGATAATTACACTTTGTGGATTTATAATAACCACACAACTTTGCCTTTTGCTAGAGTAGTTTGAGCTCGCAATACACAATGCCATAGAAGGGTTAAGGATTAGCATCAGTAGTCGCGTTGTTACCCTGTAAACAATGAATTGTAGAGCAATTTCCCGGAGTCTTCACGGAGACTTCAGAGTTGTCTACCGCTGACGAAGCTTCTGTGAGAGAAGCGAAACGTCCTTTTTTGTTTTTTGTTTTTTACCCACAGGTACAGATGACGACTGACAGAACCCTTTCTACCTGTAAACAATGGATATTTTGAACACAATTAAGGGAGCAACATATAGAGAGACAATATCACAATACCTACAAACATTCATTTATTTATTATCCCTTTAAAGGTGACTAATATTACAGCAGCTTACTGAGTCATTTACAATCGTAAACTATTCCGTAGCTGCATGCCCACATAATACTGCCACGATGAATTATCCTTGCAAACTGTTTAATTTGTCACATTCTATTTAGGATATTCCCATATGTAGTTATAATGTACAGTTCTATAGATTGTTGTTATCCTTATATTCTAAAATATTAATATGATAATTATAACAAGAGTAATAGTATTTTTTTGAAATAGTAATTTATTATTACAAAAAATACCCCTGTATAGATGATGATTATACAAATTGTTAAAGGTAGAAAAGTTAGTAAATATTTTTCAATGAAATCTTTTGGGTTTTTCTTTTTTTCCCTGTCTATTTAGGAGTGTCCTATAAAGGACCAAACATCTCTTCTGGTAAACATGAATGTTCATTTTGACTTTGAAATAATGTATTGTAATACTCTGGTAGATAATGGCGTGTGATGAATTGTCTTATCAAAACCCAATTGTAGGATATTGATGAATGAAAACACATTTAAAAGTTCTGTAACCAGGTATTGCCGCTACGCTGAAATGAGCAACTGAGCATTGTTGTGTATTGTAGGAGTGAAGCCTTAATTAAAAGTGCTGCTTGAATGCTGAGACTGAAGTGATCATTAAGGGTGGCCCTGGGGGCCATGAATCGTTGACCAGGCCATACCTTCGTCTTCAGTTGTCATGGTAACATAAGAAGGTGAGGCGATGTTTGTTGTTTTTTCTCTCTGACTTGATTTTAAAACATGTTGAAATAAAAGCCCGAGTCAGTCAAAACAGCCACACATTCAATGTTGTTCTTAGTGTCTGTAGGTGAGATGAGTCACTCACTCTTTATTAACACTGACGCCTTGACAGACACCTCATGTTTTTAAGGCCATTCCGGGGTTTCAGTCCTCACTCTCGGCTCTCGCTCAAGTAAAAACACTCGCACCAAAAAGTGAAAATACACTTAAGAGTTACATAAAACAAAACAAAAAAAAAATTATTTATCATTTAATCGGGGAGAAAAATACTTTGGTAGTATGAGACACTGTGCCCACTAACGATGGTTATTTTGGCAAGTCTGACAACATCAGTGAAACAATTTCTTCAGCTACTATTGTTAGCCTCGTAGTAAGTGCTTCATGAATTTTTACTCACTGTTCTCTTAATAATTTAAAATGCCAATGTGCTTGCTAGAAATTGTACCTTTTCAGTAAGACGGGTCATGTTTATCTGCAAAGGGTAAATCGACACAACTGCACTCATCAAAACAAGTAGAAGTTTCAAGTTATAATTTCTTCCATGTTTGGGGATGTTGCAAAAAAAACAACAAAAACTGAAGAAAAAACAAGACACCGAGTGAGCACACAACATGGACATCAGAGTGCTGTTTTCTGTTTGTTTTTTTGTTTTTTTACTGCCGTTTTAGTTCATCGTGAAGTTGTTTGACGGGGTTGAGGTGACGGATCTCAAATTGGTCCATGCCATACTAATTAATCCAAGCATGCTTTTTGTGCGTTGGCAACTTCCCTTCACTGCTTCTACCACAACGGGGCACCATGCAATTGTCTAAAATGTCTCGGGCTAAGAGTGACAATTGAAGATTGAAGGGTTTCTGCCCACTTCCTGATTGATAGTTTAAGACGGCGTGTTTGTGTACACGCGGAAGGGCCCTGAATGGATTGAAGTCTTGCAAAATCTCATGCAAACATTTATAAGTACACTGAGACCATAAAGATGTCATCATTTCCTCACCGGACCAGTCCAACATCTTTTATAAAACAGATAAAAGGTCTCTAACATTCTTCCGTCAAAATATACATCGGATAAAAACTTTACAACACACTTGAAATCATCATGTCACAACCAGTTTTTGAGGTTCTGTCTCATGTAAATGTCCGCTGCTCACCCCACACCCTCTGTTCTGCGTGACTAATGTCAAGTGCGCGTACGTTACCATGACACCCATCAGTGTTGTTCAGGGGCTGGGACCAGCAGAGTTCCCACGCACCCTGGAAAAACCTGGAAAATAATTTGACCAATTTTCCAGTCATGGAAAATGAGAAGAAAATAATGGATGTCCTGGAAAAGCTCAGGTTGTCCTGGAAAATAGTTTTTCCTTCTCTTGATTCTCTCTCTAATCCCTGCATGTGGCGCATGCAGCGGACATATCGTTAAATGCAATAGTGCCTCTGTATAGTGTAGTGATCTCTTGAAAGTGGCGGATTTTCACCCGGCGTAGCTCCCAAAATCATGCGAGTGAAACTTAGACGTGCAGAGACACTAATATCTAAATTTGTTACGGTTATGTCATAATTCGAAGTATTCAGAACAGCTCGCTCCAGATGCATTTTAGGAAATGGGCAGCAGATAAAATATTAATGTCACATTTCTGCAGTTAAAATGTCAATTTTCCACATATGTCCTCTTTAAAACCAGGAAAAGTCCTCGAAATGTATTCCCATGATTTTCATTCAATCAGCTCCATCGTGCTTATATCATCATTTCTGTGCATGTGCGGTTTCCGAAAGCCCTCATTTCTCCAGCATCGGGATTTTGTCTCTTTTGTCTTTCTAGTTTGATCTCTCGTAATGAATTCAGTCGAGAGACTTTATTCCCATCGAGAGATGGTTCACATTGCAAGCACGTGTTCACATCATCTTCAATAAACACACGCATACCCGAGGAGGATCTGTGATGTTGCTGAAAAATTCATATCTTTGAATCTTCTCCTTTATAATTCCCGATGACTGAACGCTTCATCGACATTTTGCCCAATAGCCGCACTCCTGAAGTCATTTCGGCTGCCATCCTGTGCGACTGGTGTTGCGCATGAGTCACTGTTCACTGAGTGAAGTTATAGACTGCTATGTTAGTTTCAGGCACTTGCTAGCTAGCCATATTGTATACTTGTCACCCGGAATTTAATCCATCCATTTTCCAAACCATAAACTCCAAATTCCAGCTAAAGCAATTAAAGTATAGAATTAACTTGTTATCAACTTCCTTATCAGTAGGTTAACTCGTCCACTGCCAGCCCATGTTAAAACAATGCACCTTTTGACTTCTACACCCGTCGATGGCAGTAAATGAGACAATCCCAAACAACACGGCTCTCCGTGCAGAGATCAATTGTTCCAACTCGCATGCTTTTTAGCATATTGAAAATGAACCGGCACTCTTCTTCTGTATCTGTAAAATGGTAGAAGTCCATTGAGTTTACAAGGTGTCATTGCCAACCTATGTTTAGGAGTGTAATTAGCAGGCAGTTGAGAATCACTGATCTCATTAAATGCCTTTCCTGTAATAGATTCCTGGTCCTCAACATCCCCTGTCTGTAGAAACACTCTCTTGCACAAGCGTCAGTCTCGACAAATATAACATGATACATTTCCGACAAACAATTTGTACGTGTGTGACATCAAAGGAAGTGGCAGCGGAAATGGCAGCGTTAGTGTGGGCGAGCGGCGTCCACCTACCCAATCACTCAAACCGCTGCTTTAACGAGACCTCAGTTAAAGACAGAGGTGCCGTTGCCATCGTGCTGCACATTTGGATCATAAAAGAAGGCAATTACTGACCTGGCGACAACCCCAATGCACAAATCCGACTTAATCCCGATAAAGTGACACGGCAAACGTCGCACAAAGTCAAATCCAATGGGGAAAATGTGAGAAAGAATCTTAATCTGCGAAGAAAAGGCAATGGATCTCGCAAGGTGCAATGAATATCACATCAGAGCTTTTAACAGAGCCTCACGTGTCTCATGAACAAAAAGTGCTTGCAAAAGACAAGGTGAAAGAAGAAACCGAGATTAACTAATAAACTAAATGGCAAGAGTTCCAATAAATGTAAAAAATCAGTCGATTAACCCTTAGAATAATTTACAAAACATAAATCTAAGCAGACAAGAGCAACTATGAACATGAGCAAAAGGTCTCAAAAATATCACTTGAGGCAAACCAGCGAACAAGGTCAATAATCCGACAGAGACCAAGACGCTTGGCAGTACTTATATACTTGACAAGGCTTGAATGGAAACAAGACACAGGTGCGCCACTGAAGAGGAATGCCCTCCACTCCCTCTGGTGATAAAACAAAAAAACACAGAGCTAAACCATGACAGGGTCAGCTATGCTTTTGTGTTTTATTGTTGGTCATGATGGTGATATTTGAGGAGCAAAGTTGTTTTTTTTTTGTTTGTTTAGGTGGCCACACAAACATGTGGCAGGGACAATGAACGCTAGGTTTCCAAACGCAACAAACAAGTTCAGCCAACTCAGCATTACTGCACACCATTATGACCACGCAGAACCGAACAGGTAAATACAACAATTAATTAAAAAAAACAAAACAAAAAAAAAAACACGAATGAATTACGTTTCTTTGACGGTTATGCTTTTTTTTTTCACAAAATCCTCAAGGCTCATGTAAACGGGGTCCACCAGCTGATCACTATCGCACGGCCTATACGTGCCGCCGGAACACAACATACAGAATGCACACATGCTGAGGCAAGCGTGGTCATGCTTTAAGTTCAAAATGTTCCCATTGGTTTGTACGCAAGCGCTAAACGCCTCTGTCTTGTTTCTGTACTTGCGCGTGCATGTGTGTGTGTGTGTGTGTGTGTGTGTGTGTGTGTGTGTGTGTGTGTGTGTGTGTGTGTGTGTGTGTGTGTGTGTGTGTGTGTGTGTTCACTGGCAAGTCAAGAGAAGCATTGTCTGCAGCTGCTGTATCCCCGCGACCCCACCGCTGCTCTGTGCAGCTGTGAGGAAATCAAACGCCCCCCCACCCCACCCCCCACCCTTTCTGTCACAACCTGCTGATGCCCAATGAGGTCACCGGTGGAGCCAAGTGACGACCCACTGACACTGACCCCCATTTAGAAACATGAGATCTTCTAAAATCACTTCTTTGCTGTGACTAGGTTAGCACTTCGGCTGGTCAGCCAAAGAAAAATAAACAGCGGGCAGAAACGCCAGCCTCAAAATGAAGGACTTTGTTGCTCCGTAACTGCATCAACAAAAATAACGCCATGTCCATCACATCAATCGTGGACATGTCACGTCACTTGTGGTGGACTGGTGTGCCACAAAACCGCCAAGTAAAAAGATGGAAAGTGTGATAAATATAGAAAATGGCAGCCGCTTAAAGAAAACAAAAACGATCCGCAATGGCTCAAATAGTTGTCATTCGAATAGAAACTCACTCACTGAAGACAACTAAACTCAACATCTAATTTCACTCACTCAGTCTGAAATGTTTATTTGTTTATGACAAATAATACATCTTAGTTCATCTATCTTTGCAAGCGACACATAGTGAGAAACAGATTAATTCAAATGCTTTTCCACTAGACGGCAAAAGTACAATCAACCTAACCTAATTCATGATTGTCTTTCGTCGTTTGCCGTAAGAAATAAATAAATGCCTGGCTCAATTAAGCACCTCCCCCCACCCCCACCCCATCCCAAATTAAACAGTAACTTTAATTCTTTTACTTTATACTCATGCTGTTCTGTCCATTCTGACATTAAAGAGTTTTAAAGCCGGTTGCTACCCAACCCAGCAGCACTTAAACAGTCCCTTAGATACCTAGACAGTAACAGAAAATCTTCAATGGCATAAAGGACCTCTCGATTCAGGATCCTCCAAAGGTTTGCGGTCATGCATCGAGCTGGTTCGCCCTGAACCAACCTCACAAGGAGAAAAGAAATGCATCAAATTTTATTCACTGATGAATGCTGTGTTACTTTGGATAGTCCAGATGGATGGAGTTCCGGATGCTTGATGGACGTGCCAAAAAGGCTGCAAAGTCAGCAAGGAGGTGGCCGAGTGATGTTGTAGGCTGACAAAGTGGAGTGAGATGGTTGGTATTTATGGGGTCTGGCAGTGTCAAAATGACCTGCAAAATTTATGGACTTCCGAACTGACCATTTCCTGAAGTGGTATAAAAAGAAGGCCCGTGACTTCTGCACAAAAGTAAATCCTGAGCTATCCCACTCTGCAAAATATACCATTGAAGCTTAGGCTGCTTTGGGTATGAAGCTATATGTGTACGGCATGTGTATAATGTATATGAGCGGGAGAGATTAAAAAAAAAATACTAATACATTAAAAATGGGGGGAGTTGTCATGGCTCACCTATTTTCTTGGTTTGGTTAAGAAACATGCGCGAACCGAGTCCTTTGGCACCGTGATGTCATATTCACTCGACGACAGGTGGCAAGGCAAAATGGCGGCCCCCTGAGCCTGATAAAAATGGGTGGATTTTTCTGCGAAATTCGTAATCCACAATGTTAACCATCTTGACTTTCCCTGTAAAGCTACGTTATGTGGTTGCTGCCTGTTGTCGTGCTCTTGGGGTCACACCCTAACACTTTCCCTGTAAAGCTACGTTATGTGGTTATTAAAACATGTCATTCGCTTTTGATTTTTAATTTGACAGTAAACATCAACAGGGTGCGGCAATAAACATTTTGAAGCCTCTTTTTGACAAATTGTTCTCTACAAATAATGGCCCACTAAAGGGTTAAACTGGGCCATTATGAAAACTAAGTGTATCAAATATTACGTCAACGTAGGCTCGCCAGTCCAGCCGCTTCACAGGCTTAATTTGATTTTTACTTGACTATAAAAACTTCTAACATAGCTGACAGCTCCTTGTTGGGACGAGACAAGCCACCACCGTTTGTTTTTAAACAGCTGCTGAGTTGGACACATCACCAATCGTATGTATGTTGTATTCCAACCTCACTCCCGCCTTTGATGACGCGCGCCGGGCTAAAGTTAAAGTTGCCGAGCGGCGGCGGCACGGCCGCAGCAGTTGTTGTGCAGCGACGCGGTTGCGCTAACTGCCGCCCGTAGACCGGCAATAACCACGTCCAAAGTTTTGACCGCAGTCCCCAGCCACAAACATGCAGAGCAGCTGCCGCGGCCTCCAATGGTGCATGATACGAGTGTGCACTGTTTGACCCTTTAAATGACTTGCAAAGTGTATAATGACAGATCGTCTCTGACCTCTACCTTCAGTGGACCGTGACTGTACTCGAAGAGTGAGCCACTTTTACAAAGCAAAACAGCATCCCGCAATCAGATCAGTGATTCCCACCCAGTGAAATCATCGGTTGTGGTGTGGGAAATCATTGGACTTCACTTAACTCTCATTCATATCACAGAATAAATCATGGCTGCCAGCTTTGTGTTCACCTAACTGAGGCTAGATCTTGTAGGCCCACTGTGTACGTAGATTTGTGAGTAACCTGAGATATTCATTATTTAAATCCAGTGGAAACTCAATTGAACAGTGGGGTCGTCCGTTAATAACGACTGTCCGTTAAATTGAAGTACTTCTACGACTAAAAACACTCAATACAGTACAAAATAAATTTTTGTATGCTTTTTATCGCCAAAAAATGCCCACTGCAGTACAAAATTATTGCAAATATAAAGAAGGTGTTTGAAAATGTGTAGTTTATCCAAATTGACCTCACTGATTCTTCCTTCCATTTTTGTGTGTTTTCCTCAGCAAAGTCTGAACGTTCCTTGAAGGGCAGGTTGATGATCCTCGGGGGAGCAAAATTGTCGTGAATGGCCAGAGGAAGAAGCCTTATGCATCGGCCCCTTTAAATCTCCGCGCCCCGCCCCCTCTCCCGGAGATCTCCCAGCCTCTTTTACTGCTCGTGCTCAGGCGGGCAACCAGAGCCGCTCTTCGGTTCATTCTTAATCGTTGTCGAACTCCCGTTATGGACCCGGACGGCTGGCCCTGAAACGACAACATTAATTTCTTTTATTGGGGTTGGGTGTTATTTCTTTATCTGACGGAGCTCGAATGGACGTCGCTGGGCTAGAGGAGTGGGAGGAAGAAGCCTCCGCGTCTTTGAGTAGCCTGCCCGGAGCGGAGTGGCATGTTGGATCCGAGCGTGTCGGCTGAGTGGAAGTGGAGGTGGCGGCCAGAGGATAAAAGTGAAGTTTAGCTTCGCGATTTCTTCTCATTCGCTCCTCCACCACAGTAAAGTCCCACCGGCGGGTTCCCACACACCGTTTCCCGATGAGAAGCCCTCGCCCGTGGGGAGGCTGCGCGATGGTGACCGTGACGATGAGTAAGAGCGCCGAGTGGCTGCAGGAGGAGCTGGAGTCCGGAGCCGCCGCGCTTCTGCTGCTCGACTGCCGGCCGCACGAACTCTACGAGTCGTCGCACATCGAGGCGGCCATCAACGTGGCCATCCCGGGCCTCATGCTGCGCAGGCTGAAGAAGGGCAACCTGCCCATACGCTCCATCATCCCCAACAACGAGGACAAGGAGAAGTTCGTCAAGCGCTGCAAAAGCGACGTGGTGCTGCTGTACGACGAGGCCGGCCCCGAGCGACTGGAGTCCGGGCTCGGGAGCTCCGTGCTGGGGCTGCTCCTGCAGAAGCTCCGGGATGACGGGTGCAAGGCTTTCTATCTGGAAGGTGAGTCTGGAAGTGCAACCACTGCTTGTTTATTGTCTGTTGTACTTAAAATAGCATTTACTTGATTTTGAATGCGATTTTTCCCCTTGAATTATGTCCGTAATTATTGCTTTGTCTACTTATTTAACACTAAATAACATTCAAGAGACCGTTTTTTGTGGCGTTTCAATATACTTACTGCACCTCTCCTGTCAATATGTCTGCATTTATTTTTATTAACTGACATGTTTCAACATGTAGCACAGTAAACAAGTGCTTAGGCCATCCGCCTAGTTCTGAGGTTGGGGGTTCGAATCCGGGCTCATGCCCTCCTGTGTGGAGTTTTCATGTGAATCCTCCGTCTGCTTTCCACATTCCAAAAGCATGCTTCTAAGGTTAATTGAGGACTCCCAATTGTCCATCGGTGTGAATGTGAGTTTGACTGGTTGTTTGTACATGATATCCCCTTTGATTGGTTGGCAACTGGTGTAGTGTGTACCACGCCTCTCACCCCTCTCTGCTGGGATAGGCTCCAGCTCACCTGCTACCTTTCTGAAGATAAAAATAGGTTGTTATGTATCTCCTGTATTATGTATTGATGTTTGTTTAATAGTCAGTGAATTTCTGAGCACCCTGTGTCATTGACTTTTTCAATGGCCGTTTATTAATGAAGAATTGAATCCACTCTCCAAATGTGTAGTCATTACATATTAGTCGCTTCATTGGATTGCTTAAGCAAGAATGCACCACACATAACTGCCTTATAACTTGGCGATAAAATCGCCTTTAAAATGTATTGCAGATTGTGCATTTTAACAGCCTATCCAAACATCAATGTGGGCCTAAATATGGTTCCAGTTAAATGCAGCGCAGCCTTGTTCTTTTTTAGTAAAGACAGGCTTCTTTTTTTCATGAATGAACACTGTAAACAAGTTTGCTCAATGATCTTGTGAAATATCCTCCAACAAAGAAACGCAGCTTATTTGAAGATAAGTGCATTGTGTAATTAATAATACCACATGAGCCGACTAGCAGATGTCTGAATGTGTGTGCATGCCCGTGTGTATGCGCCACTGGAGCCACAAGCTGCATGTGCCATTCACAAAAAGTCCGCTGAGCCGAGCGAGCATCCACTCTGCTTCTCTCAATGGAGTACATGTGTCCAGCTGTTTTCTTGTCTCACAGCTCTGGTAGGTAGTTGCGTAACCGCTAGGTCTTCTTTGCTCATTTTTAATTTTTTTTTTTTAAAGCAAAACATGAAATTCTGACTTTGAAACCATACCTGCATCATGCACCTCGATACCGATACTGAAAGAATTCAAATATTTAAAGTCATTGCAGTACACGGATGTGGGGGGGGAAAATGGAAATGACTAAATACGCCCCCGCTCACACGAAGTGCAAGGTGACTTTACATCACTGGAAGGGCTTTGTGAATCAATGAATAATCATGTGTATTAATCATGATTTCAATATCCATCAAAATAATCATGACTCATGTTTTTCTGTAACATTCCAGCCCAAGTCACTAGGACGTTTCTGTGGTAACATTAAAATTTAAAAAAAAAAAAAAAAGATTAAGGAGAAGCAAAACACTCGCGAAGTAAATCCTTTCCCATGAGGTAGAAATCATTCTATGCTTACCATCAAACGTCACCATTTCTTTCTAAACATTAATCTTGCCCCCCCCTCTCTCTCCCACAGGAGGTTTCAGTAAGTTCCAGTCGGAGTTCCCGGAACAGTGCGAGACCAATTTGGACTGCTCGTGCCCCAGCAGCTCCCCACCATCCTCTGTCCTCGGCCTGGGAGGCCTCCGCATAAGCTCCGACTGCTCGGACGGAGAGTCCGACCGCGAACCGGGCAGCGCCACCGAGTCTGAGGGCAGCCCGCTGCCCAGCAACCAGCCGGCATTCCCCGTCCAGATCCTGCCGTATTTGTACCTGGGCTGCGCCAAGGACTCGGCCAACCTGGACGTGCTCAGCAAGTACAACATCAAGTATATCCTCAACGTGACTCCCAACCTGCCCAACATGTTTGAACACGAAGGCGACTTCAAGTACAAACAGATCCCCATCTCTGATCACTGGAGCCAGAATCTCTCGCAGTTTTTCCCAGAGGCCATTTCGTTCATCGGTGAGTGTGGCTCACCTTTTGATGCAGCCGTTAGCTTTGTCATTCTAATCTGCTCAGTCAATGAATGATGAACATGACAACAATGAAAAATGGCATGCCTTTTTTACACCAAGACCAGACAAAGCAGACGATTACAGCAATCGTGTGCACTTTCACACGCGTTAATCAGCACCGGTGTCTGGGTCAAAGTAGGAGACGTGAGTGTCAAACTATCAAATAAACATACGGTGCAATTAGAATTAAACGTTTTTAATATATAATGCTTCACAAAAACAATGTGCCTTATGACCCCGTGCATCTTATGTATGAATTAAAAAAAACAAATTAATATTGCGCCTAATAATACGGTGCACCTAATCGTTCTTCAAATACGGCAGCCTCTTTTGTCAGATCGTCTGTGTTTCCACACCAACTTCTGTCAGCGGCGTCACACATGAGAAAATGATTGACGCATCCCTCGGTCACGTCTTCGGTCTCTGTTGTCGGTAATTTGTCAGTTCTCTTCACGCCTTTGCAAAGTTAAGAAACAAAAATTCCATTTCAAGGCCTAAGATGGGATCAGAAAGAGATGCTTTTCCACCCAAAACATATGAATGATATTCGACTGGCAGGTCCTACAGTTTGAACATGTATGACAAAACGTGTTTTTCTTGTTTGTTTGTTTTGAATCGTTCTAGACTTTAATCAGCAGTCAATACCGCACAACCAACCAATCAATCATTTCATAGAGATTGTTTCCATGTGTGACCACAATGTTTAAGTCACACAGTTATTCCGTATTGGCTGGCCCCAGTCATTCCACTTGACTTCAATCCCAAAAGGATGAGAGAATTCCCTCTCGGGTGAGTCACTGAGAGTGACCGAAAACCGTTTGCTGTTTGGCGTAAATTTGCTCCCGTTTGTTTATCGCCGTATTTGTGCTCTGTGAGAAGAGGGAATGCTGCTGCGTGAGGAAGCGCGACTTCTGCCAAAGCCTAGTGCTAATAATCACTGTTGGCACTCGCAGCGCATTCTTGTCAAAGCTTTCAGCTGCAAAAGGAGGCCAAGAAGTGATGTCGAAGTCAATGATGACATCGTCTTATTGGACTTGCGAGTCTGCTGTGGATGCTTTTAGCCAGCCGCATGACCATTTCCGGTTCCCTTCTTTTTCTTTTTTTTTTTAAGTGAGCAGACATCACACACAAATTGAATTTGGTGTCCACGGGAGGCGTCTGGAGGCAGCAATAAGAGAAGCTCGTCTAATGGCCTGAGCGACGCAAAGCCTCAGAGGGCCAGACAGATGCAGCTTGTTAATAATGTAACGGCAACGTACAGTTCATGTTTTGTCTTGAAGTACTATATCCCTGAAAGTAGTGGTGTGTTGTTGTTTTTATTTACCTTCCTGAGTTTGGAAATGCCTTTAAAATCATTTATCCATCTATTTTCTGTATTGCTTGTCGTCATTTGGAACATGGTTGAGCTGAAGCCAAGCCCAGTTGACTTTTGTACAAAAAAACAAAGCAATATAGATCATATTAATCTGATTCATCCATTTCAGACAAAATTGTGTTGAGAACAGTTTTAGTTTTACATCCGGAAGCCAGCGTGGAATAAATATAGTTGACTCATGGATAAATGAACATTTAACATCACATTTACCCTGACTGAAGACTGCATGGCATCATGGAAGATGGCGAGGATTGTCATACTTTGCTCCAAATTCTTTCTTGAGTCGTCGTCTCTCACCTTCTTTCGAAACGGCTGGCACTCTTAACTTTGTCGTATTGTGAAAAAGGGGTTCAGCAGACAGAATAGTTATTTCACAATTCAAGCTTCTTTTAATGCAACAACATTCCCGGTTTGCTTGGCAACACTCGGGCAAGTCGGAGCAACGTCGGCGTAACACATCCTGTCAAAATTCAGGCCTTCAAAATAAAAGCTTGCCAGTGTCGTAGCACAGTGGCACAAGTCTTTCTTTTGCTTTGCGTAAATGTAATTTTGCAGCTGATTTAAAAAAGAAAAACACATTTACTTTTTTTTCCTCACACATTAGATTTTTCAAATGTTTTAGTTTTTAAGTTTAACATATGAAAGGTTGGACAATACGGATGTAACTAGGCATTGTATTTTCAAGCTATGACGTTTCAGAGAAAAAAGTTACATGTTATTGTTACGATGATAACCTGATGTGCTAGAGAAATTTAATCTGATTTTTTTTTTTTTTTAAACAATTTTTTTTCCCACCCCCTGTGGAACCTCTTCGGCCATTCCATTCTGCAATTGCCTTCATCTTGTTTTTTTTCCCCCCTTCAGACGAGGCGCGCTCCAAAAAATGCGGCATCCTGGTGCATTGCCTGGCCGGCATCAGCCGCTCGGTGACCGTGACGGTGGCCTACCTGATGCAGAAGCTCAACCTGTCACTCAACGACGCCTACGACTTCGTCAAGCGGAAGAAGTCCAACATTTCACCCAACTTCAACTTCATGGGCCAGCTGCTGGACTTTGAGCGGACACTGGGACTGAACAGCCCGTGCGACAACCACGCCGCCTCGCCCACCAACGAGCAGCTCTTCTTCACCACGCCCACCAACCACAACGTGTTCCAACTCGACACGCTGGAGTCCACGTGAGGTCCGCACGGGAGTGCCACCCCTGTCTCTTTTGGGTTGAGGTGATCCGGTAACCACGGTAACCACGTGGTTGCGCTGTAGGCGCTAGCAGCCGCTTTGATGAATGTTTTAGCTCCGGGGAGCACGGGAAAGTCGAGGTCGCAGACGGCGCCTCGGAAGCGGCAAGTTTTTAAGAAAGCGAAGGACCGCTTTCATTAAGCCAAGGAGACTTCTTCATACAAAGATTTTTTTTTTTTTGGTGGGGGGGCGTGGGGACACAAAATGCGCCCCATTTGCCAGGTGACCTCCTCATAACCGCAGCATGTGGAGTCTTTGGAAAATGTCTCTACTGAATGTAGAGTTTTTAAAAACCAAGGAATTCACACACACACACACACACACATTTGTACTTATGTGCTGTTTGTATGTTATAGCAGGAAGAAATGTCTATATGCATTTTTTTTGGGTATATTTTTGTGTGCTTTTATGCACAAATCTAGTCAATGTATCTCTGTCTCTCATATATATATATATATATATATCATAATAATAGTAACTTTGTCCAAAAACAGTGAGATTGTAAAATGAAAGAAAGGGAAAAGCGGGGATGTCGTCTTTGGTGGTCCGATGCAGTTTGCACAGTTGTGTAGCCAATGGCTTAATGGCACTGACATGCAGCTACGAAAGAAACAACGGTGGCGAGGAGAGGCCGGTCCTGAGGTGATCTGCTAAAAGGACCAAAGCTTAGGCCTCCGTTTGACTTTTGACCAGCTTTCGTTCACATTTTGCTACATCCTTCCCAACGCCGTATAACCAGAAGTACCGGTTGTTTTGTTTTTTTCACAACTTCCTGCTTTGTGTTGTCGTGCCATAAGCGAGGCTTTGCCAAACCAGTTTTTCCAACGTCGCCGACTTTTTTTTGTACTTTGGAGTCAAAGAGGGTGGAAGGCAGCAGTTAGCTTATCTTGGCAACCTTTGGCAAAGAAGTGCCTCCTTTCTTGAATATGTACAAACCCCTTTTTACATAGCATGTTAAAGCCAGGTCTTACGTCTGGTTTGACACAGAAATGGGGGCGTGAAGCTTTGGGCGTTGTATTAGAGCCGTAACATGAGTCCACTTGGAAGTAGTATCGCAGTCATAACAGAGGTGGGTCAGTGCCTTTATGTTGGGGAAGACCATAACACCGTGTTACGGGAGTGACGTTTTAACACCCGACACTCACTCCCGTCTGCCCTGTTGTGTGAAACGCGATTTGTCCAACACATATTTTATACATCGGGCGAGACTCTGACATCATCTTTTTTGCTGGATGCTATTTCAAAGCGGGAACCGTGGCGTTGTGGGTTCTATGAGAGAAGCTTATGTTACAGCTCCAATGCGGCCATTTTGAGGCTCTTCTCGTGTCAATCTGAACTTGGGCAGGGAACAGGCCCACTGGTTTTCAATGAACATTTTCTCATTCACCTTTAAGCCTTGAGTGTATATTGGATATAAATACATACATATATATCGATATATTACAGCGTGAATAGTAACCAGATCTATATTGTTTTTTATACCTGAGCATGCTGCGATACTGTATGACTCAGCCACTAGTTGGATGTTGCTTTAAAAAAAAGAAACAAGGACTGTTGTTGTTAGTTTACTAAATGGAGGATTTTGACTGAGGTCAACTCCCGCTGCCAATTCAAGATGGACACACCACCCCCCGTTTTTTGTTTTTTTTTCCCCAGTAGCGGGAGCGAAGTGTGTAGCTTTTGCCCGAACGTGTGCTGAACCTCATGCAAGAACTTTGATTTTGTTTTGTTTTTAACATTTTTACCCTATTTGGTTCATTTAGATTTAGCATACGATACATGACTGGCTACATCTTAGCATATTGAGCGATGTTAGCTAAATTGGTAGCCGTCAAAATAGGGAGGGAAAAAATTATTAAATTGGTTAAATTCTAGATGTTATAACCGACTTAGCGTCATGTTTACTAAAGCAAATGAGTGGATTTTGAATGTAAAGGCTGAAAAAGAACAGCTTTCCATTTGTTCCAATGTTTCAATTTTGACATTACCACAGACTTTGGCACTCTGTTCTCTAGTGACATTAGCTAGTTTATCCACATGATGCTAGCTAAGAAAAAAAAGCAAATTTTTTTTTGATTGTAACAAATGCCCCCAAAATTCCAAACCTTCTGATTCCACTGCATTTTGTTAATGAAAATTACAACAGCAACTTTGTTGTAAGTTTCTTGCATGAGGTTCAGTGTCTGCAATCATAAACCGAACGAGTTGTGTTTAGCGGTCTGTTGTCAGCAGGGTTGGTCTCAGCTGGCCTTACGAACTCTTTCTAACACTGACTGTTGAAAATCTTTGTATCTCAATTTTAACAAGAACGCTGTGTAAGCAGAATGCAGTATTTTTTTTTTTTCCCCCCACTGCCACGGGTCACACATGGTTGTCTTTTTACTCTGCAGTACACTAGGACTCTTTCTGTGTGGGAAAAAAAAGAGACATCAAATGTGTCCTTTTGTACTGTATTGATGAAATCATAGGGTGTTTTATTGACGCATTTGCTTCATGGCCGCCGCTTGCCCCAATCTGATATATATATTTTTTTTGTAGTCTTGTCAATCGCAAAATTACCAAATGGCACTTGAGATTGGGCATAATTCTTGATAATTTCCATTGGCTCATTTATTCAAAGTAAGGATTTGGTCATTGACTAACCTTCACTATAATATAAGAAAACCTTTATTTGTCTCACAATGGAGAAACTCCCACTGGCAACATTATTGCTGTGGAAACAGGAGTTCAGAACTATTAAATCATATTGATAAACAAATTGATTGTTCAACCTTTACCCAATGAAGGAAATGTAATCTAATGGCCATCAAGGTCCAATTCTGTCTTGTTCAGTTTTAATGTGCTCTATGCTATTCCTGTGGCCTTTTAATGTTAATATATATACAATATAAATATATATTGAATATGTTATGACTTGATATGCAAATGTTGTTGTTCTACTACAGCACTAGAGTGGAAAATGAACCCCCCCCCTAAAAAAAACACTTAATGGTGTTGGACTCCATTTCAGTATGCAGCTTTCATTTTGTAAAACTTGTTTCCGAGCTGCTTTTCCTATGTGTTGTTTTCATTTCTTCTTTATTTTATTTTTTTTATATATGTATAACAATGAAAAAAAAAGTGCGGGGGGGGGCGGGGGGGACACACGTGCACGCTGCCACATCACGGGAACGGTCGTTTCTGTGTCCTTAACAACTTGTAGCCACATTTAGGTGTCAATGTGCTCAGGACGGGAGGGTACTATTCAATGATATAAAGTAAAAAGGTTATACGGGAGGGTACTATTCAATGATATAAAGTAAAAAGGAAAGTCAATGATTTAAAAAAAAATGGTTACCTCAATGAGGGAATTTTCAGGGATTTTTATTTGGGGACATGCATCGTGTTGCATTGAATGGCCTTTTTTTTTGGAATGGTCAATTTGTATTGTGCTGTTTTTAACACAACAAGCAAGTGTGTGGGCGAGGGAAGGAGGCAGGCCACGTTGGAAAAAAAAAAAACCACCATTGGCCCAATGTATTGTACTGTACAGTGTACTGAAACCACACCACACTTGTTATACTGTAATAAATATTGACATATTTTTTCTTTAGCATGCTGTTGCCCTCCATTCTTTACTCCTATCTGCTTATTGACGAGTTATTTACTCTAAAATATCACCAGTTAATGTCATCACCCCATGAGCCTAACATATCCTGCTACCTGTATGACACATCCGTTTTTTTTCCCCTGTATGAATTATTTTTCATTTGATTCGTGATAGAAACATTTCCCCCTACTCCAATACCAATAATAGTACAGTCTTGTTGTCTCATCTGTCATGAACTGGGAAGTAGCCTGCTGCTTGCTAAACTAACATCGGGATAAAGACGACTTAGTTGCACTGCACAGCTGCTTTTCTCTCTTTTCAAAAAAAAAAAAAAAAAACATTCTCCCACCTCACAGTAGAAAAAGTTTGCCACCTATCTTTATTAATCTTCCATAAACCAGGAAGTAGCCTGCTCCCGAGCAAACAAATTTATAGCACATTTTTTTTCTTCACAAATTTCTGTTAAATTTTTTTTTTTTTTTTTTTTAACGTTTGGGTCGTGATGCAACCATTTCCTCCACTCCAAAACATTTCTGTGTTCAATTATTCTCTATGAACTAGTAAGTAGCCTGCTGGTCAACAAAGTGAAAGTTCACGCATTCAATGTGCCACAGTCTTTCAGAACTTCAGAATTTTGGAGGGAGTCATGTTGGAAAGTTTTACCCCCACTCCAGAATCCAAAATGATACAGTCCTATCATCTTACATAATCAAACAGTCTGATAACTAGCAAAAAAGGGAAGTCTTGTCGCCCACCCATACGATGGAAGCTTTCTCCCATGCCAGGTTCAACAATGGTACAGTCCTTTCATCTTACATCATCTAGTAACCCGGTAACTAAAAAAAAAATCCAAGAAACGATTTTTTTCCATTTTTCTTAGATTTTTTAAAATAATTTTGTTTTGCTTTGTTTTCATTTGAGTCTTGGTAGTCCCATTGAATCATCAACAATGGTGCAGTTCATTTGTCTTAAACAACAAGTAGTCTTGTAGCTAATACACTGATGAACACAAATATGATACACCAACATTACTCCACTTTAGAATGTTTTTTTTTTCTTGAACGTTTGACTTGGGTTGGAGGCTTTTCCCCTTACTCCAGAATCAACAGTGGCACAGTCCTGTTGCCCGGTTTATTGTGACCAAACAGGAAGTAGTCTCCTCACGACAAACACAAACAAAAAATAAGCAACAAAAAAAAAAAACCAACCTAAGTCGCCGACGATGCACCACCATTTTCCCTACCTTTTCGTGTCTTGCATCATTCTCAATGAACCAGTAAATACTCTGCTAGCTAACAAATGAACAAACAAACAAAAAAATAAGTCTTCACCATTTGGGTCTGCATGGAACTGTCCCATGTCTACTACAGGAAATTGTAGAGTCCTGTCTGTCCTAAGGCATGGTTCCAGATTGGTGGCATTTTGCCTCTAAAATTTGAGACAATGCGAGTAAATGTTTCCAATCCATCTATTTGTGCATGTGCAACCAGTCAAAAAACATATTTTGTTGAATATTTGCTGTTGCTGACCAACTTCTATGCAATATTAATCCTAGTTAACATCAATTTAGTGAAAATGAGTGGAAATATGTATGTTTTACTTTGCAAGTCATTGTGTGCGTTCAAAAACATGCTCCGAAACGTGCTCTGCTTCACTTCGACCATTCGGAGACTCGGAGCATTGTTCAAATGTGCCGTTCGTTAATTCAGAGTGCCAAAAATAAATAAATAAAGAGTACCAGAACGTGCTCGAGCCGCTTCAACTGGGGACATGGAGCATCCAGAGTGTCACGCAGTACTGATGGAAGCAGTTCAAGCATAAGCTGCTGCTTGGTTTATAACAGACTAGACTAGCGCATAAAGGCCTTGACAAACAGAAATCAAAATTACGCTCTATATTTTCAGTGTGGTGACATATATTCACAACAGGAAATGAGGAAGAAGCTGCCAAGTTGTTGAGTCAGCAGTCCAACCCTAGACTCCTTTATTTAGTCACTGTTTGTCAACTTATTTCCTCTTTTTTACGAACATGTTTCACAACTCACCTAAAACGTTCTGGCCTTCACAAAGAAAAATATACTTTATTGTTTAAAAAAAAAAAAAAAGTGAATAATTGTGGTTGTAATTTGCAGTGGTGTGATATTAATTGTGGCTTCAAACTCTCTTTTAGATAATCAGATCACGGGGAGCCGAACAGGAAATGACTACGATCCCCACCATCCTGTTTACAGAGCGAAAAGGAGGATGAGATGATAATGACGGCTGACTGGTCGCTCACTGGTTACCTGGCAACGCGACGACAGGGTTTTCCCCCCCTGTTGCCATCACGCCTCATGTGACACAGGTAACGTCTCTGCTGCTTAATGCGAGATAATGAAAACCGGGAATTAATTACGCCACGGGAACAAGCGAGGCGCGATATCTCTGGGAGCTAATGTTGCTATAGAAGAAAAGGGTGGGTGATGTCAACGCAGAAATATGTGATGAAAACCATAGAACCGGAAATTTAACTTAACGCAATGAAGGAAATGTTTGGCGGATTGACCTTACAATCAAACATCAATTGCTTTGGCAAATTGATGCTAGTGCTAGCGCGTTAGCATCTCATCTTCAAATGTTGAGTAGTTTCACTTGGTTTTAATTTGAAAGTATTTACTTCTTGTTCAACTAGTAGGGAAGATAATAATCCTAAATGTGACTTAAAATATGGCCTATACAGTAAATAAAAAGTTAGTTTTAATTCACCTCACATGTCTAATCTAAGGGGAAGCAAGATTGAAAGTCAACCAGTGTCATCGTATTTCTTTGACTGTGTGTGCGTGTGTGAGCATGCGTGTGTCTGTGTGTGTGTTGAAACAGGCATTGCAACATTTATTGAGAATACCCTGAAAGAAAATGTGTGTTTTGTCAGTCAGAAAAAAAGGAAACGCAAAGAGGAACGTGTGTGTGTGTGTGTGTGTGTGGGGGGGGGGGGGGTTGGGGTAACCTTTACACACAGTAAAGTTGTAACACCTAAGTGACATTTTAAACGGCGACCATCATAAAACCTGTAATAACTATACAGGCTGTGCTTTTAAAATAATAACATTTTAGATTATTAACTGCCATGCAAGTGTAAAAAGAAGTTGTTCAATATTAATGGTACAACAAAAATTATACAGTGAGTCACACCGCATAAACACAACTTAATTAATTTAGTTCTTTTTTATTGAACATTATGAATGTAGACATATTTTACTTAGAAGCCAGCACAGAGCCACAAGTGTCGCATTTGTACAAAGCAATCAGTTTCAATGGTTATCGTCACACACACAAAAAAAAAGTCACAGTAAAAGCGCAACAAACACGCTTCTTTGATGTTCCTTGAACTGGTCTCTTTGAGGAAGACGAGGACTCAAGAGATGTAATCATCTTTGCCTTCCGTAATTTAAGTGTCACAAGAAAGTGTCACAAGAAAGCCAAAGAAAAAGCAAAAAGCACACCCAGAACTAACCTTTTGATGCAAACTGAACTGAGGTCTCGCAAGTGGTTCAAAAGCTTTGCGTAACTTCAGAGGTATGAAAATGAAAGTTAAGTAGAAAACAATTCAAATGAAGTTGGGATCTTGTGTTGCATGGAAACAGAGCACAGTTATTTAAATGATTTCAATTTGAGTAAATTAAAATGAAGCTGAAAATAAAAGTGAATGTAAACCAAATTAAAGTTAACCAAAAGAAAGAAAAGTAAATGCAAATAAAGTAAAATACATGAAATAAAAGTAAATAAATTAATAGATTGAAAGTAAACTGAACTAAAATGATTTAAATTTAAGTCAAGTAAAATTTGATTATTAAATAAAAATAAAAATAAATAAAGATCAAACACATTTAAACTGAAGTACCGTAAATAAAAATGAATAAAAATAGATCCGAAGAAAATACATTGAAATAAAAGCAAAAGAAAATAAAGTCAAAAGGGATTAAAACAAATAAAAGTCCATCAAAATGAAACAAAACAAATGTAAATAAAACGCATTAAAATAAATGAAAATTAAGTTTGAAAATTAATTTTTAAAAATGAAAGTAAATTCAAGTACATTAATTATTATAATACATTGAGAAAAACAAAAATTACATTAAACTAGAATAAAGTAAATACAAACTCATGGTGAATTTGATTTGCTCTGGATATTGCTGGTGTAAAAAATAATTTTGAATAATTTTTAATTTGTATCATAAAAAAAATTAAAAGTAAGTAAAAGTAAAATGTTTTTTTTAAGTAAATCAAAATAACATTTAGCTTAAGTTAAAGTCATTAGAAATGAAATAAATGACAATGACAAGTTATCTCAAAGCACATTTAAGTGACGGTTATGTTGCGGCAGTGGACTGAGAGCGTACTTGCACACAGTCCAGCTGAGCGACTGCAATCTTCATTCGGTATATGGTTACTTCCTGAGGTAAGTGGACACAGTATGCACACTATCCAAATGTACACTCCGGTGAACTTTGCCTCATTGACATCACATCTGACAAAACGAGCACGCTCATAAAAGGTGTGAACATAATGACACTATGGCCGGTCACAATACGTCCACGCCTGCGAGCGTCACTCGTACGACTTTTTTTATGGTGTCACACAGGAAGCGTATGGGTGTTACAGGCGTCATGTGACTGTTTGACTTTGACTTTGAGCCCTGGTGAGCAAACATACACTCACAGGGGCCTCTTATCTTGCTTGACCCTCTTGCCAGCCACTGTCTTGCTGGCCAAAGTTGGTCTTGCTTGATTGGCCATGTGAACAGAAACTTTGATTGAGCTTACAACAGGAGTTGCTGTACTTCCTTGTGCTTGACAAATAAACCCTATGACAAAATGATTAGGACATCAGAAGATGTGAAAATGAAAGAAAATCCGTTGTTCCTCCATTTTGGCCTCTTGTCACATCAGCTCTCCATAATAGTCCTTTTAATTGATCTTGAACTTCATCTTCGCTTCAAATACGGTGGATAGAAAAAGTCGATACACATCTGTTCAACTGCCGCTTTTTTTTTTTTTTTGGTGACAAAAATAAAATGTGATAAAGATAAGTCTTCAAATGTGCATCCCCTTGCGGATGTGGCTTTGTTCAGAATAAAATGAATACAGTCTCTGTGATGGATTTGAGACTCTGGCCTTTCAAGGCATACCTACTATGGACCTTGATTTGTGTCATGCCCGAACCACACTGTCTCTTTCCTTCCTTCCTTCCTGACCTCCTCCTTCCCCTCCTCTTTCTCCTCCTCCTCCCCTTATTGTTCTTTGGCGTACCGTTGCGGTAACATGATAGCAGAAAGAGGGTGCGATGCAGAAGCGGGTAATAAAGTGCGGCGCTCAACCTCTGAAAGGTTAAAAATTAGCATTGACATTTTATGGGTATAGCTAGCTAGCTAGCTATACCCACAAAATGCTATCTAGCTAGCTGAATAGCTAGCTAGATGGATGGATGTATGGATAGATAGATAGATAGATCTTACAGCGTAAAAACAGGTGCATCTTCTTTTGTGTAGTGGGGCATGTTTAATTTATCATTTGGAAAACCATGCTGTGCCATGCAGGGGGTTCTGGCACACCCAGTGTGTTTTCTTTTTCACTTTCTCGGCCCACCTGACAATTTGGTGACCGAAAGCAGACTAGACTTTAGACCAGGTGAAACCAGGTATAAGTCGATAAAAGAATTGGGGTGGAAGGCGGTCTCCCAGTGCGCACTTCACAGCAATGATCTGTGATCGCCCTGGTCAAGTTTACATCATCCAACCGTGGAGGTCTGTGTGCGCCTCCTTATAAATGTACTTTACTTCTGCTTGGACTCCACCAAGTCTATTTCTGCTCCCACAATGTCAAAGACTATGTGCGCCTCTCCTGCGCTGAACTTAAAGGGAATTAACGGAGCCGCTTTCATTGGCTAGAAAAAAAATTGGCTGTGTTCACTCCCACAACGCCACTTTCTACCTCCTCCTGTTTACGAAAATACCAAAAGATAGAAAATTCCACCCATGCGCAGTTAGACTGCACTTTGTGCTGGACTTGGTATGGGAACGAAAATAACGCCCTGAAACTTGAAGAAATAATGTGAACAACCCTAATCAGTTTTACCGTATTTATTCATATTTTATATGAAAAGATACGTGTACAAAGGCAGCACAGTGGACAAATGGAGAGCATGTCTGCCACACAGTTCAGCATTTGGACCTGTGCTTGCGTGGTTTTTTTTTTTCCCCCACCCTCTGGGTATGCTGGCTTTCTCCCATCTCCAAATGCATGAATGTGAGGTTCACTGCAAACTCTAAATTTGGCCATCGGAAAGGTTGCTTGTCTATATCTGCCCTGCGACGGGTCCTATGAGTAACCCACCTCTTACTCAAAGTCGGCTGGGATAGGCTCCAACTCGCCCGCGAATGAAGACAAGCATTACTGAAAATTTTTGGATGGATGAATGAAAAAAAAAGCAGTTTTACCTATGTAATATATAAAGACAATATAGACTGTATAATTTGATAAATACAGATGGAATCCTTGTCTGACATGAACTTAGCTAGCAGCACAACCTTTCTGACTTCCTCGGTTTTTTTTCTGGAATGCAAATGAATCAAATTGCTTCCTGGCACCTAGAGTATTTCCTCATGCAAAGCAAGAAAGTTGAACCATATGTCGCGCAAAATGATTACATGCGTAACGTCTGGGATGAAAGCACCGCCGTGGCGGCTGCGCCACATTGTTTCTTCGCTTGAGCGAGCTTCCCTGCTGACCACTGAGTGGAATCAACACACCGTCCGGTCGATGTGGGTTCGGTTCATCTAGGGTCAGCGTAGAGTTGACGCAAGGCTGATTATGCAAGTTGATGGGTCATCCAAGGGGGTCAGATAACACCGGCGGAACTTGCCCGAATGAACCGCACACAAGAGTGAAAAAAAGAATGAAAAAGATATCATTTTGTAGGATTAAAAAAAAAGATTTATTGTTGATTTGGACATCAAACTGGTAAGACTATTTCAACATTTCTTAAATAGGGGGTATGACAAATTAACATGTTCTTGTTTGTACAATATAGAAATGGTTGTGTCTCTGTGTGAAATTACACCACCAAGTAAATATGTTTAGCTATCTATGTGTATTAGAAGGATTTATACTTGGGGCTGACTTCACTTCCAATGGCAAATTATTCCATTTGCGTGCAGCATAACAGCTCAATGCCGCTTCACCAAGTTTACTTTGATTGCTGGGCTCCACTAATTGAACTGAGTCTGCAGACTTCAGAGTCTCTGTGTGAAATTACACCACCAAGTAAATATGTTTAGCTATCTGTGTATTAGAAGGATTTATACTTGGGGCTGACTTCACTTCCAATGGCAAATTATTCCATTTGTGTGCAGCATAACAGCTCAATGCCGCTTCACCATATTTACTTTGATCGCTGGGCTCCACTAATTGACCTGAGTCTGCAGACTTCAGCGCCTCACTGGGTTTATATTCCATTCGCATTTCCTTCATGTATTCAGGACCCAAACCATTCAGTGATTTATAGACCACTGGCGGAATTTTCAAATCAATTCTACGGAAGACTGGACGCCAGTGTCACATCTTCGTAGTTGCCATTTGCATAGTTGCAACCCGATTGGCGAAAACCAATCTCTGAGTTAGCCACAAAGTGGAGGAGAAGCCTTATTTGCATGTAACAGGACTGCCGCCTCAAAACTGGAGTCCACTAAAACTTACACAGTAAAAATAGTTTTGTTGCTCTCAATCCTTGGATTTATTTGCATGTAACAGGACTGCCGCCTCAAAACTGGACTCCACTAAAACTTACACAGTATCTAAATAGTTTTGTTGCTCTCGATCCTTGGATTTTGTTTTTCCCCACAAAAGAATCTCTCAAAAATATAAAGACGGCTGCAAACTGTTTCAAACTGAGAACAAAATGCACATCATGTCTAAAATGATGTGAAATAAATCTCTTGAACAAGCTATGCAAGAGTGCCTGAAAGCATAAAACCAACTCAAATTAATGAACAACAGACACCTTTAACCACAACGTACTTTAAGTTTCCTCCTCGCTGTTTGCACGCCTCACTTGCAAAACTGCTCTAAATAAACCATTTGATTGGCTGGGCCCGGTAGGAGAAGATCCGATACATTTCCTGTGTGCTCTCATAATGATCGCAAAAGTGTCGGGGTCAAAGTAAGAAATCCGTGCAGCCTCCCAAATGACATATTTCGTATACTACATAAAGAAAATAAACACATTTTCAATGAGCATCTGTTCTTGAGGCTATAATCACTCACACTCTTTATTTTTGCCACAGTTCAGCCCGTCCCGCTAAGCGTCACCACTATTCTACTTCTACTTCCTTCCTGTTGCCTTGGCAACGGTCCGGGATATCATCAGACAGATTGGGCTGCGAAAAGTATTTTTATCCCCATCTCGGTCCATCGCTCTGCCTCATGTAGCGACGAAGGGCCGCTGGTGTGTTCGGCAAGTTTTCACACCACATCTGGCTTAGCAAAAAAGTTGCCCCCCCCACCTGCCCCCGAAAAATAGTCAACAAAACAATGAAGAGACTTGCGAAAACATGATTTTTGTCAATAAACTTGCGAATTGATGACTTTTGTTACACCTCGACTTTACCTCAGTGAGCTTCCAATGAATAAACTAAAAGCACGTTTTGCCTTTTCTTTGGCCTTGATTGTTTTTTTTTTTCTTGTGATGTCATCACACTTCACATGTTATGGTCAAGAGTAGAACGGTAAAGAAAATGTTTTAAAATGCTCTCACATTTGTCCCAAAGCGGACCATTCAACACAATATCTGAGGGGATAGCAATGTGTGAATAGAGCACGGGAGCATCAAATAAATGTAAAGTAAGTACTGTCGAGGGTTTTAATAATACGCAGTCGCGCGTGCATCTCTGTCTTGGCTGCTAAGTGAAATATGGTCACCAATATCTTCCCCGCACTTGACGAGTTAAACGTGATTTATTGCGATGTATAGCATAGCCGGAATGAAACTCACGTCCCTGTCGTGGCTGCTCAGTAAAATACGATCACCATTTAGAATTATACTTATGTATTATGTATGTAAGAATAATCTTCCTTGTCCTTAAGGAGTCCATCCATCCATCCACCCATCCATTTTCTGATCGGCTTTTATCCTCACAAGGGTCGCGGGGCGTGCTGGAGCCTACCCCAGCCGTCTTTTGGGCAGTAGGCAGGGTACAGCCTGAATTGGTTGCCAGCCAATCGCAGGGCAACTTAAGGAGTCAAAAGTTAATTTGGGAACTCATGAAAGACTTCCGCTCAGTGAGCATATCAGGTATTATGCCTCTAAATATGTTTTCCTTTTTCCTTTTGCTTCCTATGTACGACGGAGGGGTAACCAGTGATGGCAAAGAGGAAAACTGAGGAAATGTGAGACATGTGACACATTTGATGTCCCTGGCTGCTCGGTACAATATGGCTCCGAGTGTCCATCTTCAAGTTGTAGAACGATCAAGGTCAGTTCCAGTTGTCTTGTTCGCAAATGATTTTGTGGATGATTTTAGAAACACCTCTCTAATGCTCTTCTTCCTTGCCCAAAGCCGTGGAAAGCCTTCTTCCACCTCCGGCCTAAATGTGAGCCAGCTTGCCAACTCTTTGTGCAAAGGCATGCGCTGGGATGCAATCGTGTTACGTAACTCGCCGAGATTCTCCTCAGAGGCGACTTGACACGTACGAATATGAGAATGCATATTAATGCAGATGCTTCCGCTGATTCCAATCTACATTTCAGATGCGTCCCTCTATGTCTCCACTGAATTGTCACGCAGGACGATCGTCCGGTTCCCTCATGTTACATCTTTCCCGCAGCCTCTCGAGATGTGCGTTATAACCCTTTTCAAATGAGTCACCTTGTCGAGGTTTAATGTACAGTAAGGACGACCCTGAGCCCAGTCCTTCACACGAGGCTGTTTATTCATAGAGCTTTTTTTTTTCTTCTTTTTTAAAATAGCTGCTCGGCTGAAGAGAAAGAAGCGTATCGTTGCGTAACTGCCACCCACACTCAGCTCAAATCACCCCCCCCATCCCCCCCAAAAAAGTCATGCAAAATGTAGATGGCTGAAATGCAACCAGGCATCACCATCCAAGTCCGTGCAGGAGAAGGGATCACGATCCAGGCTCTTAACTATCCTTGATACTTTTGAAGAGCTCAAAGGAAAAGACGTCTGTGGCTTTTCTTTCTGTTTTGTGTGGAGGACACGTCCGTGGTGGGCTTACGGTTAACCCTGGTGTTCTACCTCAAAGAGACTTAACCTGAACTAACTTTTCCTTCTTTCACTAATGCTAGAAAAATGTTGAACAACCGCGACCCCTTGGTGGTCTTTTGACTATTACTGCGACGGCCAGGAATGTGGATCACGTGACAAGTCTTTGGAGATGGCTTGAGGAACATCTTGTTTTAATCTATGAGAAACCGAAGAGTGTCTGAGGTCTGGTGAGATTTCAAAATAAGGGCTTGACTGTTGGAGGCCTTCTTGAAGCCTTAGGCCTTGATCATATTTGGTTTCTTTTGGGAGGTTTGGACTTTCGACTTCACTCTCAATGGATGTTTACCTCTCGATGACCATCTCCTCAAGATCCACCCGGTATTTTTGAGACTTCCCCCACCCCGAGAGTGTCCTCAGTCTGTCAAGAGGTCTCCTCCTGGTTGACCCAAAATGTCGAATGCCTTGGAAATGTTCGCTGCAATCTGCAAACTTTGTTGTTTTTGTGGTTAAAAAGAAAAGCAACATGACAGTCACGTGACACCAAGCCCTCAAGTTCAGCTACTCACCAGACAGTCGCCAGGAGAATGAAAGTCACTGACCTCCAAGGTAAGTGAATCCCTCCGCATCACCCGCATTCATACAAGCGAACAGATACTGGACTGGGAGCAGAGTCTAAAAAAAGGGTTTCAATCCCTCCATTTTGGTCTCTAACCAAGCACTCTGATTGCCTTCTCAGATTCGTGAGCAGCCTCTCGAGATGTGCGTTATAACCCTTTTCAAATGAGTCACCTTGTCGAGGTTTAATGTACAGTAAGGACGACCCTGAGCCCAGTCCTTCACACGAGGCTGTTTATTCATAGAGCTTTTTTTTTTTTCTTCTTTTTTAAAATAGCTGCTCGGCTGAAGAGAAAGAAGCGTATCGTTGCGTAACTGCCACCCACACTCAGCTCAAATCACCCCCCCCCATCCCCCCCAAAAAAGTCATGCAAAATGTAGATGGCTGAAATGCAACCAGGCATCACCATCCAAGTCCGTGCAGGAGAAGGGATCACGATCCAGGCTCTTAACTATCCTTGATACTTTTGAAGAGCTCAAAGGAAAAGACGTCTGTGGCTTTTCTTTCTGTTTTGTGTGGAGGACACGTCCGTGGTGGGCTTACGGTTAACCCTGGTGTTCTACCTCAAAGAGACTTAACCTGAACTAACTTTTCCTTCTTTCACTAATGCTAGAAAAATGTTGAACAACCGCGACCCCTTGGTGGTCTTTTGACTATTACTGCGACGGCCAGGAATGTGGATCACGTGACAAGTCTTTGGAGATGGCTTGAGGAACATCTTGTTTTAATCTATGAGAAACCGAAGAGTGTCTGAGGTCTGGTGAGATTTCAAAATAAGGGCTTGACTGTTGGAGGCCTTCTTGAAGCCTTAGGCCTTGATCATATTTGGTTTCTTTTGGGAGGTTTGGACTTTCGACTTCACTCTCAATGGATGTTTACCTCTCGATGACCATCTCCTCAAGATCCACCCGGTATTTTTGAGACTTCCCCCACCCCGAGAGTGTCCTCAGTCTGTCAAGAGGTCTCCTCCTGGTTGACCCAAAATGTCGAATGCCTTGGAAATGTTCGCAGAGTCTAAAAAAAGGGTTTCAATCCCTCCATTTTGGTCTCTAACCAAGCACTCTGATTGCCTTCTCAGATTCGTGAGGACATCCACTGACGTTACAAATGTCACAGCATCATGAGGTTGGTAAATCTCTCAGTCCCACTTCCGTCCGGAAATACCACAGACATCATGTTATGTTTGTAATGTTAACGTAGATGTAGTCTGATTATTTATTTATTTATTTTTAATAAAACCATAATGTTTTATATGCTCAAAATATAAAAAATAATGCAACACCTTACACTCGGCTTTTTTTTTGTTTGCAGCCTCAATGAAATTAGCCTGTGTTGAGGACGTAATACTGTTGTCATGCAAATGAGGCACTGCTCACACCGCCACCCACGATTGCAGGGCCGTTGCTGCGTATGGCTTTTATGATCATGATGTCTCGGAGCACCGCCATACTCTACTGAAGCAAGTATGAGCTTGAAGCTTTGCCCAAGCCCTAACCATAACCACAAAGTTCGCCTTCAACCCAACCTTAACCCCTAATTCCAAATCTCATACTCCTTACCCTCCACTTTATCCGCAATTTTAAGACCAACCGTAACAGGAACTCTAACCCCTAACCTTAACCCCAACCAATATCCCAAAACCCCATAAAGAAAATCAAATGGTGACTTTTATTTTCACTAAGCAAGGCAGTCCTCTCCCACCAAGCAGCCAAATTTCACGTGTCAAATAGGATCCATGTACGTGGTGCATGTAGTGGACACACTGCCAAACACAACTACAACAATGACCACATTCACAGAAAAAAAAAAAAAAAAAAACTCGCGTCGTAATCATTTCCACTTATGTGGAGTCAAACGTAGTGTCGACTGCATGTCAAGGACTTAATTACACGCAACCGAATCAGCAGGGATCATAGCTTGCCATAATCACCAATGTTCTAAGCACATTGACATCTCATTAGCGTGTCACCGGGTGTTCTCATTGAATTCATGCACTAATACTGTGCCTGATTTCTTTTCGTGCTCCTCACTTACCCCTAAATAGCCCCCCACCCCCTACTCCCCCGCAACCTCTGCAACCCTCACCACCGGATGCTTTGCCACTGTCCGTCTCACCTCATTACAGTCCATTATCAACGGGGAGACCACAGATGCAGAATCTGGAATGTCAACAAGCAGGAGATACATGATAGCGTGTGTGAATGTGTTTGTGCGTGTGTGTGCATGCGTGTGTGTGTGTGTGTGTGTGTGTGTGTGTGTGTGTGTGTGTGCGTGTGTGTGTGTGTTTGTGTGTGTGTGTGTGTGCGTGTGTGTGTGTGTGTGTGTGTGTGTGTGTGTGTGTGTGTGTGTGTGTGTGTGTGTGTGTGTGCGTATGTGTGTGTTTGTGTGCCCGTCTGCGTGCACGCTGGTAAACTTAATGAGCAGCAACACATCTACAAATCCCATGGCCAGTCTGTGTCTGTGCTGCTTAATGGCAAATGTATTCCCAGTTTCACAGAGTGGCTAATCTAATATATATATATATATATATATATAATATATATATTAATGATATGTTGGGTGCCAAAACGATTCATGAACGGATCGATTTGAAAGTGAAACGATTCATGTTGGTTCTCCGACTGAGTGGGATTACGATTTGATTTGCGAAGGCTCAGTTAGAGAGGGTATGATGTAAGGACTTTTTTTTTGTTGTCATTTTACATTCATTTGAATGAACTTGTCAGTAATGTAAATGTGCCAATAAAAGACGAGGTTCAAAACGGAAAAAAAATATTTGGTGTCAGAATCGGCGGTGTCACCAGTCGCCAATGAGAAATTCAAATCGTAATGCTGCTACTTGCCGTGTCAAACAAACAGATAATACCCTGGGAATGATGTCTTTCTTTCCCCAAACGCTCACCGAAAGCTCCATCAGCTCGACTTAAACAGAAGCCAAACAGTACAAGTTCTTCATTATCTGTCACTCGCTTCTGCTTTCCCCCCAATTTAACAATTTCTGTGTCATCACATCCCAGCCGTGTTCTTTCTCATGTCCTTATGCAAGCCCATGAGTCCCTGGATACTGTTTTTTTTTTTTCTCCAAATTGCGATATGCTTCTTGTCTACTATTACAACATTTGCCACTTCCTCATCTCTCCCCCGCCGCCAGGATGTTGAGAGAGGCTCAGCTCAGTTTCGACACTAACACCATCAGTGTTCAGATTGGAAAGAAAATATGTGACAGAAAGAGCGAAAAGGCAAACGCTTTTCAACATGAAACCTGACACATAATCCGAGACAGAGTGGTCTTCTGTGGGAAAGTCTCGGCCCGTCCTTGGCCCCCCGAGTGACAGATCCCGTCATTTGATCTCGGGCCGACACATTCCCCTCGTATCAGACGACTCGGATGTCCATGTCCGCTTCCTGAACCTCTCATACACACGCATGAAGAAACTACACACTTAAGGTATTCCTAACAATGTATACCTGTAAATGCCTCCTATGGAGTTAGTAAATGGTAACCACAATAATCTTAGAAATAAAGGCAAGAAAAAAAAAAAAAAGAACAAAATTTGAAATAGGATTACAGATGAAGGGATCCCCTTTTCAGGCTGACCAGGTTGTCATGGATGCCGAGTGAGCAACATTTGTTATCTGATTATATGCTGTTTGTTAAAACAACATGAAAGTTCATTCAATGAAATGAAGCGCGGGGAAGTTTTTCTCCCTGTCAATCAAGGCAGAATCCTCGACGGCAATGCATCCTGAGAAACGGTCTTCCTCAGATCTTGCCTCGATTGATCGCAGCAGAATCCTTCCAGCAGCAGCCGCTCTTCGATCATTGCCACGGAGCCCCACCTCTGAGCAGGAGAGGACGGGGCAGTAGACAGGAGAAGCGGCAGTAAAACAGGCCAAAATCCAAATGTCAGAAGCTGAGGCAGGGCCTAGAATGAGAATGTACAATCCTAACCCTCATCGTAGTCCGAACCCCATCGTGTCACGTCTCGAAATGAATGGGTTGAACACACCCAAATTAACGCGGGACATGAAACTCAGACCGTTTAAAACCTGTGGGGAGTGGATTTGGAATTGCCTGCCTCGAACTGAACTCAACTCCTTCCCCCAAACCAAATACCTATCCTATCTGCCACTGGGAAAAAGATTGAAAGTACACCCAGAGAGCGTTCAATCAAAAACAATGCTTGTGCAATCTGTCGATAGATGCAGACAATTGTTTTGGACAACCCTGAACATGGCGGACACCCGATACCCAAACCATACTCTCCCCTTCTGTCCATGTTTGTTCTCTGGCAGCTGCCTGCCATATCAAGTTGCGGCACCCAACCTGAAAATAGATGATACAGCCATTAGCGTCCAACCTACTCCCCACCGAGCTTCCTGTCAAGCTAACGATAGCCGTCTCATGCTTCACAGCAACCAGACGAGGATGAGTTTGTGGTCCTCAAGTGTGAGCCTCATTGATAGCAAACAAACAAACATTCTTGTGCATTTTTCACACTGTTATTAGGCCACGGATTCCTCAGATCAGCGCCAAATTTCAGCTACGTGGACATTTGTCGTGGCCATTGAGTCACGTATTCTTTCATGGTCATCTAGCATGCAGAGATTACAAAACTGTTTATCATTTTGACCTTTGAGAAATGAGATTTGGGAGTATGGAATACAAGGCGTGTCAATGACTCATCAAGGGAACGGGATGATCCACCCATTGATATGTTAACAAACTATCTGATTTCATGACGTATGAACAAGCAACTCAACCGCGGGAGAAGAATAACATGCTTTTTTTTTTTCCCATTTTCTGACATGTGTCAGGACATTAGTTATATAGGCCACTAAAGTAGGTGAGCCAGGGTCGCCATAGCAATGACCGTTGCTATTCTTGGAATGACAAGCTAGTGTACAGGTATACCATCGCATCACCGTGTACTCATTGCATTAAGGTCAGATAATCACATCTTGCTTGCAATGACATGGTGAAATCGGTCATTGATATGAACGTAAAACACAAAGTTGGGACTATGTACTGTATTTTATTTTTTTGAACCATGCTTTCAGGGACAGCGGTTACTACGGACATCTTATCAGGTTTTCAGGTTATCATTATAGGTGCATGAAAGGGTTAATGTAACTGTGAGGAGAGAGTGTATTAATGTGGATATTCATGAGAAGCTTTTACTTATCAACTGTCATTATTGGCTGAAATATTCATTTTTAACAGGGAGGGCTGACAGTGGATAAGGTTAACAGTGCTGAAATCATTCGCTTTCACGGGGTCTGTCTCAGGCAAATCCAGAGTATGGGGCATTGCCATGACAACCAGGGTGGCGCCTAGGCGGCTACTTCCTGGATTTTTTGCAATTCGTAGCGACTTTTCGTACCCCTTTGGTGACTGTTTTTTTTTTTTTAAAGTGATGAACAACAACCGAGCAATTATTTGTTTTGGGAGTCTTCTGATCCCCTTTAAATTGTCAAGTTTACTACAGTGTTGACATTGTGTCATGGTTTAGGACAAAATTAACCAGCGTCAGCGAGTTCTCTACATGACTGATTTGTAAGAAAAACATGAAAAACGGTGGAGTCTGACTTGTCCGGGTGACTCAAACTCTGCTGTCCATGAAAATGAGGCTCTCGACCCAGTGAGTAGGTGTTCATTGGGCCTATTTCGGGACGGAGTGCCGACAGACAAGCTTGAGTATTTCCTGCCCCCCCCCCCACCACCACCACACACACACACACACACACACACACACACACACACACACACACACACACACACACACACACACATGCATGTACATTTACACACAACATCACGATAAGGTTCTGTCACTATGGCAACTGGGGCACGGTGATAACCACTTGGGTTTGCATGCGTCTGTGTTTGTGTGTGTGACAGCAATGTTGGGATTAACCTCTTTGGATAAGCAGTGGCATCTCCTCGCCGGGAGTCTGAGGGAAAGATAGTGGAGGGGTTTTCACCGCTGGATGCTTTTGATCCCCTGCGTAAAAGATGAAGAGTGGCGGCATCTGCCAGCCTCGCAATCCAGAGTTGACCCCCCGAGGTGAACAAGGCTCCACCAAGTGTTTGTTCCACACCAGGCTTTCCCCTATGTGAAATAAAGTGGAGTTGTGATTGGCTGGTGACCAGTCCAGGTTGTTCACGGCCTCTCTCCCATACTCAGCTGGCAGAGGCTCGAGCTCACTCATGACCCTTTTGAGGACAAGTGTTATGGGAAAGGGATGGAGAGAATAAACTAGAGTAGTGGAATGTGATGTTGCTCCATTAATTCAGACCAATTTTCCTTAGGTTAAATGTACAGACAACAATTTAAGAAACACTTGTATTATGAAGTACCTCAATGAAAATGGAATGCACAGTAAAACTATTCACGCTTTAAATATGGTTGAACAAGAGAGGGTCTATCTATCTATCTATCTAGCTAGCTAACTAGCTAGCTACATACATCCATGTTTGTCTGTGTGTGTACATATACAGTATATGTTTTCTCATATCTTCTTATCTCTTTCCAACCACTGCTGATTTATTTATTTAGCTTATTTTCAACCTGTTAAAGCCATATCTTACTGAGCGGCCGGAAAAAAGATATGCTAAGTACGATTACCTTTTTGGTTTTGCCAATGTTAACATAGAGCGTGACATAAATCGGCGTAATGATCCACTCACTCTTCATTAGTTTAGACCCGGACCATCATCCCGGAATGAACTAGCGGATATGGTTAATGATTCATGGTCGAGGTTCGCTTGTGGTTCTTGGCAGAAGCCCTCAATGATGATGTCATGCTTGAGCGTATCGATCGAACTCATTACCCTCTCTCGCTCTCTCTTTAGTTTCACATCTTTTCGTCAATCTCTCTCTTCCTTCTCCCCCCGTATCTCATCAGAAACCAGATGCCGCTGCTAAAACAATAAAACTGCCATCCAGAGAATCATGAGAATGCATTGTAATCGCACGAATCAATAATTTCCAGTCAGGAGCAACGGAGGTAGCGCTGCTGGATGGTGCAGTGGGAAGACGAGGACTCGGACTTGGATTACATTTAAAGTGCACAAGTGAATCGATCGTTTGTAGAAGCTTTTGGCAGCCTTCAGCTTCTCTCGCGGGATGTGCAGGCTAGCTCTCGCTTCGGCACAAAAACAACAGATTGAGTTTCACGTTCGAAGAGCATTACACACCTCATCAGTTTTTAACACGGTACAAAAAAAAAAAACAGGCAGGGTCCATGTTTTTATATTATGGGACGATCTTTTTTTTGTGTGTGTGTGTTTGCACAGGCTCATCAGCTCTCTGTAATATGCGTCATTTTCAAACTTTTTTCGATTACATATTAGCTGACGTCTTTTAAATGCTAATATTACTGATACATGTTAAATTAGGGGCGGGGCGGTGGTCGACTGGTTGGCACGTCCGCCTCATAGTGCAGATGTGAAGGGTTCGATTTCAGCTCCGGCCTTCCTCTGGGGAGTTTCCATGTTCTCCCCATGCCTGCGCGGGTTTTCTCCGGGTACTCCGTTTTCCTCCCCGATTCAAAAACATGCATGACAGGTTAATGGAACACTCTAAAGTATCCCAACATGAGAGTGTGAATGGTTGTTCGTCTTATGTGTGCCCTGGGATTGGCTGGCAACCAATTCAGGGTGTGCCCCGTCGACACACCTCTGTTCAAATGGCGTTTTTTTTTTAAGAAACCAAAATAAATAATTGCACAACTTCTGTGGATAATGTGACCTACAACTGCTATTACTCAATAGATGTTATTTTATTCATTTATTTAATTATTATGTTGTTGAGAGGGGAAGTAGCACCATGCTGTGGGGCTGTTTTGTCCACCTGGAGCTAGGACCTTAGACGAGTTGGAAGGAATTATGAACAGTTCGGAATAGCAGTCGGCGTTCACAGAAAAGGGATTCAAATATAATGAAAAGTTTACTTGAACAGCCGAAATGTATTCGGGGTTAATAAGAGGCATATTAAATGGTGACAGGTGTGTTGCCGACTCCCATTTGATAAGAGCGGTTAATTCCAAGTGCCGCCTCATCCCAGTTATGAGGATGTGCATACTTGTGCAACCACATTATTGCAGTTTATTTTTACATCCCCTCTCGAAAAAAATTGAAAATGAATATTGAGTTGTACGGATTATAGGTAATATTCATGATGTTAAAACGTTTTTAAATTATTTACAATACATTCGTCTCTTTTTTTTTTTTTTTATATATAACTCCAAAACCTGGCATTTGAAAAAGGGTGTGTAGACTTTTTCTATTATCCACTGTAAATATGCACCGAATGTGATGGCTGCTCTTGCCAGAAAAAAAAAAGAGATTCATGATAACCACCACCTTGTGCAATAGAAATAACAATAACAACATATCCACAGTCAAAAAGGTCAGTCACTCCTGCGCAACTAACAGGATGTGTCATGATTATGTCATCACTCCACTCGACACTTATTCTCGATAACCACCGCTGTTAGAGAAATCACCAGAATATTATGCCCGTTCACATCTAATAGAGCCCTCCATCTTTTTGCTCAGAAGTTGTTGTTATTCATTCATAAGAGAAATGTAGGACTGTAATGGTCCTTGGCTTTGGCTCCCTCTATACACAATTTTCTCACTCACTTCTAGGCCCCTCCCAGCCCTGTGTGGCTTTTACTTGAATGGTATATGAAGCAGAAGAGGCTGAATGAGAGGAGAGATTAGCCAACACTGACTGCTTCCCTTCTGAAGACACACACACACGCACACACGCACGCGTGCACATCCGTATCTCTAGTACAGAGTTCTCCGTGAGAAGGGATCTGAGGGAGTATTAATTCCACTATAACACACACACACACACACACACACTCACACGCGCGCGCGCGCACACACGCAAACACGTACACACATGGAGACGTCTGCGATTCATTCATTAATGGAGCCACATATTGCACATCTCACATCACTCTGGCCTTCGCTCCCGCTAGCGTGCGGAGTGTGTTCCCCACCGTGTGTCACGTGACACAATCCACTACATACTGCGGCGTGCACGTTGATGTGTGCGTGCGCATGTGTGTTTTTGTGTGCATATGTGTGTGTGTGTGCGTGCGTGCGTGTCACCATCAAGCATGTTGGCGCTCACTCTCACACAAAAAGGAGATGCATTAGCCAGCACATGAATGCGTGCGTAATTGTGTTCCGTGCATCACTTTCTGTTCCCGGCCCGCCGTCGCTTCTGAGCCCCGCCCCTCCTCTCGCGTGGATCACATGGCCTCTGCAGAGGAGAACACGAGGCAGCAGCAGCCGCGCAGGGAATGAAGGAAAAAAACAAAACAAAACGGGAGAAAAAAAAAAAAAGATCAAAATCTTCAGGAGTTTGCGATGAGTTCACAACCACGCACATAGAAATTAGTACCAAAAAATGTTTTCTGAATGAACTGTGCGCCTGTAAGCTTCCTGTTTACACTTTAAAATATCGCATTTTTGATCGAGCTTGTCCTCATTGAGGTCAGAGGTGAGCTAGAGCTTATCCTAGCAGACTTTGGGCAAGAGGAGGCGTCCACCCTGGACTGGTTAGCAGCACATCATGAGCCACATATACACAACCAAGTATTCCTACCATGGATGTAAATTTGGTGGAAAAAATAAACAAATTTCTAGTTGTAGCCAAACTAGCTGGCAATTGTAGAGGTCACTATGGTGCATAAGTAGAAACGTTGCCGTTGTAGCATTGTCATGATTCGGTTTGGGACCAACAGGTGGCACTGTAGGGCTTCCCCTGCAGCTGCACACCTGTTGGTCATTAGGTAATTAGTGCCTTTAAAAGGACTCCCAGCCCGAGCAATCATGGTCGGGTCATTGTTGCTTTGTGCTACTGTCATGTTTGTTTGTTGCTTTTTTGCTACTGTCATGTTTGTTTGTTGCTGTTTGCTGTCATGTTTGTTTCAGTCAGGTTTTGGTCATTGTTATGTTTTATCTTCGGTTATGGGTTTTGTTTGATACTTTGAACTTTGTTTGTTTTGGATTTAGTTTTCTGAGTTTTAATACAATCGTTCAAGTACACCCTGCTCCTCCCTCCAGCCTGTTTTTTGGGGTCCGCCACCACCTCGCATACGTGACAAGCATGCAGACTTGTCGAAAATAAATGTGTAGTAGTCGCAAAAATTAGATGTCGTTGTTCGAAAATTAACTTGCAGTTGTAGAAAAGAATGAACGATTGTCATATTTTCGCAAGCATCAGCACTCCTTGTGACTCCTGGCGGCTATTTCCACGATGACAAGTTCTGTTTTCTTTAACTACAAGTTATTTTTGCAACAACTACAAATTCATTTGAAACACGTTACTTTTGCACCAAATTGACCTCTCCAACAAGTTCATTTTTGCTACAACTAAACATGTGTCTTTTACAGGTACAAGTTACTTTAGCACGAGATTTACCGCCGTATAAAATACGGCACTCACATTCACATATGTGGACACTTGTGTAAAATTTAGACTTTTTAATCAACCCAACAAGCATTTCTTGTGAATGTGGGAGAACAAGCAAGGCTGTGGCTGAAATTCAAACTCTCAACTTCGGAATTGCTAATCTTCAAGTGAATTGTCAAATTTGTTTCGTTGATGGCCACCAAAATGCAATATCACAAACAGTAATTCCTCACCAAATAATTCATATTCTAAAATTGTCCCAACTTAAATAGCTGCCCTCCTCCTCCCAAAATAAAATACAAGTTGTGTTTTTTTTTAACAGTTTAGTGGTTAGCGTTGGTGTCTCACAGTCAGAAGATCTGGGTTTGAATCTCCATTGTATCCCTCTCTGAGTATGTTTTGGCTTCTCCACTTCCCTTCTATGTTTCCGACTTCATTTCATCCTTCGGTTTGAATGTGAGTGTGAATGGGCTGGCGACCAGTCTAGGGTGTCGCTCTTTCTCTTGCCCACCTAAACGCAGCTTGGTCTCCACCACACCCGCAACTGTACTGAAGAAAAGCGCCAGAGAAAACGAGTGGATGTGAAGTCTGATAAGGTGTGACTGCTCAAGTAAAAACTAGAACCCCTCGATGGACGAGTCGAGAGAATTTACTCCTTTTACAGTTTCACATGCCTATTCGGTTCGTCAAAGTCCCAAATTCAGGATTATTGTTGGTTTCTGCGCTGCACCGCATTCAATTTTCCTGCACGTTTCTTCCTCACACATATTGTTTCTCAAGCCGACCCGTCACACGATTGATTCATGGTATTCTCTGCATGGCAGGCCGGGGATGAAAGCGTCATACTGAGCCATCGGCTCGTCTTTTCCACCCGGTGTTTCATCAACACCTTCTTCAAGCAGCATCTAGTGCAGTGTGTGTGATTAATAACATGTATGTAGACAGAGAGAGAGAAAGAGAGAGAGAGATAGGGAAAGGGGGACAAAGAAAGAGAGATCTACTTTTTTTTTTAATTCACCACCGAGCAGGCAACAGACGGTTCCTGGCTGTAAATAGCACTCTCGACTGTACGTCCGTGCAAGATAATTACATGCGCGCCGACAGCACACACTCGAGGGGATACAGTGAAAGGAAAGGCCACGCTAACACTATGCCGCTGTACGATGTTTCGAACAAACTACCTGTACTTTATTATCCTTGCTTCACGTCGCTGATGGTGTTGTGGTACACATGCCGGACTTGTGTGCGGGCAGTGTGGCATTTGGTTCCCACTCAGTGACGGTGTGAGTGTGGGTATGAAGTAGTACAGTTTTTGTTGTCATTGTTTTTTCTTGTAAGATTACAGCTAGTGTAAAATGACAGTTTATTTTTGTAAACTTATGACATTTACTGAGAGGAATTCTACTTTATTGCTTTATAAAATGTTTACTTTGTTGTAAAATGACCATTTTATTTTGGTAAAACGATAACATTTTCTCCAAACTTGAACTCCGCTGTTGAAAAATTTTTTTTTCTTGGAAAATTACAACTCTATTGATGTAAAAATGCAATTTCTAATTTCTGCTGAAATAATGAAATTTTTCTGCAAAAATGTACTTTTATTGTTGTATTTTTTTGTAAAATTAAAAGTTTTTTTCTCATGAAAATGATTGATGATTTAGTTTTTGTAGGATTAAATGTCTTTCCTTTTGGTTGTAAAATTATGACCTTTTCTTCTAAAAATATGACTTTTTTTTTGGTAAATTCACACATTTTTCTCGTCATAACCTTCCTTTTAGGTAATGACTTCTCTGGCAAAAACTTCAAGTGTATCTTTTTCTTTGTAATATGTACATGGGCCTCTTACGTTTTGTTTTCGACAGTTCTTTGACTTGAAACTGTTTTCTCTTAATGTTCTGATAATATATTCTGGGCCTGTAAAATTATGACTTTCCCACAATCTCATTCTCAGACAAATTATACTGTCAACCGTTCCTCAAAAAGGTCAGATTTGTTTCTTGGGAAATTGGGAATTTATTCTGAATTTTTTTTTTCCCGCTTAATATTACAAACAATATCTTCTGAAAGTACAGTACTGCATTATTCTTCATATCAACATTGTTTGTATTTTTTCTGAAAAAAATATAGTCAAACAGCTTGTGTAACGGGGGTTTAAAAATACTTAGCGAAGTGGCAAGTTGAAGCCAGAGTGTGCTTGTGCGTGGGTGTCCTGTGAAAACTTATTACTGTGTATCCCGTGTCATAAATGTTTCGGCGCAGCAGGGAATCGTTGTACTACAATTTGGGATACCTTGGTAGTGTTGACATGCTGTTGTTTTCTCTTTTGCTATACATTATTCTGATCCATCCATTATCCGAGCTGCTTATCCTCATGAGAGTCGCGCCCATGCTGGAGCTTATCCCAGCCGTCTTCGGGCAGTAAAATTATTTCACAATCACAACAGTGATTAGTTGAGTTACAACTTGAACGAACAGAAATTTGTCGTCCCCTCCACTTTATGTCGCAAAACCACTTTCTTCAAAATACATCACAAAAACATTCCAAATTTTGTCATAAAAACAAACAAAAAAAAATCACAAAAGCAAATTTTGTTGCCTCCAGAATGCTATATTTGTCACCCCCTAAAAAACACTATATTGCGCCACAAAAAAAAAAAAGCTATACAATATTTTGTCACAAAAATCATAACGTTTCGCCTTAAATTTCGAAGCTGTGCTAGCATTATGGGATATACTTTCTATATAAGTTCTATGAAATGGCGCATCTAAAACAATAGATTATTTTTTTTCCTCAAAGTTGAAAAATAGCCGAAATAACTGCGATTCTGAGAACATTTGCAAAATAATAAGTATTGTAGCAATTTGCTTTTTTATGAATGTTTAGCACCTTGGCAGGAGAGAAATGTTGCAATAAATTGCTCTCCACATTCCCTCCAGTTCACTTATATAACGTCATTGATATACTTTCTTTTCATTTTTGCATCTTGCCGCCTGTGTGCTTTGCCGCTCAGTTTCCATTCATCTGGAAGCATAAAAAAAAAAAGAACCATCAAGATAAATAGAGGACCACAAAGAGCAGTAGGCGGCCCATGTGCAGGGACGCAGCTCTCTGATTGGTCGGCACGAGGGGATGAATGAGAGGATTTGAAAGAAGGCCACATGCCACAGCGTGTGGAGCTATGGAAGGCACCACTGAAAGCACGGAAGGGAGAGAGGAGGAATTGTTCATTTCTCTCACTTTCCGCTCGCATCAGCGACACTCAGACTAACCCTTGAACCCATCAATCACCTTTACCGAACACAACCACTCCTGACACCTCCAGCTTGCCTTGATCTGCACCCACCGCTAGCTACTTTTTGACCTGACACATTTGCATACGCCGCCGCCAAGATTCATCGGTTGAACTGCATTACAGGTCAACCAATCAGCTGGTTGATACCGCCCGTGACCTCGTTAATGGGAAACGTTGTCAATTGTTGATTCATTGATGAGAGTTTTCATCGTGGCATCATGGAATTTCAGTTAAATTCCATGACACGCCATAAAACATTTAGCTCCTATTAACTCAACTTCAATGTTGCACGTCACTTCTCTACTGGTCACAATTTTCAAATATTTTGTTACAATTGGTTTTTTTTTGGGAGGGGGCTGTTGCCAGACTTTTGCCAAATTTTTACTATTTGCCACAAAAACGCAAAATTTCACCACAAAAAAAATATTTTTCCCACATGAACAATTGTGTGACAGACCTTATATTTTGTGGCAAAACACTGTATATTGTAACAAAAACATTAATATGTCACCAAAAAAGCCATATTTCCTCCTCACCAAATCAGCATGTTTTGTCACAAAAAGCCAAAAGTCTCATGTTATGTTTTGTCACAAAACGTTTTATCGTTCCATAACACTATTTTATAAAAGAAAATCTCCATTTAGTCATATATATGCTATATTTCATCACAAAATGCAATATTTTGTCACAAAAACATTGTCACAAAAATGCTACTTTTTTCACCATATCAACATGTTTTGTCACATTATGTTTTGTTATATTTTGTGACAAAGCACAATAGTTTGCCGAAACAACACTAATTGTAGTTTTGACTAAATTTTGTCGTAAAAATTCTAGATTGCATCACAAAAGGCTGTACTGTATTTTGTCAAAACAAAATTCTCACAAAAATACTATAAAAAATAAAATAAAAACACGTCATATATTTTGTGACAAGACACTACAGTACTTTGTAAGAAAAAGTTCATTACATCACAAACAAAATGCTATTTTTTTTGTGACAAAAATCAACATCTTTTGCCACAAAAACACTATCTTCCCCAAAAAAGTTATATTCTGTCACATCATATTTTCTCACCAAAAATAAAACAACAACAAAAAGAAGAAGAAGAACGCAATGTTAGAAAATAACAAATGCATCACTACTTAAGTGTTTCTGGGGGGCCCACAACAATCACTAGGTTGTACTTTATTTTGGTGTGAAAGCATAAAGCTGCCTCTTTCACAGCTGTGGTTGCAGCTATATTTGAAATAGAGAGCTTGTCACAGTGTCAGCGTGTGCAGAGAGCACACTCTCATTATTGGAGAGAAACATGGAGGACTCAACCAATTTATTCCCCGTTGGCTTCGGGGTACCTGGCCTCTTCTCTCCTCACTAATAATACCTTCTCCCGCTTCCTACTCCTCAAACTGTCTGTGTTGAAAGCATTTTCTTCTATTGAATTCATGCCAATAATTGAGCAATTGAGTCTGTTTGGATTTCTGTGTCGTAGCATTTTAAAAGAAACACCACATGAAATAGACACTGTGTTGCAAGAATAATGAGCACAGGAGGAAGGTGATTGTCGTCATGCCGGTGTGCCAGTTACACAAAAGTATTCATTATTTTTTTTTGTGCTGAACGCTATACAATTGTGTGCAACAGGTGGATTTGAAAATGAAAAGTCAACACGGTGTCGGACTGCAATTAAAATGTGTGTTTTGTGTTTCATTTTACACATTTAAGGACTGCTCATGTATTTTATATTTTTGGAAAAAAAATTAATTGCATGGAAACAGCTCTGAGAATTCCAAGAAAAAAAAAATCGTTGTTTTACGATGAAATTGTCATTTTATCCAGAAAATATTGCAGTATTAACTTGGAAAAAAAGTTGTATCCAGAAAAAAAAAAATTAAAGTCGGATTTTTACAAGATGAAATTTCACTACTTCATATAATTTCACTAGAAAAATTTGACATATTACAGGTGAAAACTGTACTGGAAAAAAAAAAAGAAGTTGCAGCATTTCAAGGAAACCCCTTTTTAGTTGATGATTTCTTCTTCTATTCCTTCTCTGATACACCAAACCCAAACACACGCCCTCTGGAGGCACTTAATGGTGACGACACCCGCAAAATCAATTTGATCTTCGTTTTGAAATGGGGACAGTGGAGGCAATAATGGTCGAGCGTAATAAACACAAACTGGAGATGTGCACGGCGGCAACTCGTGTGAATCTAAATGTTGAATAATAGAGCGAGCGGTGTCTAGACGGCGTACGAGGAGGCCTTCATATTCGGTAATTGAATTAGTCGTCGCTTTGGGATTACGCTGCATGTGTGTATGTGTGCTGAGATCATTTAATTGAGAACAGCGTGTTCAATTGCAGGGAATAAATCTGAATTTAGCAGAGATATGCAACCGCCGCACATTGGAAATCATAAGTTGTCATTTTTCTCTGGCCTGTTCTTCACTCACGGGGTCATGGGAACAGTTTCAGGAGGAGAACATTGTCAGGAGTAATACATGCGAGCCAAATGGATGGATGGGTGGATGGATGGATGGATGGAGCGAGCGTGTGTAGTGCAGTGCAGTGCAGTGCTGCAGAATATGAGCATGAGCGGCAAGCTCAGATGATCAAAGCAGCGGGGGCTCTAAATATAGGATGCGGCTGCACAATTTCTTCTGCTTGAGCTGGGATTCACCCATCCTCAGCCAAGGATGCGGAGAAGGAAAGACAAGGATTCTTGTGTGTATGCTACTTTAATACTCAATAATCAGCACATTTGCACTTGCTTCAGACCACACACACACACACACACACACACACACACACACACACACACACACACATATATATATATATATATATATATATATATACACATTTATTGTGATGCAGGGGCTAAAGGCTGAGATAATAATATGAATATATTTTAGACTATCAAATAAAATGCTGGAGGACCTTACCTGGGGCTACTCGCATTTCTGATGGGGCTGTCGCGACATCCCTGCCCACGGGCCTGATGTAAATGTAGCCCACCATTGATGGGACATTGTGAATTTTGAGGAATCGTTTGAAAATGCATATACAGTACTTGCAAGCAAACATACATGAAGCAACAAGAATGTTTATGCAACGCAAAAAAAAAGTCATAAAACAACGATTGTTCATAAACCGAGGTTGGAATGTTAAAAAAAATGTTTGTGCACACTGACTATTGCTTGTTGTGTGAGTACCTCGGCCACGAGGTGGCAGAATACTACATCCATCCATCCATCCATCCATTTTCTAATCCGCTTTATCCTCACAAGGGTCGCTGGCATGCTGGAGCATATCCCAGCTGTCTTCGGGCAGTAGGCAGGGTACACTCTGGTTGCCAGCCAATCGCAGGGCACACATAAACGAACAGCTATTCACTCTCACAATCACACCTTGGGATAATTTAGAGTATTCCATTCAGCTGCCAATTTGGGAGGAAACTGGAGTACCCGGGGAAAACCCACGCAGGCACAGGGGAACACGCAAACTCACACAGAGGAAGGCTGCAGCCAGGATTGAACCCTGCACCTCTTCACTGTGAGGTGGACATGCTAACTCAGTATAATACAGACCTATGGATATACTACACGACTCATCAATTCATATGAACCGAAATTACAAAATTCTTGAATTGAATTATGAAATTATGTTAGCTAATTTCTTTTAAAATTGGGGTCTCAGCTTAATTTTAACCAAAGTACATTTTTATTTTTTTAAATACCTTACATCATTTTTTTTGGGGGGGGTCAGTTTACTTTTGGATTGAATTACTTTTTTCTCCATTATTTTCTTTATTTTGGGGTTTCCATTTCGTTTTAAATTAGAATAAAGGATCGATTTTCTTTGTTGTTGGAATATTTCTTGCAAATGAGATGCTCACTTTTGATTATTGGGGCTTGTGATGGTGAGCTAATGTTTTAATGTTCTGAATGTGTAATCTTTTGTAGTAACCAGCATGCCTGGAATGGCTCTCAGTATGATGCCTTGCAGTTCTATACCACAACATTGTACTACACATGTACCGGATAAGAAAAGATTGTTACAAATTAAAATAAAATGAAATTATGAAACTCGGGGAAAATAAACCATTGCAATAACATTTTATTTAAATTAAATTTAAATGTATGCTTTCGTGTTTTTTAAAATCATACCTATGACGTACTGCAAAGTATTATGTCTTCTAATATTATACATTTGCTTCAAAAAGCATTAATGGAGGCGCGGATGAGCCTTGACATGATTAACATGAGCACAGGAGGACATCTAGTGGTCTGTCGTGAACATTGACTTCGCTGACCCAACAACAGGGGGCAGTATTATAATTTAGCCCCAATTCGCCGCCAATTTATTTACTTCCGCAGTCGACTTCTTTCTCTTCCGGTTGTCGTCTGTTCGGAAAGTAGGTATCCAGCCTCTCTCCCGAAAATGTACAATTTAAATCTCCATCAATCTCCGTGTGCTTGCAGTATCTGTACACTAACAGTGACTGTGTTTGACAAAACACGTTATAAAGCACACGCGCGATGCACTATTTCATTCATACGATTCCTTTTTAAAAGGATAAATTCCTGTGAAGTTGTATTCCTTCGCTGAGCATTAGCTAGCTTCAAAATGAGCTGGTGACAATATGCCGTACGTAATCTATGAAGTTTTTAAATTAACGCCGTGCGCTTTTCTGCTAACTTGCTCTCGGTGTCAAATACCAACTTTCAAGTTGTCTTTGGTCAGGCCATATAGCTCAACTTAGTAACGCAGATGTGGCCAATAAATGTAGCCTTACTGGCATTGTTTAACTCTTACTTTTTATTTTATTTTAGGTAAACTACAGTCACAATGGCAAAGTCGAAGAACCACACGACACATAACCAGTGTAAGTATTTACTCATTCACCCGTAGCCTTCGCAGATAACATGCTTTTTTGTACATAGAGGTTATACGAGAGTCCCTGTATTTTCCCACAAACTATAACTCCAGTTGTTACATTTGTAATTTACTTTTCATGCCCTATTCTTGCCCCTTAGCTCGTAAAGCCCATAGGAATGGCATCAAGAAGCCCAGATCCCATCGCTATGAGTCCCTGAAGGGGGTATGTACTCTGCCACGATGTCAAAAAGATATACACGAGACAGCATAAGAGAGAAACGGCGCTTGCTGTGGCAATCTTTCAGGGCTGGGTCTACGGTATTTTCATTACCATACGGCACACCGTATTAAAAGGCATCGTGTCAGTTGCTGCTGCTTTTTCTGTATTTAACACAGTCTCGTTGCCCTGCCGGCTTTTGCCAATCCATTCACAAATTGTGGTGTAACTCGCCCGGTGCTGCCTCACTGTCTTAGTAAATTTGTGTTCGCCATTTTGTTATATTTCAAAATGCAAAGTATGTTTGTCCCTCATCCCTTGCTGTAGCCCAAGCGGGTATGTAGGAATGTGGGTACTGGTTGAGAGAACAGTCGTAATGGGAGCCAAGTGAGGCCAACAGAGCGGCAGAATAAAGGATTAAAATCTCCCAAGAAATCCTCTTGATTTAACGTAACATAGAACATTACACGTTTTGCTGCAGTTACGGCTATCTTTTCCTTGAAATCCACTGGAGGTTGCTGTGCCATGGTTGTCCTTGCCCGTGTGGATAGATGGTGCCGTTTCATAAAATGAAAGCACCAAGCACCATTGATTAGTTGATCTTGAATTCTCTCGTGCATACCCAAAGCGACCCGCATTATTAGGCGCCACGTCCATTTTGGAGAAAATTTCAGACTTTTAAGTGTGCCTTTTGGTTGTGAAAATACAGTACATGCATGCAACATATTGGCTGTTTCAAAGTGGCACGATGAGGACATGCACCACCATGGAAATGGGTATTTCCACATTGCAGTTAGGCCTCTTCCAAATCTGGAGACCATAAGCTTATTGGCGGTTTTCCTGTGATACCACACACCACAATGTTGGAGGACCACGCATTTTGTTTGGTTCCAAGAGTGTTTAAATCGGGAAGCTTGCCGATCTCAGCTGCCAATTTGGAAGACAAACGCTGATCATGTGAACAATAACCTGTTGGATATGAATTCAGTGTGAACGCACAGATTTGAAATGCAAAGGTATTTAGACAGGGCACAAGTTATCATTTGTAATACACTCACCTTTTCTGGTTCATACAAATATGATCATAACAGCAACATTATAATAAACATGGACATATGTCACATTTGTCATGACATGATGTGCATTCAACTACAGTCAGACATTTAAAATTCAAACAGAAAAAAGTCCATCAGTGCATTAAACATTAATAGATACAAATATGTAAATAATATGGGCTTTCTATCAATCAATGAAAGCTGACAAGAAGAATGATGTGGGTGAAATGGCTTTTGTTTTTTACTTAATTGCAATCAATGGTGAATCTAGTCCCTTATGTTACCCTACCTGATCATATCAAGTAGCAAGTACAACTTTATTGTCAAATGTGCCTTATGTGTAACATATAGCACAGATGAAATTTCCTCCCTCTTAAACAGACAACAAGGGGAGCCAATCACAAGGCTTCCATTTTTTGAACTACGGTTGAGATGTCAAATGCGAAATATTCTCTGGCATTTTATACTCCCCAAAGGCTTAAATAATAAACATATTTTAGTGGCAATAAGACTTTAAGTCATGGATATGAATACAAATCTGGTAGTATGTAAAAAATTAACTATTGAACTAATAAATAAAACTGAATTTGAAGTTGTTTACCTGTCAGCTATTGTTTCACTACTTTTGCTATATTTTTAAGTTTTTGCTGAGGTATAGTTGACTTTTTTGACTTCTTTTAATTGAAGTAGTTTTTCTGAAGAGTTTTGTTTCTATGTTTGCAGGTAGACCCCAAGTTCCTGAGGAACATGCGCTTTGCCAAGAAGCACAACAAAAAGGGCTTGAAGGCGGCGAGGAAGGCCGCAGCCGCCACTCAGAACGCAGCCGCCACTCAGAACGCAGCCGTCGCTCCGAAATGATCTGTTTGCTCGTCACCCTTCGTGTTACCATCGCAATAAAGCAATGCTTTAAACAAACACTCTTCCTTTGTGTGATTTCTCTTTTGCACTCGATGTCAAAAGCTCAGGCTGTCAATGGAAGGTTTAAATGAAGGGATGGGAAAACAACATTGCTAATGAAGGGCTGATAACAAGCTGCAGTAAATCTGTTGCATGTTAAAGACTGACTTGTATGGCATTATGAAAAAAAACGACAGGCATGAAAGAGGGCTGTTGTAGTTGTTTGACTGAAACTCGTTTAACATGTCTAGCAAGAATGATTACTTAAAGTACACCGAAGAAAAAAATTACTGAAATGCTTCTTTTCGTATGAACAAAGTTAACATGGTGAGTAGTTCAATGGACTCAGGAATATCGAGGGCTTTTCCTACTTTCATGGTCCTCGAAATTTAGAATACAATGCATCCTGATTTATATAGCGTTTTCAAAACAGCTGCAGCTGTAACAAAGCGCTTTACAAAACAGTTAACATAAAATAAACACAACATAGAAACACGGACAGTCGTGCATTCTTAACCACTTTTCCTCATACGCTTTGTTTGAAGCAGTTCTAGATGAAAGGAGAGAATCAAAGTGTCCTTTCACCAGCGGATTCATGCATCAAAACAACCACAACGCTGCATATGGATATAGGCCAGACCACTGAATAATCGCGCTGATTTGTGAGCGTCCTAATGTGAACATTGAGATTTCTATACTGTCTGACGCTGACGGTACTTTCTGAGCAAATTCCGACTTCCCTTGAGTACCTTGAACATTACATCAGGTCCGCCGGTGTCGTCACTTCCGCTGACGCTAACACAGACTTGCATCATTTCTCGTGTGTCTTGTCAACCGGAGGTGGACAGCATGTGAGTAAACCATTCAGATTCACTCAGCGTCAAATAAATGGTCGGATAGTTCCACGATTGTGGCAAATTCTGCACCTTTGTGTGTTACTAGAACGCCTTCCTCTCACCAACGCCGCGACGCTTTTTGTTTCGAGCAAATTTACTTAAACATTAATCGGCTAACTTACCATGCTAGTTAACTTCAAAAAGGCGTCAATACTTTGAAGTGAACTTGAACCATCTTTTCTGAGCGTATATGTTGGGCTTCAAACTTCAAATGACAATATTTTAAAAACTTAATGTTGGGTGATAAGGTGTGTTGACAAATTGTGGGTAACTAGTAAATAAGATGCATTGATTTGTTATGTATGTTGCACTAGCATAAATCAGTCTGCCAGGTTCCTGTTCAAAAGAGCACGTTTTTGTAACTTATTGGCCATAATTACTGAAATTGATACTGTCACTCAATGACTTAGTGACATTCTCTCATTTCGAGTGGGGAAAAAAATAATTCATGGGAAAAAAAAAGGTAATAATAATCATTTTCATTTGATTTAATTAGTATTTTCTGGAATGATGAATATATGAATCTGTTTTATATATGAATGAATGACTGTATTTTGACTGTGAAGCACTTATGAAAAGTGCTGCATACATTTGCTATCGAGGGCTTGACGCATTGTCTTGTGTTGATGGACAGACACCATCATGGTGGAGCCGGTGCCTGAGTCCATCAACTTTCCCTCGCAAGAGGAAAAGATCCTGCAGCTGTGGAAAGACAAGGACTGTTTTTACGAGTGCCTCAAACAATCTAAGAACAGGCCCAGGTGAGCAAATGGAGGCATCTCAGTCTCTACTAAAGCCGTAGCACTACTTGTCTAACTAGTTGTTCTGGACTGACTTTTAACTTTTATATTTTATCTTGACTTTTATCGAGATGAATGAAATTAGCTTTAGGCTTGGTCTCCTGACCTAAACCTGCTTCCCATAGCAGATTATGATTATTTTTGCATATTTAGATCCGTGGTCATGTTTTAGTTTTAATGGGTTAAAAATACTTTTTTTTTTTTTTCTCTAAAATGATAGCTGCACTCGGATACTATTATAGACTGAATAGGTGGCAAGTATTAGCAAATGTCTGTATGCCACAGGGTACCAAGTCAGAGCAATACATTAATTCCTGATGGTCAAACTCTGCTTTTAAATGTTAAATGTTCGCTTGCTCATTACTGTATTACTGACTGTCACAATGTTGAATACTTGCTAACACTGGGTATCAGTGTGTGGACACACACACACACACACACACACACACACACACACACACACACACACACACACACAGATTTAATGCTCGGATGCTTGCTAAAAGTGAGGTGTGCTGTCGACAATCTCTCGGACCGTTCCACTTCACTGTACGCAGCTGAACCACTAGTCCAGGAGTAAAATATTTAAATTTAAAAAGCAAAAAGATTAAACGCAGCAATGCTCTGGCATGCCCTCTAAATCGTCGCTCTTAAATGTCCACTCATCAAGCCCTGATCAAAATTTGAACATTTTGGCCTAACCTCATCACTAATTGCAATCACATAATAGTGATATCAATTTCCCCCACCAGGTACACCTTCTATGACGGCCCACCCTTTGCCACGGGTCTACCCCACTATGGTCACATCCTAGCGGGCACCATCAAAGACATTGTCACCCGCTTTGCCCACCAGAGTGGCTTCCATGTGGACAGACGCTTCGGCTGGGATTGCCACGGCCTACCTGTGGTAAAGAAGACATCTTGTTGCTGCTTTTAACTCATCCTCCCAGAACTTTCCGATCAGCTATGTGTGTTGTAGGAGTACGAGATCGATAAGACTTTGGGAATCACGGGCCCTGACGACGTCGCCAAGATGGGCATCGCCGAGTACAATAAGCAGTGTCGAAATATCGTCATGAGATACTCTAATGAGTGGGAGGTGAGAGCGTGTTAAGATGTAACAGTGTTTGTTGTGTTTTGGGAACTGCTAAATGTGAAACTTGGCAATGCTGTGTCGTTGGTCATTGCCAGATCTCGGTCAATCGGATGGGCAGATGGATCGACTTCAAAAACGACTACAAAACTCTCTACCCGTGGTTCATGGAGACCGTCTGGTATGTTTGTCTCGGAAAAAATACCAATTTCCTACATAATATTAAGGACGTGTGTGCTTATGACTCAAAGCGGACGTGGGCAGAGTATACATAATATCACAATAAGATCATCAGTCATTGATTACATACAAATAACTTTGCTTTTCAGGTCCCAGAATGCAATGCGCGGCGCATTGCGTTTAATTCATGACGTTATAAGTCCATTAATCTTGATTTATTTTTTTTGTGTTACCAATAGTTGAATGTTTCATATTTAACACATTTGTTTGATTTATGTTACATAATGTTATTGTATTTAATTAATTTATTTTATTTGAGCAAAAACGAAACTTGGTTATACAAAGTGCCCCAAAAATACCCGCGCGAGGCGCTGCGACTGGAATGGGGAAACGGTTCTGGCTGCATTCGGAAAAAAAATATCTCCTTGAAACCACACACTCTCAGAATAGTGCACGGACATCAGAATGACTGCCAAATGCTGTTCTATATCATGTCGCAATCAAACAAGCGAAAAATGAATGCAATGTGGCAATAATGAACCCACTACCCACTAGTGTATTTGCATGGTATCCAGAACCTTCTATGATATGCTGTGATGAGCATATTAATGGTCCTACACTCACTTTCGTTTCTCTCGTTTCCACGCATTAATAATGCTTTTTTTTTTTTTTTTTTGCTTTCAGGTGGGTGTTCAAGCAGCTGTATGACAAGGGTCTGGTGTATCGTGGTGTCAAGGTCATGCCTTTTTCCACTGCGTGCAATACACCACTCTCCAACTTTGAATCTCACCAGAACTACAAGGTCTGCACAACCGTCACTGAATCTTTGACAGGACGGTAGTTCACAACAGAGTTAAAAAAAACAAAAAACAAAACATACTTTTCCATCATGTCTGGTTACAGGATGTTCAAGATCCATCAGTCATCGTTAATTTCCCGTTGCTTGATGATGAAGATGTCTCTCTTATCGCGTGGACCACCACCCCATGGACACTGCCCAGCAACCTGGCCCTGTGTGTCAACCCCGAAATGACTTATGTCAAGGTCCAAGGTAAGAGTCACTTGGCACAAAATATCAACTTATAAATCAAATTCTTGTTTCACCCATGGCTTGATTATTATGCACAAGAGTTTTATTTTTTTTGACAATAAAATTACAATCTTATCATGAACGTTGTTTTTCTAAGGCAGGATGTTTCACAGACTTACATTGAATCCTGCCAGATTGTGCGTTTGTAGCTAACGTTGTGGCCGGTAAAATAGATCGAACTTGATGAGTCCCATCAGCGTGTCATAGCGAGTGGCATACAGCAGGGGGCACTGTTGAATCACTGAGCAAATGACTCAGTAACTGCACCGCCTGTGCTGCATGGGAGACCGCCTCGGAATACCAATGATTTTTTTTTTCTTCTTTGCATCAATTCAGTCTCTTTTTATCCCTCATCCTCCTCGCTTCATCTCCGGCCAACATTTTCTGCCCGTTTGCCTTCACCCACCACCTGTTTTTGACCCGACGTCACTCTCGTGTTCACCGTCTCGCTACTCTCTCGGGCTTCTGTCAGCCTCTGCAAGTCCAATCCTCGCAATCATCTGTCACACCAACGACGCAATGAAACGTCTTCTTTTACCACGCTGTTACTATCTCTCCTCCATACACCTTTTAACTGCAAATTTGGTGTTTTGGTACTGATCTGGTTCCCTGAATTGCAACGCCTCCAACAGCTCTGTCGCCAGTTGAGCAGTCTCACAGCACGGCCATTGCGTCCTTACCCGACCTTGACTTTTTGCGGCTGTGGCCTCGTTACCAAGCTGGATACAACACCCCAGTCAGAGCCCCCCCCCCACCCCCCCCGAGTTAGCAGTTATGCATAGAAGAGCATCACACGGTTGCTGTTTATCACACATGAAACACGGATCAATAAACATGAATCACTCTTGTCAGGGCCATTTGTTCCAGCTTTCAAAAATTAAGCAGAGCATGAGAAAAATCATCAGTCACGTGTCGCAAATGTAAACAGCTTAGAAGACACTAACGAGGAAGAATTGATTTGGAATGGCCGCTAAGCGTCCTGTGTCACGCTATTTGCCGTATGATCAATTATTCTTTGTCTTCTTTCTCCCTTCTGTTTTTTTTTTTTTTTTTTTTTTGTATGTTTTTGTGACATACAGTTTTGTCATGATATACAGATAGTAAAAACCTCCAATTTGAACGCAATCCATGATCTGTAACAGTGGTTGATTCCCAAGTTGTTACAATTTCAAAATGCATTTCCCCATGTCAAGTGAGCCAAATAAAAACGTTTATTTAGCATTTTGTTAACTATCTATGGAATGTTTTAAGTAGTGGTGTTCCGTGCAGGATTGTACGCTGCCTATTCTGATCCTCCACGGGTGAGATCGTCTAATATCATTTCAGATACTGGTGAAATGCACTAGCTGTACATTTTAAAATTTTTCAGCTGCTCAGAATTTCAGCGCTTTGTGAATTCGCCGCCATGTGACCTCACCGCTCATCTTCGAGGCTATGACCGCGAGGCGCTAAAACAGCAAAAAACTTCACCCCAAATCGTTGAGCCAAATCCCGGCCTTGTAATGAAGTAAAGTGAAGCAAGGGAGAGGACTAAATGGGGCTGGAGAATTGATCCAAATCTCCCTATGTGTAACTCACCAATGGACAAATTATCGGCTCTTAGAAAACTATAGGTGCTTGTTTACATTCAAACTCGACTTGTCGCAAACATGACTGACATCAATGCAAGCGGTTATTGGAGATTTCAATCGTGTGCCTCTGATCGATAGCCTCGCACAACAAGTGCAACAAGAGGCAATCAAACTCTCCTCTATCGTAAATGCCATTGTAAAAGGGCGCTTGTAAATTTGAATTAGAAAAGATCATTTTATTAAGTTATTTGTGGTTGTATTTTAATTATTCACGTTTATGTTTTATGTTGCAGCTGTGCTTGTTGAAAGTGCTATATAAATAACGTTGAGTTGAATGTTGTCCACGATTCCCAATGTCCATTGCTCATTTCCATCACACATTTCATCTTTGCCATCAAGTGGTGGTGACATTAAAAAAAAAAAAAAAAACAAAAAAAAACAAGCTAAAGAAAACGCAACAACCTTTGGTGACATCATTTGTTTTTTGTTTTTTTTGACTTGATGCATATTTTTCCAGAGTATTTTGGTTAAAATCTTACTTGGGAGACCACTTTTCCATCCTTTTCTTGAGTCACGCCAAGAGGCTTGCATGTGAATAGTCCAAATTAACCTGCAACACAGTTACAGTTTTGCCTAAGTTTGCCTTTACATTTTTTTTTTCCCCCCTCAGATAACACCACCAACAAGATGTACATCATGATGGAAGCCCGTCTGGGTGCGCTATTTAAGTTGGAGAGCGAGTACACTCTCCTGGACAAGTGAGTGCTCAAAGAGCCATATTTCAAACATGCAAGAGAGTGAATCATGTGTCCTCTTTAGATGTACCGGTTGACAATTAAATACTGAGTCCCACTGAGCTCCCTCACACAACAGCACAGCATCCATCCACTCATTTTCAAACCCGCTTATCATCACGAGGGTCGCGGGCGTGCTGGAGCCTATCCCAGCTGTCTTCGGTGTGTGTGTGTGTGTGTGTGTGTGTGTGTGTGTGTGTACACACACACACACACACACACACACACACACACACACACACACACACACAAATGAACAATTGTCGACACTATGTGCTCCGCTATGTGTCTGGCGAGCAGTCCAAGGTGTGCCCTACAACGTCGGAAATCAGTCGGGATGATGCGCCGGCTCACCCGACACCCTATAACGAGAACAAGCGCGATAGAAGATGGATAACGGATGCGTTTCTTATGATGGGAGTTCTCCAGCTTCACCTTAATTGTTTTCTGAAAACTTTTGTTTCCCCTCTGCTCTGGCTGACACGTGACTTTGAAGTGTGTTCCTTCCCTTTCCAGATTTCCTGGCAAAATGCTGATTGGAAAAAAGTACAAGCCTCTTTTCAATTACTTTGCCAAGGTTAGTAAACTCGGTGGCTGTCTCCTACTTTTATGTGTTCGCTACAAAATGAAAACTTTTTTTTTTTTTTTTAATGTTTAAAATTTTTTTTAATGGTCAACCACATATTGCCATTTATTATTGATATGTTTATGTCCTTTCTCTGTCTGTTTCTGCACCATTTCATCTCAGTGCGGTGAGAAAGGAGCATTCCAGGTGGTGACGGATAACTATGTCAAGGAGGAAGAGGGCACAGGAGTGGTCCATCAGGCACCTTACTTTGGAGCTGTAAGTACGGATGTGGAGTTGTCCATCTTTGTCTGTAGAGGAGAACACAATCCATTATCCTGATCTGTTTTGAATTCACCATCATCTCGACAATATGATTGAAATAATTTGTTCTGTTGTTCATAAAAGTCACGTTTTAGGTGACATTTGAAAAATTCTTCGGTCTTAAAAATAAATGGAAGTCTCTGCATTCCATCTACTTTTGTTATTAGCCATTCTTGTACTGAGCAGCCAGGACAGGGGCATCCTGGATGTAACACTTTATTAATATTTCCCCACATTGATTCCCATGTAAGGTGGAATCACTTGTTTTCTTAATCCTCCAAATTGTTGACCTTTAAGGTGTCCCATTTCCACTGCAAATGCATCTTGGAATGTCTTTATTGATCCAAAATAGGCTTTGGGCAACTTACCTGTTCATTATGTTTGCATCAGTAGTGACAAATCACAAGAAATATGCATATTTGGGAGTCTCATTTGTGTAGAATATTTAGGATTTATATCGGGGAAAATAAAGGCAATGTTGCTCTGCGATCAGAGGTATTGGGTGATAGCTAATTGAGTTATATGATCTTGTCAAGAGGGCTACGGATTCCGAGGCTTGTAGGGAACCTTTTTGTTGCCTTGAGTCGCCGCCACACCCACTCGTTCATCTTTCAAACCTTGAGTGTAAAGTATTGTAATCATGCTTCACTGCACATATTTTAGAGATGGCAGATCAATGCATTTCCTTTCCCTTAGAAGGCGCATTTCCATTTTTTTCTGCGCTAATGTCCTGGTGCTGAGATGCCAAACGGCCCCATTGGCCATCCATCTTGTGCCACTTGACAGGCTGTTTGAATACAGAATGCATTAACAGTTGGAGAGCAATCAGCTCCTTGGCGCTGAGCTGTCACAGAGCAGCAGCAGCGGCAATGTTTTGTTTCTAGCTTTGGAAACACACTATTTAGTATGGAATTATTAGGTGCCTTTATGCTTGTGAGACAGCCTGCCAAAGTGGTTGGGTAATTACTTATTTTTAATCTATTTCATGGAGATAGATTGGGGGGAATCACATCATGAAAATGATGACTCTTAAGGTAATGCTGTAACCAGGGAGAAAATCTTACATTTATGACAACACAGTTTTGTGCTACACTCCATGACTTTTCGGATATTTTATAGCGGCTAACAATATAAAAGAGATGAATTAACATTAATCAATGCTTGAATGTGGGTTCAATTTCCCCATGTAGGACGATTACCGGGTGTGCACTGAATACAGAATCATTCAGAGGGACCAGGCTCCGATCTGCCCCGTGGATGCCTCCGGCTGCTTCACTTCAGAGGTCACCGATTTTGCGGGACAGTACGTCAAAGTGAGTGACCCGTTAGCCCTTCTAGATTAGCTCTTTGACAATAAACCCCTTAACAGTATTGACAGCTGGTTTAATTCCATTTATTTTTTCCACGTTTTGATCTGAGTAGATGACTATTACTTCTCACCGCTGTTGCTTTGTTTATGACTTGAAAATGCATTTCCATTTAGGACTAATGATCCCTTCCCGCTGTGAAAATGCGCCTTCAAGTATATTGTTCATTTTTCGTTTGTTGTCTATTTGAGCTATTCTGAAAAGATTATGTGGGGACACTCAATTAACTAAGATGAACTGAACATAAATGTGCATTCACCAGCAATCGAAAAACAACCACAAAACAATTTGTTAAAAAACTACCTGATTTGACCACCTACCTACTGTGTGTGTTGTCCTGATTGTTTTTTTTTCTTGCCATTTTCAAAACTGGTCTTTTATTGATGTAGTGTTCACACTTAGTGAACTTAAGCACACCAGACATGCTGACTGAGAAACCGCCTAATCGGATGCTTATTTTGTGCCCATTGAGGTTCAGATGATAGCGTGCACACTTGACAACACCACACTTGACCTCTCTCTCTTCTCTCTCTCTCTCTCTCTCTCTCTCTCTCTCTCTCTCTCTCTCTCTCTCTCTCTCTCTCTCTCTCTCTCTCTCTCTCTCTCTCTCTCTCTCTCTCATCTTTCACTTTGACCAATGCCCCACAATCTTGATGTTGATTGACAAAAAAAAAAAAAAACAAAACAACTTTATAGATGCCTATTTGCTGCGTATGCCATTTTTGTTAATTTCAGAATTACCCATTATTGTACCCTGTCGGGAGAATGATGGCTAGTGGAATACATTGCATTTCTGGTTATCGTTGTACAAATAAATACATAAAAATGGATGCTGTAAATGCTGGATCGGCGACCAACACTTGTTGGAAACAAACATTTAGATTGGAATTGCATTGCTCCTGTTTCATGTATTGCATCCATGTTTGTCACATTTTTTTTTATTACTGCGTGTATTTTTTTAACTATGTAGTATTATGCCTGGTGTAGGATGCCGACAAGAACATCATCAAGTTGCTGAAGGAGAAGGGTCGCCTTGTCAACGCCAGTTCTTTCAAACATAGCTACCCGTTCTGCTGGAGGTGAGACATGGCCAGATTGCATACTGTGACGATAGCCTCTTGTGACTACTGACTGCCGATGTTTGGAATCACAGGTCACACATTAAATACTACTTTTTTTTTTTTTTTTTTTTTTGTGGCAGCAAACCGCGAGACCTCCTGTGAAGTCGCAGCGCAGTTTGTCAGTTAGCGGTTTTCAAATGGACCACAGGGTCAATAATTGTTTGCGGTCTCTGTTCAGAATCAATTCAAAGTCAGTGTGCAAGAACGGTAATAACCTTTCAAGGTCCCACATTAGCAGAACTTCAATTCATTAACTACTCTCTGAGCCGCAATTGGGTTAATTAAGCTCATCATATTCACGGATGTCAAGCCACTAGTAGATGCAAACTCACAGAGATAAAAGTCTTTATTTATTAACCCCTCGCCATCTGAGTTGTGGAATATATTTAAGTCACGGTATTTCGTTTGATTAGAAGAAATGAATGTGTAAAAATATAACCTATGTTCTCTTTTATACAGTATTATGATATGATGATACGACCTATATTTCTGTCGCTAATGTGAGTCATTTATTTGATTGTAACGGGTTCATTTGCCTGCAGGTCAGACACCCCCTTGATCTACAAAGCTGTGCCCAGTTGGTTTGTCCATGTGGAGCACATGGTGCAGAAGCTTCTGGACAACAATGGACAATGTTACTGGTAAGACTTGATTTGAATGGCGTACTCGTCACGCAATGTTTGCTGAATACGCATGCCCAGATTATGGACATCAAATTCTTGCGTATAAATATATTTTCATATAGTACATACAGTAAAATAAATGAAATGCGAATCGTGCATGATGATAATCGCAATAGCGGAATGTGGAGTAGAACTAAATGTCGATATGAAGGCTCACCAGCCAAGTGGTATTACCCCAGGTGCTCCCAGTGCTCTTTTCTGAGCGGCTGGTAATGGGACTGTCAAACTGAGATGAATGACTAGCCACTAGGAAGGTGAAGACACACACACACACACACACACACACACACACACACACACACACACACACACACACACACACACACACACACACACCGAAAGGGCGAGATTGACGCACCCTACTGTAAAGGATAAATTCATTTCCTGTGGCGTAATCCTGGTACACTTAATTTCACAGCAACCAACCTTCTCCATTTGCATTTTATATGACGTGAATTTTAATATGCTCTGAAAACCAGCAGATCATTATTGATATTTTTTATGTAGTACATTAAAAATGTTTTTGGTAGTGATGCACGAAATGAAAGATTTCAACCGAGACTCCATAATTTTCTGCTTTACATGGCCAATGTGGCTAACAGCTATTTAAAAATAATTTTTTATCTTACCAAAATATCTGTTGTTGCCTATTTTGCTACTTTCTGAACTCTTGTCAGTTGAGATGCTGAGGCAGTGAGCATTCTCAGAAGTTCTGATACGTATAGTACTTAAGTCGGTTGCATTTTTTTAATCACCCCCACTTGTGGTTTATACAGTCTATATATTTCATATGTAAAAACAAAAGTAATGAAATAGTACAAAAAGAGCACTGTCGACGTATGAGCATGCACTTGTGAGTCCTGACTCCCACAGAAGCGAAGAAGTCGACTGACAGGAGGGGAAGCAGTACGAGTGAAACAAACAGTCATGCAAATGACTATTTACCGTGTCCCCCCAAAAAAACAATTGTGTCCATTATTTCCTCATCGAACTCTAAGTTAATACAGTGACAGGCCTATCTGGAGGCATTTTCACTGACCCAAATAATTAAAAATATCACTCACCATAGCTGCGCTTCAACCCTAGTTTTTGGGAAGTTTTGCATGATAAAATGAGAAATACTAGCAGTAGATGATCTTTAATTTTTTTTTTTTTTGTATTTGCTGAACTGTGCTGAGCTGAAAAGTGTAACGCTAACTGTACACCTGATGGGGGGAAAAGGAAAATCAAAATTACATTGAATTTTATGAGGTATTCAGCAAGCGTGTTGGTGTAAGAGCGGTTGGCAAAAGAAAGAGCTGCAATTCGAAAAGGTGTGAAATACAAAATGTATTACCTCAACCATATACAGTAGAATGGTATGTTGATAATACAATTTCCATAATGCCGGATTTCGCTGACACGCTTTCGGCCTTCAAACATGCGCAATTATGCAACTTTCTAATTAAAACTTTCCTCCAGTGCCTGTTAAATAATTGAAAGGACGCTTTTTGATTAGACGCACCACTTCTGCTCCCGTGAAGATTTTTAATTCCTCCAAGATTGTCTGTCAGGGAGCACTGCCGGCTCATCAGCATCGTCATAAAAAGGAAAATCCTCTCCGGGTTCCGTGTGCTTTCATATCACGTTCGTGTTCGTTGATCAGAGGCTGAAAAAAAAAGCCCTTCAGCAAGCAAAGTGCTTGTTATCATATCCCCACAGTCATTTGTTCGGCTTGTCTCGCTTTCTCGTATTGGCGCAGCGGGCTGGCGAAGGCTAAGTATCTATTAGGACCTTCTTCTGAGTAAATCAGCGAGCAACCTAACGAGTACTCGGAGAAGAGCTCATCTCTTCAGTGGACGGTTGCTCGGCGATCTTGCCGACCACAACTGGACATAATGACAAATAGATGAAGCAGTTCAATCTGTTTGTCCTATTTAGTCCACTCTCCCCCATTCCTTCCTGTTAAGCCAAGCTGCCCCCCACCTCTCCCCAAAAAACCCCAAACAATAAAATCACGATGCGTCTGCACTCTACAGCCATCCGGCCTCATGTAATGACATGCGTACTTATTGTTTGGAGTGAAATGCCTTAGCTCCAGTGAGACAGTCGAGGCACCTGGAGTCATTGGGGCAAATTGGAAAGCATCATTTGGCAAATAACCAGCAGAGATGCAGTTGGCTGACTCTCAAACATTCGAGCACACACAGAATTTGAGGCATGAAGATTGGATGTGTTGTCAAAATAAACAGATTTTGCTAACACAAATCTTAACATGTTCAGATTTTTGGAGTCATAAACTACCGGTAAGTATAATTTTAAACCTGAATCATACCTGTATAATAACTGATAACTCAAACCTCCAAATTCCCTTCTCATTCGCTGCCGTGTTCCGTGTTGGATGTGTTTTAGTAAATGCCGGAGAAATCTGCATTTAAATTGTAAATACTCTTCTCTGCTTCGGTAACCTCTTGAGTCCCTTGTCTCACCGGAGCTTCTGAGCCTTCAAAGACAAGACTGCACACTTAACATCCTACATGAAGCAAGAGAAAAAGGGAGGAGGGGGGGAGTACGGGGACTTGGTCAGCAGCAGCAGCAGCCAAAAGAAAAATCATTAAATGATATATTAGGGGCCTAAATAGAAATGCCTGCTACAAATGGGAATTGATGAACTCATTGCTTAGTGGGTGGACGCGGAAGACGATTTATCTGCCCGCCTCCTCCTCCTCCTCCTCCTCCTGACCGCCACCACCACCTCAATCTCAGTTTGCACTCCTGAGCAACACCGTGCGGCACAGAGAAGAGCATAAGACAATTAACCAATGAGGAGAAAGTATGCAAAAGAGACCCATTTTGCTTTTCTGCGCTACATTATATCCCAGGGGTAGTCAAAAATCCTAAAGGGCCACAAAATTGAAACTAGTGAAAACATGTGACAGCACCGTATGACCGTAATAATCGAAACAACAAAATTATGAACAAAACTAAAATGCTGTCTCTATTTTAAGATCATTTGGAGTGTCATTGAGAAGGGGAATTGCTACACTTTAGCTGTCATTTCCTCTTTTTGTCTACCTTGAAAAATCGTTTCCATCACTTCATTGATGCATTCTTTTATTTCTGCATCCGAAAATGGCTTGCAAGGAACAACCGGTTTTAAATTGTGCCTACTACAGTGATCATAATCCTGTTTTGTATTTAAAAAAAAAAAAAAAAAAAAAAAAACAACTGCAACACTCACAATGTCGTACCTCTCTTGCAGGGTTCCCGATTTTGTGCGCGAGAAGCGCTTCGGCAACTGGCTGAGAGATGCGCGCGACTGGGCCATTTCCAGGAACCGATACTGGGGCACGCCGATCCCCATGTGGGTCAGCGACGACTATGAGGAGGTGAGGAGAACACGAGAGATGCCGAGATGTCTCACAAAAATCAGCAGGCGCTCAGCATGACAAGTCACGATTGAAAAGCTTTCCACAGTTGAAACCAGTAACTTGCATACTTGCTCTACAATTAGTCATTTTGATTAATTTATTGGTCAGCCTTGGTATGAGTGTTTATCATGGATGATATGCATTATGATGGTTACCGTATGTATTGTGTGACTACTGTTTCCAATGTGTAGCGTGAATACATATTACATGGTGTCCACTTCCCCTCCGGGCACCATTACAAAGTACCTCCATAAATTAAAGTCATGCATAATTAATTTATATAAACAAGAAACGTAATGCATTCAGGTTTCACATCGTATTGGTGAGGGCAGCTTCGAAGGAATACAATGCAAACAGCAATGGAATGGAAAGCAAGAAAGCAAAGATGATGATGGAAGATGGAGAAAAGAATAAATTGCACTATACAGAAAATGGATGCAGTGAAGCCTCCACAGTTGAACGCAGTCCATTGTGTGATGCTGGCTGACCAATTTCAAAACGATTTATCCCATAGGAAATCATTTCAAGGAAATTGGTGTGTGCCAGGTTTGTGCTGAAGTTAACCACTGATTAAAGTCAAAATAGAATTACTCACTTTTTCGCAGGTGCCTCAAGGTATTTTGTTGGAACGCTTTTTGTGTATTGTGTGACTTTTCTAGAATATATTTTTCCTGAACATTTCTAATTGAACTTCAAATGTTACCACCTTTGGGGCTTTCAACTTTGGACTGTATTGAGCAGCCAGATCAGTTCATGACGTGGTTCTCTTGCGTCGGGTGCCATTCAAGCTAGGACTGCCACTGATCACAGTCAAAATCAAGCTGATGTTGTGAAGTCAAGTGAACTTAATAAAGCTTTCACAATTGTTTTTTTTTTTTTTTTTTTTAAGTTGGAAGAAGTGCTGGTCCCTGGGCTGAAAGAGAGACAGCTCGCGACCTCCTTACTGGAAATAGCGATGTGACTGTTTCCAGAGCACTCCCTGGTGCCTGTCACAGTCTTAACCATGCCCGGCAACAGCAAACTCGCACACGCAAAAATTGTCTCTTTGTGGTTGCCAGTATGATTTCATCCCCCAGTAGCCATTCTTTTAGTTTTTGTCAGTTCTCGGCCCGGTGTGAATATTGTGTTTTCAGTTTTATGATACCTTCTTTGTGTCGGATCAGGATTAGCACTAGCATCTATCTGGGCCATGTTACCTATCTTGTGCTGCCGAAACTAGAGCAGAGCCCCGAGGCTGACTCTCTGCGGAGAGCATTTTGTGAAGTTGCTCTGAAGGTGTGTTAACCGAGGCCGACTTTTAAAGTGAATTTACCTGTTTTCAACTCAAGGCTGGTCAAATCCTACATCCACTGCATGACCTATCCTGTCTCACCAAACTCAACATTAAGTACGCCAACACGAGCTCTATCAAAAATTTGGTCTTGACAAATTTGATCTGAATTGACTAATAGAGGTATTGATTTCAGAATGTGTTTGTTGTTGTGTATGTTAACTGGGTCGTGTGACATATACCTGCTCATAGTATAACCACTGCTAACAACAGTTATTGCATTGTTCAACTAATAATGCTCTCGCAGACTCAATCAAATGTGAGCTTTTATGCTGCCTTACTCAAATTTCACTATGTGTGTTGATCAGGTGGTGTGTGTCGGCTCCGTTGCTGAACTGGAGGAACTTACCGGAACCAAAGTAACCGACCTGCATCGGGAGAGGTGAGTGGTCAAGCATAAAACCTCACATTGGCACAGGACTGACTATGTGCTGCAATGAAAACTAACTCTTTCTTTGAACCGCCTAAAAAGTGAGCTCTGTTGTAATTTCACGCCTTTTGCACTCTCGCCCACCCCAGCATTGACCATCTGACCATCCCCTCGCGCTGCGGCAAAGGTGCCCTGCGCAGGATCACTGAGGTGTTCGACTGCTGGTTTGAGAGTGGCAGCATGCCTTACGCCCAGGTCCACTACCCCTTCGAAAACAGGAAGGAATTTGAGGACACGTTCCCAGCGGACTTCATTGCCGAGGGCATCGACCAGACCAGGGGGTGGTAAGTGGACCGGAGGGAAATGTGGATGGAATCTTGGGGACTGATGAGCAATGAATGCAAACATATTCATTGGAGTAGAGCATTAATAGATGGATAATCCTAGCAAATATTTGGATCTCTCTGCTTACTCATCAACTGTGAAATTACATCATCAATTTTTTTTATTTTTATTTATTTATTTATTTTTTAATGAATTGCCAATGTCAAGAAATTGCATCATTAAGAAAGCCATTCAGAATTTGGCACTAGTTTGACGTCCGTGTCGTTTTAATTTAAATAATCCCCCCTCACAGCAGGATTTTTCTTTTCTTTTCTAAACTTGGAGCATATCAAATCCAAAACCAAAGTAGAGCTGCACAACTTTGATTCGCTTCTGATAACACCACATATACTATATAATGCTTCTCGGTAGCATAGGCCGTAAAAAACTTTTAGTCGCATCCCACAAAGGTGGACATGGTGAGCGATGGCTCATTTGCATTAAACGGGACCCTCCCTCCCCCAAGTCTGTCTGTTTATCGAGTGTCAAATTTTTAATTTGTGGAGAAATAGTATATAATGTTTTTTTCTTTGTCCCTCTTAAGGTTCTACACCCTGCTGGTGCTCTCGACAGCCCTGTTTGGCAAACCACCCTTCAAGAATGTCATTGTGAATGGCTTGGTACTTGCTAGGTTAGTATTCAATCTTGTGAAAGATTCCCCCTCGCCTCTTTCCATTTTCTTGCCAGCATCCTTATATTCTTCTCCGTCCCCCGTCCTTTCACCTGCCTGTTCACCTGCTGCTGGTTCAGATCATGACGCTTTGTGCGCTACGACATTTAGTCCCTTAGAGGTGCTCATCAATTAGGGCTCTTCCCTTCCACCCCTTCCTCCTTCCTCAGCCCTGAGTGCTTAACGCAGGAACGTGCTCACAGGCCCGCTGACCTGGAAGTACTCCGCTAATTTGAAAACCCAAGTGCGCGGTTACTTAGATATATTTTTACGCATGCGTGCTTGTGTACGTTGTACGTGTGTGCATATTAACGCCTTTACCCCTCTTACACGCCCGCAGCGATGGACAGAAGATGAGCAAGCGCAAGAAGAACTACCCGGATCCGAGCCTCATAGTGCAGAGCTATGGCGCCGATGCCCTCAGGTCAGCTCTTGCGCTTGAATGTGAGCAAGTGTGATTGCGCGTTTCTGAAGCATGAGTAGCTGCGTGCCGGTGGCTGTGTGTGCGTGTATATGTATATGTGTATGTGTATGGTAACCTACCTTATGTCATTAGCTGGCATGGTTTTGAAAGAATCACGAACTACATCGAACTGTTACAGTCCTACATAATGTACACACACGCACGCTCACGCAAACGGTACATGCATCCTCACATGCACAGTCCTCTTTTGCCCTGAGCAGTAGAAGCACCGTGGCATATGGCCTAATGAATAAAGCACCACACAGTTGCACCATATGTTCACATACACAGGGCGAAAAGTGAGTTGCAGAGAGAAATATAACTGTTTGTTTCTCTCTAGAATATAGTAAAATAGACTCGGGCTTCGTGGGTCTCCCAATGGGATAATTCCAGTTTTATATTGCAGCAGCTATGTGGACCGTTGCAGCGCACAGGAACATATTTTTACAACATCGGGGAAGAAGTTGAGCGGAAGTGTGTGTGGCATCTGTGCACGATTACTAATGATGATACTAATATACAGTATGGAAATGTATGCACATAGGAACTGAGAACTGTACATGCTTAATCCTAAGGTCACGCATGCGTTGAGCTGTCAAACATCAGAGTTGAATTTGAGGTACAAAGACTTGAGACTTGAAGCGAAACGCCTTCCTGCATCCGCACGAATATTTACTGTGCAAATGCTTGCGGGGCGGGGTGTATGTATCATCTTTCCATTCGGAAAAACAAGCGCGCCTTGGTACAGCAAGGTTAGACAAGCTAAAACATACTTTATATGTAACGCACTGAAACATGACGGGATGGGGAGTCAGTTAGGGACTTGTTGTATCTAGACTATTTATTGATGCATGGATAGATTTTTTTGTGACGTACAAAGCGTATGACTCTTGCTCTTCTATTCATATTGTCTTTTTAGTATAGTCTATCCTCTTGTCTATTTACATTTGAAATGTTAAAATTGAAACAGTTGGGGTGAAAAGTCATGGATTCATGAAGAAAATAATTTGTACTTGCAACACTTAAAGGGTATGCTCTAATTGAATAAATATCACCATAAGATGCCTTGACATGTCCTCATTTGCAGATTTTCCATATTCATTGTATTAAGCAGATGCCATGTTAGATAATGGGCATACAAATTGTGAAATCTGTCAACTCGCTGACAGCGCGGTTGTTTTCTAATGCAAACCTTTAATCAGCACACTGTAACATGATTCCGTTAGCAAGCTCATTTGTGCACTGTTCGACAAATATATTTCCAATTCGTGAAATGTTTTCATATCAAATGATATTTCACTGTGACAGGGTGGACTTATTAAGCTTGACAACTTCCACTGATGAAAAAGCACAGTCGTTAATATTTATTTCTGCAATTATCCACTGCCGCAGTCTCCACTGAAGAGAAACAGTCGGTTTTGTAAAGGGGCAGTACAGGGTGGAGAGCAATTTCAGCGACATCTGCAGGATGCTCATTAAGTTTATGAAAATTCAAGATGTATCACCAAAGTAACTTGTTTCATCAAATAACTTTTGTTTTGACGCAAAACCGTCATTGCACGCCATTGGCTCGTTTCACATATGTCATTGGGAATCATACTGATGAATTCTATTTGTTGCAAAACTAGAGTTGTAAGAATTACCTTTTTATCACTTCTTTCACTCTTTTGGGCACAATACAACATGATTAGCATTTTCAATTTTATGGTATTAGAAAGCAAGTCGATATTAAGTGTATGGTGGTCTGCTCAAATCGATGTTGATTGAAGAAGCCATCAAATAGCCCGTTTTATTTATTACTTAATTATTATTATTATTTTTTTTTTTAATGCAAGCACAATACAAACTGCCTCAACGCGTGCCCGCCATGATTTTTACTGTCTCTGTCTCACTGCAGACTGTATCTCATCAACTCCCCTGTGGTGAGAGCGGAAAACCTGCGTTTCAAAGAAGAGGGCGTTCGAGATGTGTTGAAGGATGTCTTCCTGCCGTGGTACAATGCCTATCGCTTCCTGGTGCAGAATGTGCAAAGGTTACAGAAGGTACCTGCTCTTAATGAACATCACAAAATGCCACTTCTCTCCAAACACTTGCGCAAGTCATTCTTGACAGCCTCCAATCGCAGGTTTTAAAAACACAAGATAGGTTTGATGGCGTAACAATCTCAGCCTAATAAATTCACTGCTCATTGGTACAGAACAGTAATTAGCTTTGATTAATAGAATGAAATACTCTTGTGGAAAGGTGAAGTAATTAGTCCCTATGGTGTTGTTTATCTGGAAATGATGCATTTGGGTGCGTATTTAACATTGTAGTTTAAAAAAAGCCACCCTCTTCCGGGAAAAAAAATACATTAATATTCTGCATACTCTTTATCGTTAAGATCCAATTAGGTATTGGCCCATAAGCAGTTCTTTTCACACACAAAGTAATTACACCACATTGCATTCGATTTTTGTGACCCGTGAGTGATACTTTGTGCTGCGTCGTTCCTGTTGTGTTTAAATGTGCCATTGCTTTTGCGCGTGTTCGCACCCAGGAGGACAGCATTGAGTTCCTGTACAACGAGAACACCGTGAAGCAGAGTGACAACATCATGGACAAATGGATCCAGTCGTTCACGCAGTCCCTCATCCAGTTCTTTAAGGCCGAAATGGATGGTGAGTTGACAGACGCAGACACTTTGATTACTGTTTATCTGACTACTTACTGTGTGTACTGGTCTGTACTCTGAGTGTGAGAGTGCTAACTGTTTTCTGTCATGCAGGGTACCGCCTGTACACTGTGGTGCCTCGCCTGGTGAAGTTTGTGGACATGCTCACCAACTGGTACGTCCGTACCAACAGACGCCGTCTGAAGGTGAGGTGACCAGGGAAGTCAAAGGCCCGACTGATTCCAAATGTTTCAGATGCTCAGTTTGCCATTTTGATATTTTGAGGAATTTTGACGGTTTTGACAGTTTACAGAGTCAAAAGACACAGCCAGTTCTGTGCAGCAGATTCTTGCAAGTGATCAAGAACAAACTCCTCCTTTTGCCTCGTCATTTTGGGCAAATGTAATTTCTTTCTTTGGAATTCCACCCAACAATACAAGGTTTCAGTAGTGACAGGCATTGTTTTTTTGTTTTTTTTGTAAGTGTGTGTGTGAGCACTTTGTCAGCATTGGTGGAGTTGGACGGTGTTTGTGCACTTCTCTCCTATTCACTGCTCCATGGGGTGAGGCAATGTATTGACGCGTGTGAACTTTGTAGGGCGAGAGTGGCACAGTGGACTGTCTGTGGGCGCTGGAAACCCTCTTCAGTGTTCTCTTCTCCATGTGCAGGCTGATGGTGAGTCATAACAGCTTGTGTTAAAGCGTGACTGGGTAAGAGTAAGAGAAAAATATCTTTTGTTGTTGTTTTTTTTTTATGGGGGGCGGGGGGGGTGTTTGACAGACTAATTGTACGAGTATGGAAGGGGCTTGGGTGCAATGTGTTTTCAAGGCGATGAATAATAACACGTGAGCGATCAGAGGCAGATAGCCTTACCTAGATCAATACAGACCATTTGTGAGCTTTATGAATTCATTTGCATACCTGAAATGCACTACTGGCACAACTCTGTTTGAACTTTTGCTCATAAAATCTCTGGAATGAAATGTATTGGATTTGCTTCTTTTTTATCTCCCCCCCCAAAAAAAAGAAATGTGTAAAGCTCCTTTTGACTTCTGGCCCTCTGCATTGGGAAATGTAAATGAACCCGCAGTTGCACAGCATCAAATAGCTTTCCTCTCATTTTCACTACAGTTGCTCTTCTTTTTCTCCTTTCCAGGCTCCCTTCACACCCTTCATCACCGAGATGATGTACCAAAACCTGCGTAACCTCGTCGACCTCGCCTCTCTGGAGGAGAAGGACACCGGCAGCATCCATTACCTCATGCTGCCCCAACTCAGGTGGGGGGGAAATCCCTTCATTACACAAAATGAAAATCTTGGAGAACTGCAATGGATAACTTGACGGTCCTCTCAAGATCACTCCTTCACATACAGTATCAGGCAAAAATCTAAGTGTGGACCCCGCCACTCAAAGCCAGCATCTCCCCACCACTAAATATTCATTAAAATAGTTTGCAATACCCTTAATAATGACATAAAACTCTTTGCTGCAATTTGTTCTATTTTCTGACACATGGGTTGGATAATAATAAGTGCACAGGTCAAATTGACCCAAGAACATGATCACTTGCTCTGAGAAACATTATTATTCTACTCAATGGGATGTTTTTAATTCAAATAAGCTATTTAATTTAATTGCAAAAAGAAGACTACTACAATTGCAGAGAAAAATGTGTTTTTCACTAGTCCACTATAAACGGATTAGTGTTTTTAATCGTAGCAATACAAGTTCAAGATGCATTTTGAGCTGACAACATTCACAAGGGTCTAACTCAGATCTTCAAGTTGGTTATATTCAAGCCTTTCGAAGACTCTTTGGCAAGTCAAACATTTTATTCTGGGCGTAAATCACTCTTGCAATTCAAACCATAGTGATGGGATTTTACAGTGCATGTATCGAACCTGCAGTCGTGTTTTGTGGATTGTTGTAAGAGTTTTATAAGGTCTTCCTGTTTCAGATCATGAAGGTGTCAGTGTGAGATCGGTGATGAATGTTGAGAGAGACTCTTAGTCAGCTAGTGTTAATGGCTGCCTTTTACAGATGGGCGTTCATAGCACTTGTGCTTTTGATAAATTTGAGAAGAGACTTTTGTGCAAGTCTTACTGGTATAATTTTTGGGAAAGTATTTCCACGTTTGAGATTCCGCCGCTCGTTTGCAGTTAATTTCACTGATGTGGCCATGTTGTTAGTGCCAAAACATGGCACGGCTGGCGATTAATCAACTTGAAGCTGTAATCATCATTGTGCAATGGTGAAGTCGATGCGTCGACTCGTCGGTTCAACCCCTACGAGGTTCTGTGTAAAGGGCAGATTAAAAAAAAAAAATGTTACAACTTTGATGCAGTTATTTTATACTTTTAGGGACCTTTGGAACTTCACAACACTGTTATGACCCAACTGAATCTACCCAGTCTGTTACATTTTCACTAGTCTCAATTTCATAGCTACAGTTTACTTAAAAATCAGTTACTTGATTATGTGTTTGAAAGGTTTGTGTGGAAAAATATGCAAATAGTCTTAGGTTAGGCCTGTGCTGTTTGGATCGACTTTTTCCTCTTCTTTTTGGATCACTTGTGCAAAATGTTGGGAACATATGCTGTAACTGTCAAACGAATTTTTTTTTTTTTTTAATTGTAAAAGATTTTACAAAATACGTCATTCATCTCTCATTCGGCACTGAACTACTCCTCCCACCCCCCGGCAGTCAAATGAGACACTTGAACATCCGCTTGCACCAACAGTTTTTAGTGCTTTGTGCTGCTTTTGCTCTTCATTACTTTGAGAATACGTCACCCTTTATAAGGAAGAGCGTCTTTCTGTCAAACATGCTCTAATGAAACGCACGCATTAGAGACGTCGTTCTAAAACAAACAGATCTAGTGATCATCCGAGTCAAGTGGCCATTTGTCGACGAAAGCTGTGAAGGGTGCATCGCTCAGATGGTGGAGGTGCTGAAGTCATCCACATTGCCTTTTCGCAGGGAGAATTTGATTGACAAGCGCATCGAGAACGCCGTCTCTCAGATGCAGTCGGTGATCGAGCTGGGGCGGGTCATCCGTGACAGAAAGACTCTGCCAGTGAAGGTAAATCATCCATTTTGTCCCATGCAGCGCCAACACTCCATGTAACGCTATATGACTACTGTGCTATGAACATTTGATTGACTGCAGTGACTGTCGTGTGTCTCAGTATCCTCTGAAGGAGGTGGTCGTCATTCATCAGGATCCGGAGGCTCTGAAAGACATCCAGTCTCTACAGAAATATATCCTGGAAGTAAGTCGATCCTTAAATTCTGTAAAGGTACAAATACATGTAAGCCATATCACAGTATTCAGTGAGGAATGGCATACGAACATCTCCCACAGTTCCTCAAATATTAGCAAAATATTAGGAGCTCTTATAGGAAAAATATAAGGAACACCCAATTTAATCAGAATCTGAATCAAATTTATCGGCCAAGTATGGAAAAAAACACAAGGAAATTACTTTGCCAGTTACAACCTGTTAAGAGGAACATAAAGCGGGGGGAGAACAGCATGATGTTTTGCCGGGTCCATATTCTCTTGTCATGTTGACAAGAGGAAAGGGACAGAGTCAGGTTTGCTTGCTCCTGTCGACCTCTTTGCTGCTGAGAAGAGCATAGCGTTTCTCACCCCTGCGCGCTTAGGCAGCCGTGAACATGCCTTCAATAAATCGTCTGTTCTGTAGAATGAGAATAAGCTCAGCATGTCATAGCGGTGCATGACCTCCCATCTTTTTAGCTCTCTGTTGGCCACGGTATTAAATGAAATCCACATATAAAGAGCCCGCTCGAACCTTAGGTCCATTATTCAGTCAAAAGTGGCATATCAGCAAGTCATCTGTATGGGATGTCTGTCTCAGCCTCTTTATAGCACAATTGAGAGGAGCGCCGCATGGCCCGCCAGGGAGTGTGACCAATATTTGCCTAATCACATATGAATATGTCACGTATTTCCCTCTTTAGGCGAGGGAGAATAGAACGTATAGAATTGACCGAGAAAGGCTGCCAGACTCACTGGGGACGTAAAGATGGGCCAGCTCAGTGACTGCCTGATTTCACGGTGCGCTCACTCTGTGACAGGATGACTCTCCAGCGTGAACTTCTTGATTTCTTTCTCAGACTGGCTTCCCAGAGCGCTTAAGTTCGAAATTGCTGTGTTGCGTAATGCTTATTTCTTCAGTCTAGAGTTCAGCTTCTTTGGTCTGCTGCTCACAGAGTGACACGACCGAAAGCCATTGAACTACCATACAGGTTGCAGGGTTCGGCAAATAGTTTTCAGGAATGGCCTCCTCTCATCCACCAGTTCTGTTGCGGTTCAGTATTTGAATCACAGGTGAACGCTATCCCCACATCACTGATGTAACGACCAATCAAAATTTCAGTGCTGTATTAGCGAGATCCAGGCTGTCACCGCCAAAATGTACCAGTGCAGTATTTGTATATTGTGTTTTACAATAACACTTAACTATATTTCTCCAAGGGTTGCAGTTTGTCTATTGCAGTGTTTTCTATTTACAAGAGTCATTACCCAGGTGGGCACCTTTGAGTTGCCGACTGTATTTATTTTTTTCACGATTGTCCAATTCACTTGTGTTGATCTTATGACTTTCACTTATGATTCTTTTCAGAATAGCTAATACTTTGAATTATGCCAGCTAATCATCTACTTTGATGTGCTTTGCAGCAATCGAAAACTCACCAAAACAGCAGCAGGGTCCGAGATTCGGAATTGTTCATGGTTTATCTTTTTTCTTCCAGGAGCTCAATGTGCGCCAGTTGACAATCTCGACGGACAAAGACAAGTACGGCATCAGGCTGCGGGCCGAGCCGGACCACATGGTGCTGGGCAAGAGGCTGAAGGGGGCGTTCAAAGCCATCACCGCTGCCATAAAGGAGCTCAGCAGCGAACAGCTCGAGACATTCCAGCAGAAAGGTACGGCCATTAAATCCACTTAAGATGGTGAAGTAAAATAGACGGTGTTGATCATGTCAGCCGTTCTCTTGTCACTTTGCATTGATGCCTTCTTTTAAGCAGTCACACGAGACCACTTGAAGCCGTCATAGTGCTTCTGATTTCTGCCTAATTTAAACTATTGTCTCCCTTGCAGTTGTGAAGGGTAATTCACTTTGAAGTCACTGCCATCAATGGAGATTGGTTGCAGCCAACGTGCATCAAACCATGAGAAACTAACAGAACAGCGTGCGTCATCAAAATTAGACAGCCCATTAATATCCAAAAAGTCGTGTTTCACACCATACAAGCATCATCAAAATTTGACAAAACAATTCGAAAATGCTTTTATTAATTTAAACGAAAGCCGCGTAGATTTAGATCTCAGAGGAAGACAGACTGACGAGCAGTATATGTGAAGTGCATTTTGCGGGGAATAAAATGTGAGAGAATGATCGATATTTCAGGTCAGTGTGACCATAACAAAGATGAAGTAACCTTTATAACGAACCAGTGTTCATCCTGAAATTACCAAATCAGCATAAAAGCATGTTACTGATCTCACGTGCCACCAAGTAAAGTCGCTGCTCTCTCCATCAAAGCAACACAAGGTAGTTCGTCTCTCCCAATTAGGCGAGGGGGAAGGCACGGAGAGCCCCGAGGTCTCATGGGAAATGTGCTGCCGAGGTCATCCGGACTGTGGGAACTTAGCATTGCCAATCACTTGGACGTTTGAAGTCTCGTCTGGTTGCAGTGAGGAGGAGGCTGGCTGACGGAACGAGGGGAGACAGATGAAGAAAAGTGTGGCTCAGAGTGACAGTTAATTGATGCCGATGCGTTTGGGCTGAGGAAAAGCCCATTTTAAGGCACTGAATATTTGAAGGAGGCTTACAGGAGTCTTGTGCGGGTCAATAAATGGCCGCTTAGTTTTTGCATTGTAGATCACTTGCGTCTTAATTGCAGTGAAACGATCCCAAGGAAGAAACCACGCCCTTGTATTTGAACACATAACATTTTGGAAGTATAAAATTTGCAGAAAATACTCAATGTATTATAGTTTGTGCCTTAGAGATGTACCTTTGCCTTGAAAAGATTCAACTGACTCTGCTGAGGGTCGCCTGGCTTCATCCAAAGCCTGAAAAAGGGGATTACTTGGTCGCTTCTGCTTTTGTTCCGGCTCTCTAACTTTTTGATCCAGCCATTTTGACGGGGTAACCTAGGAGGTGAATTGTGAGCAAAGGCAGGAAATCGAAGCGGTGAGATGAAGGATTAGACAAGAAGCGGAGTGACTTCCTGCGCTCTTCTTGCCTTGGGGCGTCCAGGAGTGAAGAGGAGCCACGTGGTCACGGCTTTTTGCGAGAACAGAGATGGTTAATTGGTGCCCCGGGCCAACTTCAAACCTGACGCTAGCTGATTTGGCCACATTGTTTGGCAGCTCATGTGGATGCAGCCGGGAAGCTTGTCCTTTTCAGGAATGTATCCATACAAGTGAAAGCGAATATAAACCAAAGGTAGAAGAGGTCTTTATACTGAGTGATTGAAAATTCTCTATCCGGAACCATTTTTACATTATGAGAGCTACTACGACCAAATAGAAACAACCGAGAGCTGTCTGTCTTTTATGTAGGTATCCTCCAAAGCCTTTGCCAAGACTTTTCGAGGATCCTTTGGTGTGCTACTCAGAAACTGGTGGCTAGATTCTAAAAAAAAAATGTCCCAAGATTAATCTCATTGATTTCCACTGTCACGGTGGAGGGAGAGTAAATTGTGTCGCACTCCCCCCTCACCACCCAAGTCAGCAAAATAGAAGTTTTGACTCTCTCCTCACACTGTTTTATTGTACGTCAAGTATTAAATGCCTCCCATTTTATTTACTAGTTTAAATCCTGAAGAAAAACATTTTTTTATACTCCTCCATTTCACACATGAATACACTTAACAGTGTTGTAAAGCCAAAACTAATATCTTGCAATACAATGGAGCCTCCTAAGTCAAACAATGTTCTGGAAAAATACGCCTGGAAAATCAAACAGAAGTTGCATGTTCAAACAGTCGTCATTTGTGATGCGATTCGGTGAGCATCGAAAGGCGGAACTGGACAAGTTGAGTTTTTTCTTCACCACACATGAAGTAACAGTGACGGTACTGTCGAACAGGAAAATAAAACTGCGAAAAGAGAAAGCGTCTGTCCGCTCAGTGCAAGATGACCAATTAAATATTATTTGCCTACACAAATTTTTGCAGATGCCTCCAAAAATGGAATTGCACTTAAAGCGGGAACGGTTCAGGAGCATAGAAGCTTACAAACGTTTTGCTTCCTTTAACATTTAGTGTAACAATATAACACTGGTTCATTTTCAAAGTATTTTCACGTCATTTCAAGTTTTCTTCATTTCAGAAATGTTTTTTTACACACGTATGACAACTCGTAATTGTACCGCCTGCAGTGTTACTCAAGGTTTTACGTTGTTAGCAATTCATTTAATTCACGTGACTTCATTTGCTATGGATTTAATTAGAACAATGTGGATCTCAACCAGTGTCACGGAATGGTTTGAGTTCCGTTGGACTTGTGTATACAGTATATATAAAGCAAAACCACTTTATATTGATATTTCTTGCTGTGATTTGTTCCTAAGGCGGCGGATATTTTGGCAAGTGAAAAGAATGTAATCCCATGCAAAACAGCTCTCAAAATCAAATTGCAGGCTTCATAATTGGCTCTGGAGCACATTCACATGCTATTGAATGAGACTATCCCAAGCCCATAAAGGGAAATGATTTCCTTTTGTTGACTGCTTTAGTGAACGGAGATCAACTATGCTTTGATTCACTTCTTCTGCAACAATTTACAGAGAATACAAATCCTGTCGGCTAATGATGAGGGTGACGTGTACGTCCTGTGAGTCAAGTCAGCTGACATATGCTGCATGCTGCGGTGGCATTTCAGGTTCCATCATGGTGGACGGGCACGAGCTCCACGAGGAGGATCTGAGGCTGATGTACACATTCAATCAGAGCTCTGACTCAGCTGCACAGTATGAAGCCCATTCGGACTCACAGGTGAGCGGTTGGCATACGATACTTACAATACATGTAATAAAGAAATGATGCATAAATACAAAAATAATTGGCCAAATGTAAAACATTTTAGGGTTTTTTTTTTTAATATGTTTTTCATGTGGATACATTTCCGTAGTTGACTGTGAAAAAAATCGCCTAAATAAGTTTGAAATAATAATAATCACTGGATATTCTTTCACCAAATTCCGGTGTAAAATAAAAAAAGAAAGAATGGATAAAAGAATGGAATTACACATTGCAAGTGATTCACAAACAAGGTGGGAAGGGGGCATAGGGACAGAAGTGCATTTTACATGGCTTCTGAGGCAGCTCAGCTGATCAATTGCCCGGACGATTTAATTGGCCGATAATGGCTCTTGTAAAATCGGCCAAAATAAGCCAGTTTTATTGCAGACTTTTACCAATTGTTTTTTTTTTTTTCTTCACATTAGCACATTACAACAAAAGATAATGACATTAGTCAAATATTATGCCTATAAGTCATATCTTTATTGTTGTAAGCTTTAAGGGACTAAAAAAAGAATCATACTTTTATTCATGATGTATATTTTAAATGCATGGGTCGGTTAATGGGTGATCAGAATTTTATTCGATGAGGTATCAAAATTAATCGGCGGGCCATAATTTTGATTGGGAGGAATGTCGGCGCCATTTGACTGTCGTTGCTGGACAGCTCCAGGGGCGCTTGTGTCTTGCGCCTGTAATGGGCAGCATTTTCACAGCCCCGCTTTGTTCAGCGGAGAGATCGGTGCTGTTGAACGGTCTGCGGCTGGATGGATGCAAGGCTTGAGGAGCCGACGATGAGAAGAAAGGAGCGTTAGCGCAGAGCGCCGATGCGGATGTGGAACCGGGAGTCGCGGCTTGGAGTTGAAGCGGATTACGTGGGACAGGAGTAGTGAACTAATCTCTTTTTGTCAATGGACGCTACAGCTTCGTGTTTGCTTTCAAAACTTAGCTTGTAGCAGACGTGCACATTTTCAGCATGACGTCTCTGATCCACTGGTAAAAGGACACTTTGATCCTCTCCTCTTTCATCTATAACTGCTTCAGACAACAAAGTGTATGCAGGAAAGTGGTGAAGATTGCACGACTGTCTGTGTCCTATGTGTTGTGTTGTGTTATTTTTGTTATTTTGACTTCAAGATGGCGCCGCGTGAGTGGCTGCCTTTCCAGCAGCTCCTATATTTTGTTGTTCTACTTCTTCCATTCATAACTTTGCTGCTGTGAATTGGGAATTTCTCCATTACGAGACTAATAAAGGTTTTCTTATCTTATCTTAATTTTTGTGACATGGCATGTTACGAATTTTTCTTGGATCCCTGAGAGAAAAATAACGGAATTGTCACGGAATTTGTTTTTGTTGACATACCTTCAAAGGAATGGGGACTCACCTTAATGAGGATAAGCTGTACGGAAAATGGATGGAGCAGGAAAATCTTTCTGTGAATGTTCTGAACTCCCCTTTCCATTCTAGTGTTGCATTGAGAAATGATGCCATGCGTGCTTAAAAATCAATCGATTTGTATGCTCGGCACCAATGCTAGGGTGTAAAATTTGCTTTGTGATTCTCTGCTGTATTTCAATCTGCCCTTAACGAGCCAATGAGAGACAGAAGGCGAACATTTTGACACGTTACTGACACACTCGTCGTGCTGCACGTCTACTGTACACACTGGAGTTGGTGTGGAACAAATGATAACGTGTCGCATTGGCCGCTTTCTCCATAAGTGCAACGCAGGGGAATCATCTCTCAACTAAGTGGAGACCAGCTCGTCTGGCTTTCCCAAAGGCCATCACTAATCATTGCTCCGCCGAGCGTATGCACAGCGCTCGACCGGACCTTAGTACCAGTTTACCGAGCCGGCTTTTTAATTCGCCGCCATTCTCGCTCTCTCGCGTGCCTCTCGGTCTCCCATCTGTCTGTCACGCTCTGGGCTGTGTGTCGCGTACATGCGCCTTCCACCCCACACTCCCGCAGCCCCTCTTTTGGCACCCCTGCGCCTCTGCAGATATAGTGTTTCTCAATACAGTCCAGTACTGCTGTTATTGAAGTGTAAGATAGCAAGCCTGCTTTCATATATGTTGGTCGACCCAATTTTTGTGGTTGACTTGGCCGAATTAACCGATTCCGTTACCGAATCTGTAAAGCTCCATTGGAGCCAAAGGCCTTTGAGTAATGTGCTTACTACGTCACATACACGCCAGGTAAAAAGTGGACAAAAAATGTAGGACAAGCTCATCATTGCGGTCTTTGGGCACATTACAGCCAGCTTCCAACACGAACTAAAAAGGAGCAGGCAATGGGCTACTTGGCCTAGCAATAGTTGTATCAAAGCTTAGGACACCTGAATGACTGGCAAAGTTTGTGCATTTTGTCTTTGTAAGAGAAGGAGAGGTTGTAAACATGCTTACATTACATGTTGTAGCTCATGCTTAGCAGTGTTCAATTGTTTTTTCCAATGCATTTTTGCAATGGTGGGGGTCAACTGTAAAATAAATATACAAGTTGGTTAAATCGATATATTGCTTCTGATCGAATCGTAGATTTTTATTTATTTATTTTTTTTCACTCGCTGAGCTCTCATCGACCTCAAAAGTCCTGATCGCGGAAAGCCTAAGCCTACTTTATTCTTAAATCTTAAGCTATTCAGTAATTTGGTTATGTTCTGCTCTAAAAGTGAGCTCAAATTGCCCACTCATATTGGTCAGATTTTGGAAATGAGAGATCTTGTGCTTGACCTAAGAGGTCTTAAAAATGTCTCTTCAATTCTTAATTTTGACTTCCTGAAATCCAAAGCCATCCTGTTTAACTTCCTGAACTGTCATCCAAGCGTATAAATAAATTAACCACCAGTCAAGTTAAATTGTCGAAACAAACACTCATTCATCACCGACAAAAGTGTATTTAAGGTCAATCGCGTTGCGCGATGCCTCACTAGTCTCCTTTTCTTCCATTTTTAACTGTCATACAAGTGTAAAAAGAAGTTAGTTATCCATTGTTATTTGTAAAATATAAAACAACACATTTAAATGGTGCTGGTCCATCTTTTGGAATAAGTGTCGCTTAAAAAAAAGCCACAGAAAGTAAAACGAAATGCAAACATTAATCCTTGGACCTGAGGTCTTGTGTGTTTTTGTGACTTTAGAGACTTTCTTTTTACTGACTGTAGAGGTTGAGTAGTTTATTGCACATGAGACAATGAAAATACATTGTTTTCCAAAATTGTGCCTTTGAATTGAAACTACGATTGGATTAGCTCAGTCTGCTTGCTGTTGGCTCATCTGTAACAATCTGTGCTTTTGGCTGTGTCGTAGGTGTTGGTGCTGTTGGATGTTTCTCCGGACCAGTCCATGGTGGATGAAGGTGTGGCCAGGGAGGTCATCAACCGCATTCAGAAACTACGCAAGAAGGTGGGGCCACGCGTCTTATTTGGGCCAGGCTGACTATCCCAGATAATAACTCAGGACACGTAGCTATCTGCCAATGTTGCCATTTGGCACTGACTGAAACGTAATAAACATCCACAACTTTATGAAACCTTGCAAATTATAATCGTTTCTCATGGTCCAAATCCCACAACGATAACATTTTCAAGATTTTCAAGAATACTGTCATGATGAACATGGGGTGCCTGATTTCGGGTCAGTTTGAGACACTGTTGGTGATTTATTTTCAAATTTTCTGAAGACAGCTCTTGAGAAAGATTTGGTGGGGGGGCAGCTCAAGTATTGAATTCTTAAAATTAAACTAGCCATGATCCTCTGTGTTTTAGGATATGGTTTCTTTAGACTTTTTTTTTTTGTGGGTCTACTTATGATAGACATGCCTATTAAATTTCAAGATACTACATTTACATTTGGCTGCATTAAAAAAAAAAAATCCACGATGGGCACAAATTAGTCAATTTTTCTGGGTCACACCAGCAAACATTCTCAACCCATTAGTAGCATACCGAATGAAATGACTGTATTGTGTGTGGGTGGGAGGCAAATTGTGGATTGGAAGGCGTCGTTTTTATATTTCGTTAATTGTAAATAAACTCCAAATTGGTTGGATAATGGAGCCAATTTTTCAGTTTCTGCCCACCAATTTCCATTCAGCTTTCACCGTTTTATTTTTTGGGATTCGACCCTTGTGATGGCCCTCCTTTGCCTTCTTACCTCATTTTTTTGGTTTTGTTGGTTTTTTTTTTTTTTTATGCTTTCATGCTAATTTTGCGAAATCTTTCCATTGCAGCGTCCCAGTCAGACATTTCTCCATCATAAGGCGGGATTAATGGCGGCTTAATTATGCGCTGGCCCCTTTCAGATTCGAGCGTTGGAGCTTTGAAGTGCGACCGGGGAGTAAAGACGGATTAGCCTCTTGTTTTCTCAAGAAACAAACAAGTTTTTTCCATCCGTGGCGCACGGTAGTAGTGGCAGTGCTGCTGGCTGGATCGCAGCCAGGCCGAATTCCACTTCTTATTTCAAAAAAGCACCCCCCCACCCCCCAAGATCTGTGAGGAATGTTCCACCCTGGGGATGGGAATTAATTTACCCAACGTTCGCTTGTACTTCTGCTCTGTTTGTGTGCGTGTGGGTGTTTTTATTTGTGTGCTCGGAGTATTGGGTCAACACATTCTTCATCAGGATCCACACTTAAGTGGAGTTCTCTCTGTTTTTTTATCCATCCACACACGCAATCGGAGCGGTAGCCCCATCAGCAGAGGGTCATTACCTTGACTCGGCGGCAAGAGCCTATAAACCTTCCTCCATTGATTGAGCGCCCCACTGCAACTCGCTAACTTTATTTTTCTGCCCTTGAGCTGTGTGTGTGTGTGTGATTGCGGTGTGTGCGTGTGTTTGTGGTACAGTCGTGAAATTGCATCTGTCCACACATGCAATACGCAGCATTCCCGATTAGGACGAAATCAATGCTTTCGAAGCTGCCAAGGTTAGCCGAGGCTGCAAACGCGTTCATCCATTTTTTTTGTGTCTTGATCTGTTCTCACACTCTTTCTGACATTCCCTTCTAATCCCACCCTCTTTCATGTCATCCTCCTGTGATGTTAAACCCATCCTCGCTACCTTCCTTTTAGGTAATCATTCCCTACAGATTTAATGTTGTTATTCGAATATTACATCACCCTCCAGAACATTTTTTTCTTTCCCTAATCAAAAATATGAAGCAGGCGGATATCCTTTGAGGAGCTTATTTGTGTTCATATTCATGTTGTATGTTCTCACTCAGGGCCATTTGGTGCCATCGGATGAGATCACAGTGTACTACCGCTGTCAGCCAGATGGGGAGTACTTGGGTTCGGTGATCCAGGCTCACACGGATTTCATCCTGGCGACAACGAAGGCGCCGCTCCTGCCTTACCCGGTTCCCAAGGGTGCCGGTGTTATCATCCAGGAGATGACGCAGGTACGAGTTTGTAATTCACCAGTGGAAACACTCAAATTTATTGTTGTTGTTTTTTTTTATTAATTCATCACCACTTGATTATTATTGATATTATACTGTGGGACAACCATTTGGGGATCAACTGTGGTGGTTCCCCTCTTTTAGCAAATACATTTAAGTGTTACGGGATGTAGTATTGGAAGTGTTTTTATTCCCTCTTCACTTATATTGCCTTTTCCCCCATGTTTGCAGCTGAAGGGCTCCGACTTGGAGCTAACGATTGTAAAGGGATCATCAACCCCATGGGCCGCTTTAAACGGTCCAGCGTGTGCTTACGTCAACCTCCGAGTGAAACTCAATGGCAAAGAACAAGGTAGAACGGAAAAAAGAAAGAACCCACAACCATAGAAAATGGTCTAGCAGTAGCATGTGGCGCATTGCCCGAGGTTGCTTTTGTATAATCACGTTCAAAGTAACTGTCTATAATTGTTGTAAAAATGTTGTTGGTCATGAGGTGGTGAATATTTCGAAGGGACAGCAGCTGCTGCATTAAATCCGTGGGTGTGTGCTGTACAACTTCTTCAGAAAACGCCAAAGCGACAGCTCTTGGAGTTTTGTGTCAAGCGTTTATTAAGATTTACAAGTTGGAATATGAAATATTCATTGGCCGTTACCCCTTTATGACCATCTTTGGCAGACGGGGTGGTGCTGCTGGAGAATCCGAAAGGCGATAATGGGCTGGACGTGGACAAGTTGAAAATAGTGTGCGGCAGCATCTTCGAGACCAATAACGCCAAGCTCAAACTCTTTCACGAAGGCAAAGGTGAGCACGAGTCCAAACATTCAAAACTGCTCCTATGTGCACGCTTTATGTTTAACGGCAATGCTCCTCTCTACTGCAGAATTGTCGAGTAAAGCAGACCTGCGGGCACTGAGTGGTAAAACCTTGTCGGTGGCAACAGACGCGGCTTCCCTCGGGCCCGCCTCCTCCGGCAGCGCCCTCGTGTGTCCTTACGTGAACCTGATACTCTGCGACGCACAGCCCGCCGGTGAGAACACACACACAGCAGAAAAGTGGTAGCCTAACTTACAAAAACACTATAAAAACTGTAAACGTAATGAGATGAGGTATATATGACTTCAATTCAGCAAAATTATCTGCCAATATAACTGGAACATTAAACTATTAGAACAATAGCTGTCGTTAAAAAGTTTAATTCGTTCTGTGACCACAATCAAAATACTTCTGAATGAAATAATCTGTATTCATCTTTCCCCGTTGAAATGAATGAAAAAGGCATTAACCTGTTCCAGTTCCCAATAAAACACCAACATTTTTTTCTGGCTTTTTTTTTTTTTTTAAGAGTGCATACTCTCAAGAATTTTACTAAATAAAAAGTTACTATCATCACATAAATGGAATGTAAAACATCATTTCATGCAGCCATTGTGTGGCTCCATCTGGTGTGCATGCCTTGGCCGCCAGGGGGCAGTATAATAAATGCACATGTATGTAAAGAAAGAAAGCTGCTCAGGAAGCTGCAGTAATAGTTGTTTTACACTGAGGATAAAGAATATATGCCTACACAAACATCATTTGTGTTTAAATATCCAGCACTTAAAGGGTTATAACTTTAGAACATCTATGCTAGTTTTATTCGCCTCTCTGTCGTTTGCATTGTTTTAACATTAAGTAATGCTAGTTAGTCTTTTTGGTTGTATCTATTCATTCATTCATTCATTCATTCATTCATTCATTCATTTATTTATTTATTTATTTCCCCCACCATCTGCCAAAACCGCTGCTTGTTTTGAAATCTCGCTGCCTCTATTTAGTGCCCATAACTTGTAAGTCAAGTTCGCGGTGTATGAAATGGAGGTTGATCAGAGTCCTGGTGCGTTCAACCTTGAAATTGTAATTAGATATGACTTAACAGCCTGAATAGTTAGTCATGCATTATTCTGTTCCCCCCCCCCCACCCCCACACTTAGGCCACACTCATTTTTAGAATACTTAGTCAAATGTGTGTACCTGTCTCGCTACATGGTTATCTCCTGCAGAGTGCACAACGGGACAAGTGGGCACCCTGCTGCTGGTCAACCCGGTGGGGCAGAACGGGCTCGACTACTCCAGCCTGATGTCGGAGGCTGCCAAGGTGTTCGGCCTCCGTGGCAGGCGGCTCAGACTCTACCTGGACCAGGACCTCAGCCAGGGTAAGATCAAGAATGATGCCGGCAGTCGATTAGATTGGTCATTGTCGCTTCATTTGTAACATTTGATGAGAAACCTAGTCCAGTTTCTTGTGATTGTAACTTTTGGGGATAAGCTGCTTGAAATGGCCCAATTAAAAATACACGTGCAAACTCAAGTTGTCATTTGGCTGCTCTAGTAGTCCACGCCACAGTCTCCATTTTGCCGCAGTGGCCCTCAAACCTCCTTTTCATATCGAATATCTTTTGACAATGGCTAAAATGCTGAGAAGTAAATGCGCTAGACCTGGGGTGGAAAATACGCGGCCCACTCTGAGCATTTAAATTGTCAAAGGTCCTGCAGTATTAGATGCATAAATTCAGTCTTTTTAACCGAAAATGCTTTGATTTTTTTTTTCCATTTTCAGTTTTTTTATTCATTCATTCAAGAATAGTTCCATTGAGATTCAGAATGTCCTTGACAAGGTGATTCTCAAATTTCTCGTGAAATTATTAGTTATTTTATTTATTTATTTATTATTTTCTTTCTTTCTTTATTATTTATTGGTATTCATCATTTACCATTATTTTTATTAAAAGGTTTAATTGATTAATTGTAAATAATTACAAATTAATAAACCATTTTAACGGTAAAATAAATTATTGTACATAGACTTTTTTGTAAGGTGGATATTGTTTCGACTGTTTTGTTCAATGCAGGTGTTTTTTTAAATTTTGCGGTACTTTGTTCAAACGGGAAAGCCGACTGCGTGTGCTAAGCCAAGCCGATACTGTGCAGTGGAAAAGAGACCACGGATACAATCAATACAACGAATCATGCCATTTTGTTTCTTTCAGAACTACCGGCTGATTCTGCAGTCAAATCTCTGGACACCAAAACTCTGTTTGTGCGAGTTCTTCCCACCACGGCGGAATCATAGAACTCTGAGAAAAAAAACGTACCTCAAGACTTGTCATCACTGTTACAGCACAACTTCCAACAATTGCAAATTTATTATTATTTTTTTTAAACCTCCTTTACGATCACTACTTGGAATCGTGCAACTTTGGATGCCCGAGAAGCACACCGAATTAGTTAATTATGCGCTTCATTCCCATTCAACGTATCAAAACTTGCAAGGTGTTTCTCTTTGAAACTCATTTGAGGTAAGCGAAAGGGGTCCAGAGTCATTACGGTTGTGGCAGTTAATTGGGCAAACCAATTTGCCTTATTGTGGCCACACACCATTTAAGACTTGAACAGATAAAACTTTCAGTGCTTTGTGAGCCTTCATTTGGAAAGTTGAAATGAAATTTTCGGGCGGCTGAGCTTTCGGGTCGACCTATGGAAAAATGCTGTCAAATGGAATAAATCAATGGTGATGGAAAATGAGCTTTTTCTTTTGGTCCGCTCTTTCAGCCTTGTCAAGGGAAGTACCTCTGGTCCCGCTGTGGTAACCTCATTTGCTCTTTTTTTATCTGCTTGACTCACACACTTTGTCCCATTTGTTTGTCTTACCTTTTTTAATTGCAAGGTCGGCCATTAAAGGCAACAAAGGGGATTAAAGATGCTTTCGGTGGCAGTAATGAGGTAGGACAATAAAAAATAAAACGCCCACCAACAGTAACAATAACGGTAACAAAGAGGGAAAATTTGCCGTTAATACCTCATGTTAGGATTGTTTGGAGAAAATATCAAAATTGTGATGTTTATCGCCTTGTAATGTTTAATTGAAATGTTTCATTGTGCATTCATCCCCTTCACAATGAAAATGCTGGGGAAGTCAGTTAGCCTTCATTGCGGTCATCTATATTTCTTTCCAGCCATAATTGTCAAACATAAAAAGTTACTCTTAATTCCACAATTTCTGTGAGTTATTATTCCAAAATTTAAAAAAAGGTTGTGTTTGCTTTTACAGAAGTAAAAAAATGGTGGGCTTGATAAAAGCAGAAACACTCGCATTGTTAAAATGTGGAAAAGGTCACATTCGACTCTTTGGTGTATGTGTGATAAAGCACAAACAAAAAAAAAAAAAGTCCAACTCTGAGGACTAAAAGTGTGCATGTGTTTGTGTGTGATGAGAGCAACTTTGGTTGGTTCCGTTCTGAGTTGGACACTATATGCCTCCGACTTTATTACAACCTGAGACAAATTTGCATGCAATTTAAGTGCATAGTGGCAATCATTACACTGGTCTGTGTCAAAATTTTTTAAAAGAATGACAAATTAAGATATATATAAAATATACTCTAGATCAGTTCTTCACATTGAACACAGTGGTGCCATTTAGTTTTTTTTATTTTTTTTTTAAATACAGACCAGTGTTGGTCGTAGTCGAGATGTCCAAGTCGGGAGCCTCTTTTGGTGCATTTTCCATCTCATTCAAATATAGCTCTTGACCACCATGGCGATTGGGGCTGCAGCGAGGGTGTTGTAACAAAGCAAGCGGCTACCAACCAAACTATTGACAGGTGGTCTATTTGAAGTGGAGACATTTGTGTTACAATAGCTTTTTGAGTTTTTGTGCAATTATTTTAATCAGTCTAAAATGAATCCAAATGATCTTAATAGTGTGCTATTTGTGCCATTCAAAGTGGAGGGTTTCTTATGTTACTGTAAATTAGTATGAATTGTCGAAAGTTTATTCTCGCCTCTAAGGTTTAAAATTCCTGGCACGTATGAGGCAGAGCACGTACCTTCTGAGGGATCGCCCAAGTTTCTTCTGTTCTACTGTTAGCTCACTGGCATTAACATGGTAATAATCAAAAAAAAAATTTAACTTGCATTAATAGTAGTGCCTAATTCTTCTGACAAACTGACCTATGAGAAGTGGGTTTTGATGATTTTTAATGTTGGCCATGTATATGCGTGTGTATGTGTGTGTATACAAGTGTGTGTGAAGGGTTTTGGGGGTGCAGTCTATTTCAAGCTTGGGCTGTGGGAGACGTCTCAGTCCAACCAGAAGGGCGCGAGGGCATGGGAAGATCTCCACGCTCCTCACTGTTTGCGGTGCGTGTGCTTATGCGTGTGCTTACGCGCGGCATCCTACGAGGGAAAGGAATAAAACTGGAATACCGGCTCATACTTTGTTAAACATCACAAAAAATAAGAATTTGTGTTTGGTCAATTTTAACAGTGTGTGTGTGTGTGTGTGTGTGTGTGTGTGTGACGGTACTGTATTTCCATTTGTACCTGACGGCTTGTTAAAAATCAGACACTTATTGCAAATTTTTTTGTTCTGGTGAACCATTTAAACCATCAGAATTACAATAAAATCTCGGAGGGCAGCACAGTGGTGAGTAATTATGAGTGCCTCACATTCGAGAGGTTGCGGGTTTGAAACTCTGCTCAGGCTCAGGCTGTGTTGCGCCATGTTCTCCCTGCGCTTGAGTAGGATTTCACATTCCAAAAGAAGTTACCTGATATTTAACACCACATGACTGACAATGGGCTTGATGCTAACACACACACCGCAAAACACCATTGATGGTCAAACAAAACTAGCATTGATTGCATTATAACCCTTCAAGCAACAAGTATCTGAACACAAACGGCGCATGAACACATGTAGACAGACAATACAAAAATACTCTTAATATATTTTTTATCCTCTGTAAAAAAAAACAAAAAAAAACACACACATGATTGCGACTTATTTGTGATGGTCTTCCGTGTTTCATCGTCTTATCTACATTGGGGATGTCTGTATTGTGCATCTCCTGGCGGCACACAAAGAGTACCACAATAGATGTCACAGGAAGTATTGTTGAATTACTATACAGTCAAACCTCGGTTTTCGAATGTCTGTTATTAACCAAATCGGATTTCGACCAGAAAAATTCAAGATTTTTACGCCTCGGATTTGTGTATATATATATATATATATATATATATAAAACACACACACAAATGCATTTAATTTCTGACATATTTTGGAAGTGTCCTTCTGTCCAATTAGTTGGCTAAAAAGTCATGCTCTGAAATGTTTTTACACGAGCCGCGAGTGAACGGACCCAGTGTAGTCCGCCATCGTGACTGATGTTTTTTGGATGACAAAGGTATCCAGAGAGGGACTGTCGTACGACATGACGAAGTCTGAAGTAGCAGAGAATTATGTTGTTGGAATAGTACATTTCATGCATTGGGGAAGCTGAACAGTGGTGAGGTGTGACAGGGATTGAAAGTGGAGGTGGGCATGCAGCATGGATCAGGTCTAAGCCCCTTCATCTTTGCAATAGTGATGGATATTGGCTGACAGATGAGGTTCGACTGGAATCCACATGGATATGATGTTTGCAGATGACATTTGATCTGCATTGAAAGCAGGGAATTGGTGGAGGAATTTATAAAGGCGGACTATGCATTGGAGAGTGCTAAAGATTATTTGGAGTAAGACTGAATAAGGGGGAACACTGAGGCTACAGGGAGACAGATGACGTGGAGGACTTTAAATACTCCGTGCCAACAGTTTTAAGCAATGTAAAATGTAGTAAGGAGTTGAAAAGAACAGATCCACGCAGGTTGGGTCGGGTGAAGAAAAGTGTCAGGTGTGTTAGGTGGCAGAGGAGTCTGTGCATGATGCATGGCTCAGAGACTTGTGTCACTGAAGAGACAACTGGAAGCAGTTGTTGGAGATGGTGAAAATGAAGATGTTGAGGTCCTCTTTATGTGTGACCGGGTTTGATAGGATTAAAAAGTCGCTCATCGGAGGGACAGCCAAAGTTAGATCTTTTGGGGACAGAATTAGGGAGAGTAGACTTTGATCGTTTGGACACGGCCAGGGGAAAGATGTCGAGTATATCGGAAGAAGAGAGATGACTGATGAGGATGGAGTTGCCAGACAGGGCAGCAAGAGGAAGACCTCAGAAAAGATTAAAAGAAGTAATGAGGGCAGTTGGTGTGATGATAAATCTACAACTAGAAATCAAAGTGCTGCTCTTCTGAACAAGCTGAGCAATGGAATTATATGAAATATTAATTCCTTACATCGATTTTTCTGATGCCGCATTGTGATCTCGTGCGAAGAGCCTTTTTTTTGAACCAAGGCATTAATTTTAAGCTTGGAAAATGTCACGGCATAGTACCAAATGAAATTGGCACCAATTCGCGATTCTCATGTCATGTCAATTGTATACTTACCTCTACCATCATTTATTTGTTCTGTCTATCACTCTAAATTGCTGATATAGATGTGTGTGTCAATCTCATCAACATTCATTTGCGGTGCTTCTTTCCCTCCCTTTAGTCAACTTGCTTGCCGCTGTGGGAGGTGACACATACATATAGACGGCATGAACAGGGTTGTAGCAGAGAGAATTAGGGTATTCACAGGTAGGTTTTACAACAGCTGTAGTTGTGCAATCACAGAAAGTTGAGCAGCATAATTGGAATGAGTTCCAAAGTCTAACACCATGGCGGTGTGGGAACATTTTGGATTCAAGTCAGATGAACATGCAGAACGTGCTATCAATGAGTCGGTTACATTTCTGTGAAGGTCAAAACTCAACAAACCTCAAAGTCCATTTGAAAAAAAACATCCAACCCAATTTCTTCAGCTAGGAACAATAAACACGGCAGAACATGGAGGGCTGTCCATTTCTTGACAGCTTGCAATTACAATAGCTCACAGCTAGGGTTACTGGCATTAGGGAAAGAGTTGCAACCATGCAACACTGTTGAGAAACCAGCGTTTTTAAGAAAATACTGCAGCACGAATAGCCTCAGACAAAAATAGTGCATTCCCGAATAACACAATTACGTGAATAGCATTTAAATAAAAGCTTGACGGCAGAAATATATCACTAGAAACTCTTCCATCTCCATTACTGTCTGTCACAGGCTGAGTATTTTTACTTTATTTTAGATTTTTCTACACAACTGTAACTCGTTTTTCAACTGTTAGGAACAATAACATCTCACTTCAGGCATCTTATTGAATATTATTGAATGGAAACCTCTGTTATGTAAATGTCCACAATCGTTGTTTCCCTCCCTCCCTCCTCCATCTCGTCCTCCTACTTCAAGTGTTGTTTCTCTTTCAGCCTGTCATAATGCCTCCGCTGAGGTGCTTACAAGAGGGAAAAGCCCAAGCTTTAACTTCCACATTTCCTTTGGAGTCACGCAGGTGAGGCGACTGGCACTAGCACCCGAAGGATACAGTCGGGCATCTGGAGCAAGACCCGCCGCTTCCCCTTGTGAGTACCATGTAATTGTGCAGTGATGGCATGAAGCAGGCATTTTTGGCACGTAAAAAGCCTTTTAAAGGGGTTGCTTCTTTTTAGGGTGTTTTTTCCAATTGAAACGACTGCAATTTTACCCTATTAACTTTCTGAAATTGTGATTAGTGTATAAACTGTAACCTTCCGTGTCATTGTAAAGCATCAGCACTGCGGTATTTAATACCGGTGAGTTGTAACATAACTGTTTGGATAAGCAAACGCCCACTTTACTTGAGTACATATTTGCCTCTTCTAATCATCCGAGTCTACAAAGTTTCTCAAATGGAAAATTTCAAAGAAGCCAGATGTTTTGTTTTTATCTGTTTGTTTTCACTGCAACTAGCTGGTGACTAGTTTAGGGTGTACTCTGCCTATAGCCTCAAAGTCAGCTTGGTAGGCTCTACTTTACCCACAAGCATAAAGAGGATAAGCACTATAGAAAATGGATAGACATTTATTTTTGGAAAGACAAGACCCTGTGACAAATACGAAAGTCTCCCGAGAGAGAAGTGAAAACACACAAAAGGCACTCATGCATGCCATTCAAATGTCTCTCCAGAGATGGCATTAGCTCCGAACAATAATAGTGTCTTATCTTCTGTGAATTTTGGCTGATTTAGCCAGAAAAAAAAGGCTTTTGAAATGTATTTAAAAAATCTCTGGATGTTGGTCCACCTGCAGGCTAATGCTAAAATGGCTATTGCCAGGTCATTGCATTGATGTGTTATTTAGCTTCTGCTTTGTCTTCTGGCTAATTTAGCAAACAAAAATGATATTGGAAAAATATCAAAGACTGCAGACAATCTACTGTATAGTAGCCATCGGCTAATATAAACATTACAAACGTGGTGCCTACAGCGACCTACATTAGCTCATGGTGGTGGCTACATAGCTTTAGCTTCTTTATTTCATCTTTGAGCTAATTTATAGAACAAAAGGGACTTTGGAATAGTGTCTCCCTTATTGTAGCTTTAGCGTCTTTTATTAATCATTTGGTAATTTGAGCTCTTTTAAAAAAGGCTCAAACATGGCCGACAAACAATCTCTTGCCACTGTGCTTGCTGCAGGCTAGCAGTAACTGACATGGTGCTGATTAATATGGCATCTAATCGACTTGCTGGTGTCTACATCTGTGGAGGAAATATATTAACGCAAAGTGGTGGCTACTTTTACTTTAGGTTCTTCTTCATCCTTTGGCTAATTTACTGTCTTATAAGCGGGTTAAACATGACTGGCAAACAATCCCTCACCACTGTGTTAATAGGTTTGTTTCTTTGCGATCTATACAGCACTTTGGTGCCAACTTTTGTTGTCTTTTAAATTTGCTATTTAGATAAAGTGGTATGGTATGTTACTGTGCTAGGTGCACGCTGATGCTAACATGCTTCATAGGGCATTTAACTGACCCTCGAAGCTAGTGTCGAACACTACAAAATTAATATATTATGTCATGGTGGTGGCTGCTTGGCTTTACCTTATTCATTTTTTGGCTAATTTGGGCTCTTGGAAAAGTGTCAGGTATGGTGTCTAATAAAACTTTTCATACTAGTGCCTGCACCTGCAGAGTTTCATTCACCAGACTCCATGTGGTCCTGCTCTATTTTAAAAGATTTGTAATCTCATCACAGTCCATAGTTTTGTTCCGGAAATTCAATCTGGATTCCTCAGAAGTAATTATCCGTCAGTAAAGAGTGAGACTTTATGATAATTTGTCAGGGAATAAGACATTCAGAATTCAAGCATCTGGAGTAGGTTGGTTTCTCTGGAGGGGTTCAGTTTGGTTCTGAACGTATTTAGTGTTAGTTGAATTTCCCCCCCATATATATATATATATATATCTTCATGGGGATAGTTCATGGTGGTTGCAGATAAATGTGTCTGTGGGGGGCTGGGGTAGTGGTAGTCATGTGCAGTAAATCATCATCTTTGACTTCAGCATCTAACTCTTACTCAATATAGGCCATGGCCACTTTCCATCTTCTATTGGTGGTCTTCATTTTGCATCATGCTGTAGGTGGTGTATCCATCCCCGCACTCAGATAATGATGCAAAATCTACATAGTGTTCTCTTCGACAGTCAGAAAGCAATTTGGGTACTTGCTTGCAATTTGTAGTTGTCTGAGGTGCATGACAAAACTTTAAGCGTCACCGTAGGAATGGAAAGTAGGAATTATAAGGTTCACAGTGTTCTCCAAATCAAAATTTTCAGGTCAATTTAGTGTCGCCTGTCTTGCTAGTGTAATTGGTTGAAATTTGGTAGCAATTGGACAAGATTTTTATTTATTTTTTTTTAAATAATTGTTTGCCTGGTTCATACTGAAAATGGCCAGTGGACCCTAAATGACCATGTCAAACCAAAATGGCAGGCTTCCTGTGTGTTTCAGAGCACGGATTCTTGAGACTCTATTGTTGTATACTTATGCTAGACACGCCCACCCAAATTTCAAATACAGTAGCTGTGGTAAATTAAACCAACTTCGGAGGCTGGATTTTCAACATTTCTTGGAAAGCACTTCCTGGGAAGGATTTCGAAAAAGTACAGTACATCAACCAAAAAGGTCGACTTAGTTTGCTTTCCGACACGGGCGCCATGTTTTTTTTGTTTGTTAGTTTGTTTGGATTTTTTTTTTTTTTTGCGTGTGTCCTGACATGAAGTGCACATAAAATAATTGGATTTAAAGTTTGGAAAATCCAAGCATTTAACATCTTAAAAATGTGTCTGGGTGCTGCATATGCCCAAAGGGTGATGTTAACCAATAAGTACGCTTAAGTGAAATCAGCACTCGCTCCTTTTATTAGTAACGAATCAGAGACTTGCCATTTTCTTAGCGTGCGTTTGAAGGAGTGAACGGAAAAATGCTGTTCACTGAGTGGAAATTGCCCCTGAGAGCAAATAACTTGACCATGCTAATGCTGCGTCCACACAGCGGCCATTAAAGATACAATCAACGACCCCCATGCACTCGCTGCACTGCGCCATGGGCCCGTTAGCCCGAGCACAGTGAAGAGCCAAAACGAATGCTACTCCTGACAGGCGTCCGCTCCAGGTGGACTTTCTCTCTGTTGCCTGACTTGCAGAATGATCCCCCAAATAGTATGCATGCAAGTTGACAAGGTTCATTCTTTGTTCATTAGCTGCTGCTAATAACAACAGATGTGTAAGAATAGCACGGTTTGAATAGGCTGGTGGACATTGGGCACATCATTAGGTACACTGCATAGATAGTTTGACAAAATAAATATCCTGTCGCGACCCTCGGCAGGATAAGCGGATTCGAAAATGGATGGATATGGTAATTGTAGTGCTGATAAAACTTGAAGTAATTGACTACAATTCAAAGGTAGCTCAGATTGTGGTACTAATAGCGCTTTAAACAAATGGTTTTTGAAGCTTCCATTGTAAAATCTATTACGCATGCATTCTTTAAAATGGCATTAAATTATGTGGATTGAATTGAATTTCCACCACAGTGCAAAAGGAATGCCTACTTTCAAACTTTGCGTTTGTTTCCATGCCACAACTGCATGTTCTTCAATGTGATATCCTAGCGCTTAGCCCGGGGTGTGTAGTAACACATACATTCAAAGCGTCACTTAATTCTTGACTTGGACAACAATCCCGAGTGGTCAAACTGTCACGAAAGTGTTTGAACACTTCTTTCAGTGTCTCATGAGGACAAACAGACCAGAGTGCAGATGTTCTCTTTCGTGACTTTCTTTTCACAGTTAGCCTGCAGCTAACGCGCTTTGTGCTATACACTCCAGTACGGCTAAAACGCTAGCAGCCCAGTGGCGCTGCCAGTCAAAGGCATAGCTGACACATTCGTATGGACCTTTAATTTAGCTACATGAAAGCTAACACATTTAGTGGAAAAAGATGTTGACCCTTTATTTTTTTAATTTTTAATTAACATGGAGAAAAAGTAATGGGAGCATGAAGGCGAGGTGTTAGCGTGTCTGTCTGTTTCTTAGCGACAGCTTCGAGTCAACTCTCTTTTCAAGTCTTAGGCCTTTGGATGAAACCTTCAAGTTCATCCAAGGCAAATATTAGTTGTGTTTTGAAGTGATTTTAAGCCTTTCAGGGACAGTGGTTACTACAGTGGACAGCCTATCATGTTGTCAGGTCACAAGTTATCATGATTGGTGCATGAATGAGTTAATTGGCCTCTTATCAGTCCTGATTTTGTGCAAATATACCGGAGCAATGATTTTCTCTTTGTAGACATGCTGGTTGATCACCTGGCCCACATTGGAGAAGTTTCTAAGTTTGAAATGTGTCTTTTGCAATGCCAATCTTGGAAGTTTTCTGACGCACCTCGAATGTAATTATGGACAACCCAGGACAACCTCTCATGCTTTATTAGCGTCATTGTTGAAGAGCAACCCCAAGTCACCAACAGTATTTTGGTGATGTTAAATACGAGATATCCAGCCAGGTTTGGTTGCCGTTTGGTGTTCTTCCAAGACCTGATAACATAGCTAAGCTAAGCTAATTTAGCCACTGACTACTTCTCCATAACAACGCTGATGACTACTGTATTTCTGCTGCCGTCCACATCCATGTCTACATACAGTATTCTCTTCCTGTTCCCTGCCACACCGCAGATTTTTGTTGTGGAGCGTATCTACAATTTCAAGTCCCATGTATAACACGCACCCGTGTATAATATGCAGCCCAAACTCATTCTTACAGAGCTGTTTACTTGATACTTGTGTATGATACAGTCCCCTGATTTGCTGGGATAGTGAATTCCACTGGCCAATAATTTAGATTTTATTTTATTTTTCTAGATATTTCAATGATTTCTGAGTCATTCTTGGCTGGCGAGTCCAAAAATGACCCAAAACCATTTCTTTGAATTGGCTCTAATGTTAGAGAAATTTATATTTTTGATAATTGATTGATTGATATTTGAGCATATCAAAAATGCATTTTGTATTCTCTAATAAAAGTGAAACCAGAGAGAGAAAAGAGAAAAGAAAGATGGATAAGATTGGTATTGGTGCTATTCTGTTCTTGCTACAATATGAACTGCCACATTCACTGCTGTCTGTAGGTTGATGCCGAAAAGCAAACAAATGTATTGCTACTTTATAGGAATACATATATTAGTGAACTGTTGAGCTATTCTGTGCACCAAAATGTGTCAATATTTGTGCAGAGCTGTTGCTGCGAGGTATTAACGGGCTTTCGGAAACAGTCTCTGAGCGAAATACGACGGAAGCAGCAGGCAGAAGAGTACATATTTAGATCGCATCCATATCGTTGAGTCAGTGTGAGACAAAGGAAGCAAAAGAAGGAGCGGAAATCTGTAAGTTTTGCACTTTTAACACCGCAATGTGAATTCGGAATGTTTTCGGGGGGCCTCAGTGGTGCGATTTGTTGGATGGTTGGCTAAGCATGTCGCTGTTAGCCATGGGTTGGAGTAAAGCTAATTTATTATCATATGTCATTTTAAACTGGCGAAAAGGTGTGTGCTAATGATTTATGAGGTAACACCATGCATTGCTTCAAGGTATACATCATAGAGACTGATTACGCCTCACAATAAGTCCTCACCGCCTTTTGGTATCAATTTAGTTAGACTCACAGATACTGTAGGTCTATAGGTTGGTGGTTTCAAAGTATACCCCATTAAAAAAAAAAAAAAAAACGGCAAAAACAAACCTAAAACGTCACTACACCAGTGGTGTGAGCCATTTTTTTAACCATCATGTCCATGATTACCTCGTATGTTGTCATGACTTTCTGTCTGTATTTGAGCTCCCCTTGGACTAAAGCATTCATGAGTCCAGACCCTCGCTGTTGCTTATGTTTTGTTGTTGTTGTATTTTTATGCATCAGTGAGCTTATTGGCAAGTTAGCACTTGAGGCGATCCTAATGAGTGCTTGGAATCTTGCCAAGCCCACTGAAACTTGTTAAGGACTCTCGCTCGGGTCAACATGAGCTTTCTCCAATTTTAGATAATAAGTTGCTTTGCGCTTACTCTCCCCGCGTCTTGGCTTCATCTGCATCCTCTCGCAATCTTCACTGCGCTCACATATATTCAATTTATTATCATATGTCATTTTAAACTGGCGAAAAGGTGTGTGCTAATGATTTATGAGGTAACACCATGCATTGCTTCAAGGTATACATCATAGAGACTGATTACGCCTCACAATAAGTCCTCACCGCCTTTTGGTATCAATTTAGTTAGACTCACAGATACTGTAGGTCTATAGGTTGGTGGTTTCAAAGTATACCCCATTAAAAAAAAAAAAAAAACGGCAAAAACAAACCTAAAACGTCACTACACCAGTGGTGTGAGCCATTTTTTTAACCATCATGTCCATGATTACCTCGTATGTTGTCATGACTTTCTGTCTGTATTTGAGCTCCCCTTGGACTAAAGCATTCATGAGTCCAGACCCTCGCTGTTGCTTATGTTTTGTTGTTGTTGTATTTTTATGCATCAGTGAGCTTATTGGCAAGTTAGCACTTGAGGCGATCCTAATGAGTGCTTGGAATCTTGCCAAGCCCACTGAAACTTGTTAAGGACTCTCGCTCGGGTCAACATGAGCTTTCTCCAATTTTAGATAATAAGTTGCTTTGCGCTTACTCTCCCCGCGTCTTGGCTTCATCTGCATCCTCTCGCAATCTTCACTGCGCTCACATATATTCAACCCACCTTGTCACCTCCCTCACTTTGCTGCAGTGCATCCTCCTCCTCCTCTTCATCGTCATCATCATCACTCTACTATAATCATCATTATATATACCAGCAGGCACATTAACATCCCTGTTCCTCCTCTTTCAAACAACTCCCCTATCTCAGGGTCCTTCCTTTTCTTAATTCCCATTCGTGTGTGTGCTGTTTGTTCCCAGTGAGGCTTTTTAAAAAAAATTTTTTTACCCTACCCTCCTGTCTTCCTTTCATGTGTGATCATCACCATGAGAAATCGTTATTTTATCCTCCTCCCCATCCTTCTTCTTTTCCTCCTCCTCCTCTTCTTCTACAATGATGAGCTGTGCTGTTCCGAGGGAGCCGATGCCCTTGGTGTGACCTTGTGTGTGAGAGAGAGAGAGAGAGAGAGAGAGAGAGAGAGAGATGCATGTGCTAAAGCTCTGCAGTAGCAAGCAAGTTGTTTTTCCCCTCAGCTGCTTGTTGGTATCTGCAAATGTTCACATCAGAAGGCATGGAGCAAACAAGAAGCAAATGGGGCACCACTAGTTGTTTCTTTTGCAGTTTTTTTTTTGATCCAACTTTCGTTCACGGCTTTGAAGCAGCTTGGAGCCATTTGAATTTTATTTGATCCAACTTTATTTTATTCATCTTTTTTGTTTTTAATTTATTGTTTTTTTTTTTTTGCATGATATTGCTAATGTGTCAAATGATTAATTTCAAGGAAAAAAAGTCAGTGTTAGGGTATGACCAATATGGTTTTATTTAGACCTATATTAATCAAGCTGCAGATTAATTAAAAAAAAATCTATACCGTATAATGAAGAAATTCAGTTTTTTTTTGGTCCCTTACTGTTTACTACATGCTAACTATAAAATTATAAATTACAGTTAGAATATTTGACTGTTTTACAAGTTTGACTTGTAAAGACAGTCCCTGTTTGACTGTCTTTAGCTTTAGTTTATGTTGTAATGTGTTAATACATAAAAAATTGGCAAAACAAATCTCTTGACTTTAAATCTGTTGATTAAATCGAGGAGCTGATTAATCCTTTGGGCCCTAATTAGTGCACTCGAGTAGTATTAAAAAAAAAAAAAAAAAGTACCTATGAAAGAAGCCAAACTTATTAGCTTAAGTGTCACAGCTTGTGTTTGGAGGTATGCCGGGGCTCTTAGAAAAATAAAACTGATAAAGACCTAATGCGCCAGGTTTATAATAGTTTAGGATATTTCATGACATTTTTTATTTCGTTTTGACATTTGTTTATAAATTCAGTTACTTTTATAATGAGGTTGTAGAGCAAGTTGGTTAGATTTTTTTTTTGAGTGCTTCATTTTAGTTATTAGTTTTAGTATTTGTTTTAGTTTTTTAATATGGGGTATTTGCCATGCAAGATTAAAAAAAAAATCACAAAGTAAATCTGTGTGTCTGTCTGTCTATACACACACACACACACACACACACACACGCACACACACACACACACACGCTGTGTTAGTTAGCTTTTGTGGGATTTTCTTTCAGAATAAAATCAAGAAAAAGTGTACAAAGGGGTGTGCTGAAAGGTAAAGTTTTTACTTCAGTCTTTATTTATTTATTTAACCAACCCAGTGTCATTGTCTGCTTTCATGAACTTTATTTTATTGTCTGTTATTTAATGTCCCCCCCCCAAAAAAAACATGTTTTCAAACAAAACAAAACATATTTAAATAGCTTTAAAAAAACAAAACAAAACAAAAAAGATACTTAGTGATGTTCCTTCATCTACGTCCATTGTGCTTGTACTGCTTTCCTAAATGTCTCCCTTTTCGGTTCGGGTTATGGGCAAAGCCTAATGCCATTGGCTGGTCTACAGCTCCCATTAAAAGCACCAGTTTGTCTGTACAGTATTCAAGGTCGCACTTTGTGCCTGGAGAGTTAACTATGGCAACGCACAAGAAGGACTAAAGTGAACGTAATGTCAGGTTAGAAATGATTGTAAGGTTTTCCAATTGGACCATTAAATGCTGCCGCTTCTGTCTTTAATCTGGCCGTGTCCCCTTCTGAATGGGTCTTATTTGAATAAAAATGGATGATGACAACGCGATAAATGTTCTTGCTTAAGTCGACCTCTCTTATTATTTCCCCAAAAGTGTCACTCAGGATTAGGACCCCGTGTTTCTCTTCGTCTTGTGCTTCGTTTTAAAGCCACACCTTTTGACATTGAACAGAATGGATGCAAATCGGGTGGATTTAAGTCTGGTCTTGATGGAGCAGGAACACGTTGAACTGCTGAGGCACTTTTATGCAACACTGTGAAAAGTGCTGCAAAGATATGAGCTCAGGTTAGGCACAGTTTGTTGTTGAACTTTTAATAGTCCAATCTCTTTGAACAAGTACAGAATTAGCCTACATTCTTGACTGCTTACTGCGTGTGTGTGTGTGTGTGTGTGTGTGTGTGTGTGTGTGTGTGTGTGTGTGTGTGTGTGTGTGTGTGTGTGTGTATATCGTTCGATGTAGCCTGTGTGAGCTAACATTTCTCGGTGCCAGGCGGATCAGTTGCATAGCAACAGGAACGTTTTCAAGAGCAGGAAAATGAGCAGTTGCGCACAAGAGATGACCCCTCTCAAAATTGAGGCTTGCTGCTTTAATTTTCATGAGAATTTCACGTCACTCTGTCATTATATTCAATACATATATCATTAATAACACATCCTTTCCTCACTAATGGTTTCTGAGAAATCACTTAATGCGAGGTATCCGTTTCTATAACTTGTACGAATCAACGTGTTCATTTTTCAGTCAAATCTTCCTAAATTCACGTGAGAAAGTCAGATTTGTCATTCAGCGGTTTGGTGACTGGTTGCTGCATCGATGAAATGTCAGCATGAACCTTTTTTACGATGTACCTTGACATGACTTCGTAGTTATGATTGTGACCACGTTGCGAATCGAACCGGCTTGATACCTCGAGGCCCCGCAGAGGCGGTGCCACAAACATGGCAGCGACTTGGTGTATAAATGTCACGTTGTTTGCGCCACAAGTAATGGAGATGACATTTTATGGGTGCACGTGCGGCCGCTTTTTCGGGGGGGCAATTGTTGCTGCCTAATGGCGTGCTACTTGATCTGCCGCTCACTCTAAAACGCGGAACTCTTCACGGTGAAGTCGGAGTGGAGACACAAGTGTGGGTATCAAATCAATGTTAACACAAAGTCATAAAATTGCTCATTCAAATTGGTAAAAATGTCAGTCGGCCGTGAGCTGGAAGGTAAATCCAGCTGTTAGGGTGCGGTGCAAAATGTTATTGGCTTTGCTGTCGTATGCACTCGGGTTATAACAGTTTTTAGTGCAAATGTGTTAATTTGTATTTTTTCGAAAATGCTTCATTTTAAGTTTCGTTTTTATTAGTTTTAGTATTAGTTTTTTTTTAAATATGTGGAGTATTTGTTGATTGCAAGATGGAAAAAAAAAGTATTGCATAATAAAATAAGCTATAATTCTCAAACAACCGTTTGACCTTCTTTCCTCTGTTCAGATGTAGAGCAATACCAATATAAATACAGTTAAAATTAACTCCAAAAGCTCATGTGTGATATTAATTGACAAAGGACGTTTTTGTTATAATTCGAATTTGTCATTTTAGTTACCGGGTACTTTTCTTTTTTTTTAAAAAGCGTGTTTGTGTTTATCTCATCGTCGTTAATGATACATTTTTAGTAGTTGACAAAAATAAGCTTGGTATGCACACTGAAGTTGTCACCGTCATATCCCATCAGGAAAAAAAAATAGGCTCACACCTTTAAATGCGGTTTGAACTCTTGTCTGGACAAGTTTTTGGGCTTTTTAATGTAGCCAGGCCTGCATATGGAGCTCAATGACAAATGCCTGGTGGCTGAGCCAAGAGGATCGTGAATTGATGCATGGATTTTTATTGTCCATTCATCCATTTTCTAATCTGCTTATCCTCATGAGGGTCGCGGGCGTGCCGGAGCCTGTCCCAGCTGGCTTTGGGCAATAGGCGTGGTACACCCTGGACTGGTTGCCAGCCAATCACACTCAGCTGTATTGTATTTTAATTGTAGTACTTTTATTTATTTTTTTAATCGCATTTCCGTTTTTTTCCATGTCTTTTAGTTTCAGGTTTAACTTTACTTCCCTTTGAGGCAAACCTATAGAAAGAGGCTACAGCTGACCGTTGGTAACCTTTAAGACAGGGGTGTCAAACTCATTTTAGTCGCGGGCCAATTTGGAGTTACGCCTTTCCTCGGAGGGCCGTTATGACAGTGAAAAAACAAAATTATTATTTGTACACAACAAATGAATAGATTACTAGTTTGGATCAGTCAAGTCAATTGTAATAGTTTGTTCAATTGTTGTTCAAGTAAGTGTAAATAGCGTAACAAAATTGTTGCAAAATCTCAACGTCATTTATTACACATGACAATTTGATAATTCGGTACAGATTTTAGCAAGTTGACACACATGATTTGCTTTGGCGGGCCACATAAAATGACCTGGCGGGCCCCCCGGGCCTTGAGTTTGACACCTGTGCTTTAAGATGTCCCACAGCTGCTGTCATGGCGCAAATCAAATTTTAAGATGCCTCTGGGAATAATGTACATCATTATTCATTCCTGCCATTTAGTAATTTACACTGATTGGCCTGCACGGGGTTGTAAGAGTGGAATTGCAGCGAGCCAGGTGCTGTTTATCGAATTGCTCAATATATTTCACAGTTTCTGTACAACCAATCCAAAAGATAATTTGTCTTAGCTTGAAAGTTGAGTTTTGTGCGCTTTGTATATTTTATAACTTGCGTTTGAGCACACGCTGCTTGCTTTGCATGTCTGATGAAATAACCCCACCCTGTCTCACCCTGTGAATGTACTCTTTTTCTATTTGCTTAATAGATCCTTTCCTCAGGAAAAACAAGACAATCCCCTCAGCCAATATTGCCTTTAAAGTAACTCTAAGTTTTCCTTTCCTTTGTGTCGTTTACAAATGATGAGTCATTGAGGACTCTGAGAGAGCAAATATATTTCTTGAGGGACGGGGTTTCTCTGAACACAAGGAGTTGATATTAGGTGAGCAATACATTCTTGGAGAATTGTTGGGCTATCGAAGTATTTTCTAAGAGATGTAAAGAATGAAAAGGAAAATTCATCACAAAGGTTTCTATCCATGTGAGCTAGTGGGTCATTCAAAAATAATAATAATAACTTACATCACTATTTTTTTCTCAAGTCTTTTTATTAGACTTTAGGTGTGAAAAAAATAATGGCAGTGGATGGCAATACACATAAGGGTCCATTGTAGTGGTTGATGGACAACTGAGACATTGAGATTGCTTCATATTAAAGAAAACCACATGTGAATAGCTGCCCACTCTAATAACCGCTGTGCCTGAAAGAGTTTAATCTGTTTGATTTTTATCAGTTAAAAGCTTTTATTTTAAAATTAATTTTTAAATGTCATTTTCCAATTTGATTATGAAAAGATTACTTTTGTTTGATCAATTTTTAGTGACAGTACTGTATTGATACCATATTGTATTTTAATTACTTTTTAAATCCTGTACTTTTTGTATTTTTTTTCTTATCATTTAAAATCATTGAATTTTTTATTTAATTTTATCTCATTTCTTTTTTTTTTTGTTACATTGTTGATTTTTTTAAAATACCACGTATTACATTCGCCTTTCATTTGTATCTTTACTTTATTAATGTGAAATTTATTATTGAATTTACGGGGTTCCCCCTGAACCCCCCAAAAAAGAAAGAGTAAAACAAAAAAAAAAAAATCAAGGCCAGGAGATTTAAAAAAAAAACAAAAAACAACAAAAACAGCTGATTAAAGTTAGATGGAACCAGAAGGAGAAATTACCTTATGAAAAAAAAAAACAATATACAAAACATATAAGTGTTTGAGTTCATTTGACATCATACCTGATTGACTAATCCCCTTGAATACAAAAGAAAATATCGGAGAATCTAATAAAATCCGATATGATATATTGGTCACTTTTTGGAATGCAGTTTACTGTACCACCTGCGGGCCTTTCCACTGTATGTACTTAACGTCAGTGCACACTCCATTTGACTGCCTTTCCTGTGACTGAAGCAAACTGCAAACGTCTTATGTGCGTTTGGTAGTCTACGATGTGTGTGTTTCCGTTTAGCTGATGGCACTCGGCTGTCCTTGGGGCAGGAAGTTCTTCATGACCTGCCTCCCCGCCCGTAGTGTGAGGAACAAATGAATCAACTAATACTGTACTTTGAGTGAGCGGAACGTTCTACCTCTGGGAGCCATCTCATTAGCGTCACACACACACACACACACACACACACACACACACACACACACACACACACACAAGCGGTTTTATTTTACTCCAGCACTTAGGAAATGGTTTGAGGCTTGTGCAATTAATAAGGCTAATGGTTATTGGCCAGTAGCTCATAGTGATCAGTGTTTGAGATTTATCCACTCGGTAAACACAACACTTAAAAGGTTAACATAACCCACCAGGAGCTACTTTCACTTTATCACACAGTGTCAAGTTTTAATTTCCAATTTCCACAATGGGGCCATTGAATGAAACAACACATTTTATGGCTAAATTGCACGATCGGAGCTTTGAAATGTAATAATGACAATACTAAGTCACAATTAACTATTTCTTTCTGACAATGTTGTGATATTGAAATTGATGCTCCCTGTTCGGTGAAGGTGAGCTCTTAATTTGATTGGAGTGACCTTAAATTGGATTTTCCACAGCAAGTGCTTTCATTCTCCTCGAAAGTGACAGTATTTAAGACTGTTGAATTGTCTTAAATACTGTTTGACATTTTATAAGAACTACAATAATTGAGGGCATGAGTTGGTTTTGTTGTGTGTAGTTTCAGGTAGCTTTTGGTCAATTTTAATACAGTCTATTAAACATTTGCATACAAATGTCTTAAGATATTGTGATGCAGTACACCATACCAGGAGTGGCACATTGGCCACATCTGGTATGGTGTAGGTATGGTCTTATAAAGCCCACTGAGCGGCGAAGGTTTGTGAGAGTTTGCAAACGTATTGAATCTCCATTGTGAGAAGAAAAAAGGTTTTGTTATTCTGATTCTTAATGTTGATTTTTCTTCTTGTTTTTTTTCTTGTCGAAAGGAAAATTTTGAACATATTCTTCTCGTGACAAGAAAAACATTGCAACCATTAAAACTATTAGCGAATGTCTTTGCTACCGTTTGCGACCTTGAACGAACCCTGGTGAAAAAAAAAAAAAAACATATTTGCTGCGTTCGCAAATTCCCACAAACCTCAGTGGTATACGGGCTGAATCATACGTACGAAGTATTACTTCTAAGTAACCCCTTTTCTAACATTTGGGCCATCTTTTTGTCAAATGCATTTTTCCTTACTAAAAAAGAGCGCCTATGTGGAACTGGGAGTCGCGGCTTGGAATTGAAGCGGATTTACATGGGATAGGAGAAGAGAGCCAATCTCTTTTTCGTTAATGGACGCTACAGCTTCTTGTTGCTTTCAAACGTAGCTTGTAGCAGACGTGCGCACATTTTCGGCACGATGTCTTTGATCCTCTGGTGAAAAGGACACTTTGATTCACTCCTCTTTCATCTATAACTGTTTCAAACAACAGTGTATGCAGAAAAAGTGCTTAAGATTTCACGACTGTCTGTGTCTTATGTGTTGTGTTGTATTATTTTGTCATTTTATGTTAACTGTTATATTAATGACGGTGCGGGCATCCGCAGCAGCTCCTCTTGTTGTCTGGTTGAGAGGGAAGAAATGTCATCTGTGCTGTATGTTGCACATAGAGTGCATTTGACAATAAAGTTGTACTTGACTTGATGCTTTTCACATATTTATGACTCACTCCAATTATGAGCTGCATGCAGGGAAGATGGTGCGTGCTTCTTTCTGTGGACCGATTATGATAGTCTTTGCATCTGCAAAGTTGTGAAGAGTAACAATGTTGATATTGGAGTTTAATTTGATCCCACTTGAAGCCAAGTGGACATTTATGCTAATAGTCACAATTTCGCTACACAGACATGTGCGACGTGTCGATGACGTGACGGCAGCTTTTAATAGATGTCTTGAAAACTGATTGCCCTGTTTGCCCCCAACCTTTGTAGCTTCTCCCGCCTCGCTCCCCTATCAGTTTCCTCAATCCTCTTGAGGAAAGTTTTTGTTTTAGCCTTATCTGACTGCAGCACACGCAGCTCCAAATCCGTGCACGCGTATATCTGGACCATGGCCAATCAGAGAGCGGATGCACCCTTCGCTTTTTCTGATTGGTTCCGACCACAATGTGCCTAATGTGTGTTCTCGTTGAACCCAACGGGGGGTTTCCGAGTCGCGTAAACTTTGAAAATTGGTCATACCGGAACGACGTCGTATTTTTTTAGGCACACGGACGAAATTCATCACTGTGGCTTTAATCGATGAGATCGTTGCAAAAGAAACAAATCGCTGCATTCTTAAAAAAAAAAAAAAAAAGACAAAATACACTTCAGCCCACTTTGAATAGAAAATAGACACCTTAGGATATAAAAGATGAGAGTAAATGCACATCAGCATCGTCTAATTTTCTCCGAATTTTTCGTGCGGCCCTTGTAATGGATTTGATGAAGGTGTTCCTAATGAAGTGGCCAGCAAGGACTTTGTCCTGTGTAATGGACTGCAGAGGCCCGGACCACCGGCACCTGGTGGTACCTGCAGCATGTGGCTGCCTGTCCTCTCCTGCTCTTCCTCGCAGCTTTTTGGTGCACTGCAGTTCTGGAATCTTTCAGACTGTGCTGCATTGATATTCAAAGCCTGTGTCCGATCCCCATCGCTGCTCTCCTTCTCTCTCTCTGTCTCTCTCTCTCTCTCTCTCTCTCTCTCTCTCTCTCTCTCTCTGTCTCCCCCTTGCTCTCACTCTGTCGGTCGTCCTCTCTTTTTCTACCATGTCCAAGTTAAATAGTCTTAACAGCTGTTCTGTAAAACTAACACTCCACTCGAATCTCCCTTGGAGATTCTCCGACAGAATGAACGATTGCCTCTCTGAGTTGCAATTTCATGACACTTAGTGAAACGGAGGTAAGGCATCGTTTATGCTGTACCTTATGGTACTGCACGTCTCGAGCTGCGTCAAAAAAATCACCCTCAATTTTGATTGACACCAGGTAATATCAGATAAGTATTTATTTTACGCCATACCATATGGCTGCCATAGACCAGACTAGGGATCGACTGTAGCTGAGAACAGACGACTAGAAATGATCAAAGTACACCAGACATGCTAATGTTAGCGTACCCCATTGCTCTGCTTAGGTCTGTCACGATAATTACGATGTCGACATCATTTAAGGAATAAAATGGCCACCATTTTTTTTTTCGGACTTGATAAATGGTCATAAATGTGTGTTTGTTTACATTTGTCATCCGTTAGTTGCACTTATTCATTTCCTCTCCTTTCAATCACTTTGCTTGCCGCTGGGTGAGTTGCCACTCACCCGCGCACACACACTAGGGGGTGGGACAGCTTTTAAAAATCATTTAAACAATTTGGTCCGACTGTTTCAGTTTAGTTTGCACGTGTCCCGTCAATTTATCGGCATGAGTAACTCTTTATCTCATTTATTAATGAGGCACAGCAGTGTACAGTGGCACTAATGGTAGCGGAGTAACTGCTAATGCTAGCCAACGCAACCATGCACGTCCGCTAATAGCTATCTTCTTTACTGCTCCTTTTGTACTGTGTCATTGCTAGCTTATTGCAAATTCATTTCGTGTCCTACGTAGCTGGGGAACATTATTGTGTATTATTTTCTCTCCAGACACTTATTACTTAGCTATTCTAAGCTGGTTACTCACTGCTATAACGCGGTTCCAGTCAGACTTATGTGACAAGTGTGCCTTTTCAGCCAATCACTTATTTTGATGTTTCACATCTACATCTCTGTCATGACAGCTGAACAATTGACATGGTTTCACTGTCTTTCTCCCTGTTCTCGTTTCATGATAGAGGTACGAGTCAGAAATGTAGCTTATTATCCACTGCCATGGTGGCGGTGTTCAGGGAGTTGTGGTGACACCGGACGCGAATTGAACTTGCGGCCCTGCATCGTGTTTGGCCACATTAATTTGCCAACCATAGCTCGCGGGGAGCTGCGGTGCCCAAAATAGTAATCACCAAGCATTCCCCAATTCCAACAGCATAGAGCAATGCAGGATGTTTTTTTCGAAACGGTTCCTGCTTTATCGGAATTCTGAACATGTCTTTGCGTGAGGATGACTTGTCCATACAGAAAATGACTTTCCATCACTTTTGGGCACTTGACCTTAACAACTTTGGAATTATAATAATGCAATGAGTGTCATAAGTTGGTGGTACATTATCCATCTATCCATCCATTTTTGAATCTGCTTATCTTCACGAGGGTCGCCGGAGTGCTGGAGCTGATCCCAGCTGTCTTCGAGCAGTAGGTGGCGTACACCCTGAAATGGTTGCCAGCCAATCACAGGGCACATATAGACGAACAACCTTTCGCTCTCACACTGATACCTCGGAAGAATCTTTGGAAAGTGAGAGGAAACTGCAGTACCCGGAAGAAAGCCCACGCAGGCACGGGGAGACCATGCAAACTTCACACACAAGAAGGCCGGAGCCGGAATCGAACCCTGCACTTCTGCACTGTGAGGGCAACGTGCTAACCAGTCCTTCCCCCCATGGTACATCAGTGTGGCTTAAACCTGATGGGTGGGGGTGGGGGGGCTGTACCTGGACTGTACCCCCATTAGAGCCATCACTATTTCGCTGACTTCTTTCTCTTTGCCTCTTTTGCCTTTCCAACATCTCCTCTCATCCATCATCAGGTACAATTTTTTTGAATGTCATTTTTTTACATGCCACAACACTTCACAAATGGGGAAAAAATGCCTTGTCGCGCACACACACACACACACACACACACACACACACACACACACACACACACACACACACACACACACACACACACACAGATGCTCGCAAAGACGCACAGCACCCCCCGCTGCCTGCCGACATGGTACAGGCTGCGCAGTGAGATGGCCCCGGCTGAGGCAGCAGCACAGTGAGTGAGAGAGAGAGCTGCTCGCAGCCTCAGTCTCCTCACACACTTACACACACACATGCACATACACGCACACACTCACAAACACAGTCACACACCTACATTCACATTCTCGCACACACGCACACACACATACATTGACACACACACATAGCACACATTGCTGCGGTGGTTAGTCCGACACCGCGCAAGCCGCATGTGCTGGTGCGCTCGCAGGTGGATTGTAGGACTGCTGGTGCCTGTAACCTTGATGTTATGTAAGTGCTTTTCGTGTTGTTTTTGTCTGTTGTGTGGATTGAGATGCAAATCGTGAGAATTAGAAACGGAATGTGTGTTTACGGCCCCTGTTATGTATGTACACTGCACATCTTCACAGCTGACTCCCGCTTTTTGTCATCCGTTGGAATTAGTAAGGGACCGTTATGCCAGTGTTGGTGGCGGCGACCGGCGAGCATGTCCGATAAATGGCTGTCTCATAGCGGATTCGAATGCCCACGGTGGCCACTTTGGCACATATGTCAATGCGCCCAAAGATCACTGTTAAGACATGCGGGATGCCCATGGAGTTGATGATATCCACTATTGGAAAGCTGGGATGCCTGCATGACCTTAACCATACGACTGCGTCACCGCTTTCAAGTCCCTCTGCTGCTCACCATTTTATGCAAACTGCTTTCGTTGTCCATCTTCATATTTTTCAGTGTGAGATTTTTATTTTTAAACATCTCATTACTACAGTGGATGGTGGTACCCAAACAGAAGGGTGCCATAACATGGTCCAGTACGAATCAGTTATGACTGGATTGTTCCATTAATGCCCCATATGGTTGACACGCTAGCAAAAAAGATGTTCAAAAATGGTCATGTAAAGACGAGTTCTTTCGGAACCTTTCGCAACCCTACTGAACAGTACCAAAACATACAACATAGTGGAAATGGGCCCACAAGAACAGACGAGTTTTGTTGCGCATCCTTTCACCATACTAATCTCTTGATTTAAAAATTTCCTTCAGTTTGGAAGTCAGCTTTTGCTGTGCCTCTCTTAAAAGGTGATACAACTGCATGTTTTAACTAACAACAGGCCAATATCCAATTTGTGCGTCTTGTATATTCACATCACCAAAAAAGTTGTGTTTTTACGCCCAAGTGAAATTACAGTTCCAACTTGGTGAGAACAGTGCAGGGAAGGTACCAGCTTTGTGGCAGATATCTCAATAGAAGGGTGCCTAAATTATTTTGGTACCCTTCAACCTTACGAAAATTGACCGGACCATACTAGCCTGTCTTTTCCTGCTTTGTGAAAGGCCATTTTCTGTTCTTTTACTTGTACCATAGCCACTGTGTCTGGTACGTCAACAGTGGGGTGTGAAATGGTACAGTACTGATTGGTGATTTCTGCACTGTTCCAGAAAAACTTTTTTTTTTTTCCAGTTCCTTTAGGTCCTGTCTCGACTGTGGTTGGTACACTTTACCAAATTGTTGACTACGGAAACTCTGAGCAGCATCAAATTGCAAGCCTTGAATCATTTTAATTGTCCTACCTAAAACATGATGGAAACGATCTCACCTTGGTGGGAACAAGTTCCTTTCAGTCCTTTAGCACTGTGTTTGGTAGCCACAGCAGAAGGATGCATCAAAATAAATAAATAAATGTAAAAACATTGGAAAAAAGTGTGTGGTTCCAAACTGCAGGGGATTAATCAATTTTTGCTTCCTGTTTATGTTCTGACTAGTTGTCCTGATACTTTTGTCCGTTTTGTGCACTCCGACTGAAGGCACACACCTGACATTTGAAGCGTGTCTTGGTGTTATTTCCTTTTACTCATCTACTAGTTTGAATTAACTTGGTATCATAAGTGTTAAAAAAAAAAATCATCAAGCAAGTCAATGACTGCTTTGGCGGCTGTAACATGACGTGCAGCTAATAGCCACAACCTGCGTTGCACATTGAGCGTTTGCGCGGGTGCTCGTCTCGCGGCTGAAAATGTCACGTTATTGACCGGAGTGCGGATGGGAGCACATTAGCGGCACTTTACTCTGATGCTAATTGGAAAAGTATGAAAAATGTTAACATAACAACTTAGGTACGACAAACATGATGAAATAGTCAATTGTACCGTTCATCTGACACCCGCAAGGGGTCCTAAATGTACACAGAGCCTTTTGTATTTGGAGCATTGTGCTTTCCTCCTTAAGTCCCGCCTGAACTGTGATTGGCCAGCATTTCAGGGCCATTGTCATTTATCATAGCACTCCCACTGATCTCTTAAAGTGTATTCCCCCCCCCCCCCTTCTCAATTCTGCCTTCTCACCAAGACAGCTACAACCTTCCAAATTAGGTCCGTGGAGATTTTTTTTCTCTTGCTGACTCCTACATAAGCGTGCCTAAAAATGTCACAGTTTGGATCCGTTATCAGAGGTTCCTTCACTTTCAGTTCGGTTTTAAGTTTGGCATATGCTGTGATTGGCCGGCATTTCCGAAATCATTAGATCGTCTCGCACTGCAATCACGAAAGCAACACCGCTGATCTCTGAAGGTGTATTCCCACTACATTGCATATTTCAGTCATTTCATCAAGACAATTTCAATAATTCCACTTTGGGACAAGATTTGGGAAGGGTCCTTTTCTGTTCCAATATGGCTTCCGTTGCAGCCCTCTTTTAGTAATGGGATAGCATTTTCGGCATTATAATGGGACCGCCCTGTGGATGTCACTGCCTTGTAAAGGCACCTATCAAAAAGGCAACATGCCATGTTATGTTTGAAATTTCTTTCCTTCTTTCCTTCCCTCTCGAATTGTTTGTCTTTGCAAAATGCTGAACAGAATCCTATAAATGCATTTAAAATGGCTGGCAGTGACTCTTCTGATCCTTTTCTTTTCTTCTATTAGCAGCGCGATAGACCTGCTCTACTCGCCAGGCTCCCCCCCCCCCCCCTTCCCCCCTTCTCCCCCTCCGCACCGCCAATTCC
>NW_017805625.1:6975795-7022933 GCF_001891065.2 Hippocampus comes | reverse complement strand
ACTCGCCAGGCCCCCCCCCCCCCCCATTCCACCTTATCTCCCTCGAGACAGCTGAATTCAAAGATAGACTAACATCCTTTTCTATTTCCAATCCTCCTTTCTAGGCCTGATGCCCGATGTCCTATTTTTCAGTCAAACCTTGTCATCAACAACCCTCCTCCCTTTGGTTTTCTTCTTGTTTGACTGGGCTTCACTGTTTAGTGTGAAATGATCCCAAACTTTGGACATTCTTTGTCTTTTACGGACTCTTTGGTCCTGGCTAGCCATCATCGGTCATCATCTCTGATCATAAAAAATGAGAAAGTGATTGTGTCCGCAATTGTGAATTGGGAATTTCTCCATTGCGAGACTAATAAAGGTTCTCTTATCTTATCTTATCTTATCTTAATTGCCCATGTTCACTTTGGTGCGAACATGGTGGCACGTATCGTGTGAGCACTGTTTGTGGATGCGGTGAGACAGCTATAGTTGGTCAGTAACATGATTTGTGGGACATTTTATGTTTCAATGTGGTCCATACGGCTTGCTGAAGCTTGTTTGTGACGATCATTTGAGTTTTTATATGTTTTGATATGATTTTAAAAATGTTCACGTGGGTATATTTGTGTTATTTCACAGTGTATGAGTCCTGTATTACAGTACTATATTTAAATGCGTATTATACTCATAATTGGCAATAAATTACTCAACATGAGTCGGACTCCAGCACTTTCACCGTGTAAAAGTAGTAACCATAATATTAACAATATATTATCATACAGCATTTAAAGATCTTGATTTGGTTTTTATTTAGTTAATAATTACATGAACACATTTAATTGCTAATCGAAGTGTTTTTATACAGTGAGTAAATAAGACAATTTTTGTGAAATATTTTTATTTCAGTAGTGAGTAAACCAATCATTGAATTAATTACCAACCCAACTGTTGATGCATATTATCCATATTTGATTCTATCCCTGAACAACTCACTCCTAATATTTGAAGTCTGATGCAGTACTGAATGACAATATTTTATTTCTTCGTCCCCATTGTTGCTGATGGTTTTATGGGAGACTATTTGTGATATTATTAACAGTATGAATGAACGTCTGTTTAGTTCTGTGATTGTAGTTTGGAGTGCTGCGCTCCGCTTCACTGCATCATACGGAGAGGCCATAATAATATTTCGGTGACCTTACCTGATGCAGTGGTGGCCTGTGAGTCAATCATCCCTCAGGGGATTCTTTTGCACTGCTTTTCCTCAGAGGAAGGGGGCGCTGTGTGCCAGTGCTCCTGCTCCTGCCTCTGCTGCTGCTGCCGCTGGTGCTGCTGCTGCTGCTGCAGTGAGCACAGCTCAAATCTCAGTACTGTGCTCAAGGACATTTTGAGAAAGAGTGTCAGTTCAATGTAAGAGCATGTTTCCATGGTTAACGCTTGGACTCGAAGTGAATGCTTATTGCCATATAGCCGTCATGCGCATATGTTATTGTTGTACGATCTGGTGGTTAAGGCATCTGGTCAAAAATAAAGCTCGCATACCATATGCCGTCCACGTTCATAAAGGCCAATTAGGTGCACTTTCACTTTGGAAAAAAAAAATATCTTAAAAAAAAAAAGCTTTTAATTAGAGGATTCACACAGTCTGCATTTGGTCCTGCAGCGCGGGCTCGTGTTAGTCATTAGTCACTGTCAGGTCATGAGAGCCAAAAGTGAGTGAAAGGAGACATGAGAGGAGACACGGACACAGTGGGAGATGGGAGGGACGGAGGGATGGGGGGATGCTAATGGAAGGACCATGGAGTCTCACAAGAGGGTGCTGTACTTTATATACAGTATATATTCACATATTTAAGAGGCAAATGCAATTATGGGGCGGCACGGTGGTTGACTGTTTAGCACGTCCGCCACCTCACAGGGCAGAGGTGCAGGATTCATTTCTGGCTCTGGCCTTCCTGTGTGGAGTTTGCATGTTCGCCCCGTGCCTGCGTGGGTTTTCTCCGAGTACTCTGGTCTCCATCCACATTCTAAAAACATGCATGGCGGGTTTATGGAAGACTCTAAATTGTCCTTAGGTGTGAGTGTGAGCGCGGATGTTTGTTCGTCCATGTGTGCCCTGCGAGTGGCTGGCAACCAGTTCAGGGTGTACCTCGCCTACTACCCGAAAACAGCTGGGATAGGCTCCAGCACGCACGCCCGCGACCCTCATGAGGACAATCGGTTTAGAAAATGGATGGATGTAATTGTGGACTGAGTTGTGTCGAAATGATGTGTTATTATCCTATCATCCTATCGTTTCCTTTCTTCTGATCATCCTGTTCTTGCCACCTGTCCCTGTCCTTTCTTTGTTGTCCATCTAGATTTTGCTTTATTAAACAGCAACACAAATTTTTTGAAGTGCTTGTGTGGTGTGGGTATTCTTTTTGTCCACTTGGCGAAACCATCTCCACGTTCTACCTTGTGGTTTCTGCAACTTTGAATGTGGCTTTAAAAAGCAGAGCTGGCCTGGTGAGTGATATGTGCGTCAGCAGTCAAGTTGGCTTTTGTTAGCTCCAGTTAGCCAGACTGCACCTTGCGCCCCTGGGCGTCAGCTGTTGGCAAACCAGTTTGTGAATGAATGTATTACTTGTTTCTTTCTCTTGCTATTGTTTGTTGAGTAAATTTTGATAAATTAGCTAAAATTGATGGGTTGCCTTGTGTTGGCGATTGCAGTTGCGCTGTTGTGATACGCTTTGCTTTGCAGCGGACACATTGCACTTTGATCCATGCGAGTTTTCAGGGCAGAGATCTCGCTTTTTGAATTTTTTTGTAATTGGGTTATTCGATTAATTGTGTTCGCCCTACTTCAGCCACATTGGCCTTCTTGATTCTCGTATCAGTCAAAAGCAGTCGAGCTGTTGCATGGAAATCAAAAACATTTTGCACGTGTTCAAAATGAAGATTAATTTGAATTTAGAGACTGGCATAGTGTTAAAAGTCTTCCCTTAGCTACTCTCTGTCGGCCATCTTTGGCCAGTTCAAAATCACTGGGGTTCTCGATTCCGCTTGGAAAATCTTTGGACAAATCGGAGGATTGGTTGCAATTTCGGGTGAAAGTTAGTCAAAATCATTTGGCTTTTGTCGTGTCAACTAAAAAACAATTGGAGATTGGTTGAAACTTGCAACTGGCAAAGGGCTGACAAGAAGCAGGCATTTGGAGCTTAATTATGATGGGCATCTTGGCTCATGTTAGAAGATTTCTTCTTAAAAATCAGCAGGATTCTTGTGCAATCCCCAAGAGAAATTAAATCTTTCATGGTCTTTTTCATCGAGAACTCTGTTTGTTTTATGCCTTACTGTCTGGTCATCTGCAAAGATGAGCAGCTGGGTTCAATGCCCAAGGTGGAGTTCGGGGGGGCACGGTGGCTCTTTTGCAGGTGCTTCATCCCCAACCGGTCCATGATGTCATTTCTCTGCAGGTGTATGATGTACTTTGTAGTTTCACTCCTCAACTTGGCGCTTGATTATGTCTACACATGCATACACGCTTGCACACACATGCACACGCACGTTCACTCACACTCTCACACACGCTTTCCTGGGAGATCATTTGTTTGCTTTCATTTAGAGGATCTGGCCGACACATGCCCGCCTTGGCATGCACAAAGTACAGCCGAGTCTACTTGGCGAGTACAGTCGGAAAGTTTGGGGACAAAGATGAGGCAGTACTAAGTGAGAAAAAAAATAAAAAATACAAGACAAAGGAGGCTAATACAAGATGATTATTTGGATTATCCTTCATATCTTGTGAGTATTCTTTCAGGCAATTAGACCCAGCAGAATGGAAGCGGCACAATATATTTTAATGAATGATAAATTATGCTGAGGGCAAATACTAATAATATAGAACTGTGACATGCACAGCAACAAAATTAGTAAACCATAATGTATGTCGCAAAAAAGAGAAAAAACAAACAAAAAACATATGACTATGGTAAATAGACTCCACTGACTGCTGAACCCTTTCATGCACCAATAACGACAGCATGATAGGCTGTCCACTGTGGCACTTGAAAGAATTGACATGGAGGCCATTGACTCAGAAAAAAACGGTGTCATTGACTGGTATTGGTGACTTGTATCGGCACCCTTCATAACTACTTGATACCTTAAAACAAGACAGATATCGGAACTCGCCCATTTTTTTCTACACATATGTGAATTTCAACAGCAGCATTGTATGTTGCAAAGAAACTACATATCGATCATTAACTAGTCCATATAAGCAATTGAGAATGGCATATTCATATTAGCTAGACAGAGCGCTGAATGTGAACAGCACAGCAGCAAGAATAGTCAATGGCATTGTATGTAGCACCAAACCTATACTGACTTAATTGTAAAAACCAGTTTGCAATGAAATAAACGGCAGCAAAATTCACTATGAGCAGTGACAACTATATGTGACTAAATGCTTAATGATAAGAAAGGACGTCCACTTGTCTTGTCGTCTTCAAGTGACGCCGTCTGATGAAATGGGCCCCGAGATGAAAGGTGTGACGCCAAAGCGCCCCCCCCTTAAAACAAGACAGATATCGGAACTCGCCCATTTTTTTCTACACATATGTGAATTTCAACAGCAGCATTGTATGTTGCAAAGAAACTACATATCGATCATTAACTAGTCCATATAAGCAATTGAGAATGGCATATTCATATTAGCTAGAAGACAGAGCGCTGAATGTGAACAGCACAGCAGCAAGAATAGTCAGTGGCATTGTATGTAGCACCAAACCTATACTGACTTAATTGTAAAAACCAGTTTGCAATGAAATAAACGGCAGCAAAATTCACTATGAGCAGTGACAACTATATGTGACTAAATGCTTAATGATAAGAAAGGACGTCCACTTGTCTTGTCGTCTTCAAGTGACGCCGTCTGATGAAATGGGCCCCGATGAAAGGTGTGACGCCAAAGCGCCCCCCCCCCCTCCCCTTTTCCTAGTCAGCCCAACCTCCCCGGCGACAGTGCGACGCTGCGTGGCGCCTCTTCCATTTTGTCGTCAGAGCGGCTCCCGGCCTCTCTCCCCCGCGCACACACCTCCTCTTTCTCCGCATCCGAGAGGAGCATCCTCTTCTTTCTCCTCCTCATCTTCATCCTCGCACCCGCCGCTCTCTCTCTTTCTCTCTCTCCCTCTCTCTGGTTGTACTCAGAATGAGGTTAGCAGCTCCATTAGCACCGCTACCCCGACACAGAACCGGTGGAGTTACCGCAGTGGCGTGCTGTGGTTATACCTCTGTGCAACGCTCCCGCTCCCGCGCTGTCCTTCACGTTCTGTCTTCTTGGAACTAACCTCATCCTACTCCTCCTCCTCTCCATCTCTCTCTCCAACAGTGATGGGGAGTACCACCATGTAGAGGCGGCAGCCGTACCGCAGCAATGGGAAGCCACGCATGGAGCGGGTCTGGACTGCAGCCGTGGTGAGCCTGAGCCCCCCCGCATCGACCAAACCTCGCAACCTTCTCAGGACCTGACCACAGGGGCCGTCCGACGCTCACCTGGATGCTCCCCAGTCTGTGCTTCGTTGCCCCCCCCTCCATCCTCCTTTCCCCTCTTCTTCTGCTCCGATGCTGAAACAGATGCTCCAATAATTGGATTTTGTCCTCCTTTTTAATACCTTCACAAGTGGCATTCCCATTTATTACTTTTTTTTTTTGTCTACTTGAATCCCACTTTGGAGACTGATTCGAACCCTATTAGCAATAACTGACCGGCCGGCATCATGGGAGACATGTCCAACAGCGATTTCTACGCCAAGAACCAAAGAAATGAGGGCGCCAACCATGCCGCGGGCTTCGGCTGCTCGCTCATGGAGCTGCGCTCGCTCATGGAGCTTCGCGGCACCGAGGCAGTGGTCAAGCTCCAGGAGGACTACGGGGGTGTTGAGGGACTGTGCAAACGTCTGAAAACCTCACCCACGGAAGGTGAGTCCCCCACCACCACACTCACACACTCTCCTGTGCTTGTGTATGCGCGATGTCTTGTACTGACGTATTCATGACTCACATCATGCTGGGATGGAGTCTTAGAGAAAGTGGTTGTAGGAACAGCCTCACAAGAGAGGGAGTCCCTTTTGAAATGCATCTCTTCAGCCAGGTTTGCTGTTTAGTATGCAGAGGAGTCTCAGCCCACACTCCCACCTGCTGCCTTCCATGTCATTCTCTCATCAGCCAGTCAGACGCAACCTTATTTTGAAGAATGTTTCAGCGTAATGTGGGATATGCGTGCGATTGATCTTTATTCATATATATTGTTTTTCACAGATGAGCGAAAACGATATGCTTGTAAATATTGCTATATTACTTGTCTGTATGTGTTCTTCCAGTGTTTGCCTGTGAATATTTGTTATTTCAAGGAATATCACTCCCGCAACGCAATGCTAATTGTTGGTTAGCCTGTCAGTGGGATTTTACATTGACTACTAGCATTAGCACTAGCGATGTTTCTAAAACAAAATATGTCTTGGATAGTATTTGAATACATTATGTGTGGAATATGATTTCTTGTGTTTTTAGTTTTGTAGTAAACTCCAACTGGGGTGTCATTAAACAGCTTATTCGGGGAGGACAGAGTCAAATTTATCACAACAAGGTGTATTCATGTTAATTTCACAACGTAGGAAAATCCAAGTGAGGCTGGTAGTGCGGCAGAATGAAGGTTTAATATCTCCAAGAAAGCATCTTTTTTTAATGTAACGCAGAATGTTACACTTTTTACTGTAATCCGCCAGATGTTGCCGCGCCACAATCATCCTTGCCCGGATGGATGGATGGCACGTTTCATAAAACAAAAGCACCAAGCACCATGGATTAGTTGATGTTGAATTCGCTCGTACCGTATACTATATACACTTATATACACCTACTGGGGGGGGTCCTCTTTCGCGCCCACCCTTCCCACTTTAACGTCCGCGTGCTGTCTTTAATGTCCACCTTTCCTCTATATAATCGGCGTGTCAGCACAACATCAGTCAGAGAAGCGGACCCCTCATCGGAGTCACACAACAGCATTCACAGATTTTGGAACTCGGTGCATACACAAGACGCACCCGCCTTATTTGGCGCCCCGACTATTTTGGAGAAAACGTAAGACTTTTAAGTGCGCCCTATGCTTGTGAAAATATGTTACACGCTGTGCTGATGGCACATTCATCATTATTCTTTAATTATAATGTTTTTTATGGTCCCGAAAAGCCAAAATTAAAACTAGATTACATTTTGATTAATTGTCCAGCCCTAAAAGAGGCTCTTTATTATATGTTAAAAAAAAAATAACAGTAAAAATACAATCGGAGCTGGCTAGCCAGTGGCGATGTCCTGTGAATAATTATAGTTGCCACCTTTCAGATCTTGAAATAAGGGACACTCCTCACGACGTCACGGCAAAACCACGCGAGTGAAAGAAATTTGAGAGTTTGGCTCCCCAAAACCCTGAAATGCATAGAATTATATGTACATTTTTTTAAAACATGAAAAAAAACAAGACAAAAGTAGTGCTTTGCTACAAACCAACTACTTGGGGCTTTTGGCTATTTCTGGCTGGGCTCCGTCCCATTTCGCCTGAATAGGTGATCGATGGCATGAAATTATGATGTATTTGTTTGTGTCGAGCACATGTGTGGAATGTTGGAGTGTCTTCTATGGTAATGCTTTCAATCCTCATTCTTCTTCATATATTTGCTCTATTAATTATCACTCTGGCTTGGCCTTCCTGCGGTAATTTAAACACATGTACATACTTTTAAAAATCTCCTCTGAAAATTGCCTTCATCAAAAGTCAGCCTTCAAGGCACTCGGTTGTTGCAGGACCGTCTTAATAAACAAGATTACGCACAGAGTTGCATAACAAGTGCAGTGAATGACTCAGACAGAAGTTGCGGTGCAATGCAATGCCCGCAGTGTCGCGAACGATATTTGAAAATGAAACTGATTTGCAAAGTGCAATAAAATTAGCATAAGTGACACATAATTTCTCACGAGCGCCCATTTTATTAGTGTACTAAACACCGGTGGAGGATTAACTGCCTGCGGACCGCACCAAATCAAAGACCCAAGTCATAAACCCCCTTGAAATAAAAGGAGGAATTTAATAATTATTCATATGTTTTACATATTTGCCTGATCTGTTGTTGTTTTGTACCGCTGCTGGAAGCACAGATGATGCAGTTCAGTTAATTCAGGACATGGCACTCCATTTTCCATGGCGAATCCTCAAAATGATTGTTCATCTTTGGTTGCATACTAACAACAATGTGTCTTAAATTTTTTGCTTGCTTTTTTAATATGGGTCGGGTCACTACACATGGAGGGGAAGGGGTGGGGGCATCTTCTTAAGTGTGAGGCGGCAAAAGTAGGCATCCTCAATTACCGCCGTCGTTACTGTTTTTCATTTATTGTTTTATATGTATGGCTTAGACTTGTTTATGACAGTGTAAATATTTTGACAACTGTTGTCTGCAAAGGTCAGTGATTGACTCCATAGATTGATGACTTCACTTACAAATTTGGGTGATGTTGCCGGCATAGAAACGGAACGGTGATGAACCCAGGACCTCACATAAAACTTATTTGAAGCATACAAATTCACGTATTGACAATTTTTTTTCCCCCTGCTAATGTCTCAGAAAGCCACACATTTGCGTTTTTGTGCAATACCGAATTCTGTCAACAACTAAGTGCAATAGTGAACAGGTGAAATAAGGCGTGCAATGCATACAAGAGACATGAAAAAACATGAACTGCGTACCACTAAGGCGGCTTTACATATGGTTCTTTTATTTTTATTGATTGCTTTTATTGTAAATCATCGTCTTCACCAGTGGAGCGGCGCTCATAATGTCGTTGTATAGATTGGCATTTTGATTTGATGTGATTTGAAATAGCCTTTCAACTATTCACAAAGACTCAGATGAACCACATGGCTTCGTGCGGACTTGCGAGAGCAATCGTATTTCCAGCAACATGTTTCGTCTGTGCCGCGTTGTACTGAGATAACGACTTGTTTCCACATCATCTTTGGAGTCGCCTTTATTGGATGCGTGGTTCTGGCGAAGACGCTAACAAGCAGGATGCCCGCGCTGTTCTCCGGGAAAGAATCATTAATTGATGGAATGCATTATCCCTTCGCTTTGCATGGAAAGCGCCGTCATTTGCATTCGTGAACCCAGGTGATACGTGTTGACGCCGTATCGGTCCGTTCCGTGTGGCTGCGTCGCAGAAACCACATGCTACGTGAGAAATATGATCATGCTAATTAGCCGGGAGGGTATTGCTTTGCCGTGCATTCCCAAATGGGCGGGCAGAGGTATTTGACCCTTGAGTATGGTTGATCTATTACCGCCCCTGCTGCCTGTACTGGCCCTTTCACATGATATCCACAGTGCATGGATAGCTAGTGTATAATTCATTATGCAGCATAAATGCATAAGGCCCGTTCAAGTAGAAATTCCAGTTTCACTTAAGTTCTTGAGTGACTGGTTATTTATTCATCTGCTTCAAGATTAAAGCATAGTAAGGATTATTTGTTTTCATCCGTGCATTTTCTATAGCGCTTCAAGCTCGAGGGCCGCGCGTAACAAGGGGCTCATTTTCAGCTAACCTCCGAGGAGAGAACAGAGGGGTACCAGTCAATCGCAGGGCACATCTAGACGAACAGACATTCGCAGCTCTGGACAACATTGCCAATGAGCCGAACATGCACGTTTTCGAAATGGGGTACGGAAGCCAGAGTACACAGAGATTGAAAATGCACACAAGCAAAAACCTCAGGACTGTAAGGCAATTGTGCAAATCTCTAGACCACTTTGCTGTCAATTATACAAACAAGTAATGACAATACACAATCCAATACTGTACATCCTGTGAGAGACATCATGCTCAAAATGTGCACACGTCGGCTACAAGCTAAATTTGAAAGTAAACGTGAAGCTTTAGCGTCCACTGACGAAAAAAAGAGATTGGCTCACTTCTCCTGTCCCATGTAAATCCGCTTCAATTCCAAGTGGCGACTCTCATTTTCAAATACGCATCAACGCTCCGCGGCGACCCTCCTCTCTCCTCATCCTCGGCTCCACAAGCCATCCATACAGCCTCACCATCGCAGACTGTCCAACAGCGCCGCCATCTCCGCTGAACAAAACGGGGTTGTGAAAAATGCTGCCCATTCCAGGTGCAAAAAACACAAGCGCCCCGGGGGCTGTCCAGCACCGACAGCCTAATGGCGCCGACATTCCTCCCAATCAAAATCAGTGCTGGTGCACGCTGGTACAATGAGTTCAAACTAAAAAGCAGATTTCTTCATTTGACCCTTTCTGAGTCAGTGGACAGCTTCTCATGTTCTCAAGTTACAGGGTGCATGAAAGGGTTCATATTAGTCAAGAAATGACATTGCATTATTCTGTAGACTGTTGTACACAAATAATGATTTGGATTGAGCTTCCAGTAAAACATTTTTTTTTTGTGTGTGTTGCCTACTGTTGTATGACAACACTTTACAACCAATCAGACGAAAATACATATTTATTCAACAACAAGCACTCATGGGGAAAAATAATTCCGCTGTCAGGCTCTTAATTGTTTATTTCACGGCAAAAGGGTTAATTGCAATCAAATTAATCTCTCCATTGTGATACAAATTAAGGATAATCACATTTAATGAGAATCCTGTCGCATCACACGCCGTAGGCGGGGTAGCCTTGCAGGTTGGAAAATGTTATCGTTTTTTTTTTTCCCCCCACAATTTCAAGTTGAGGGTTCGGGTTTATTATTTGCATGTTAATATTTCCGAACCCTTCTGCTAAATCCTTATTAGAACAGGCTCCTCTTTTGTAAGATACTCATTTTCAAAACTAATGTTTGTTCATCAATTATATAAGATTAATGTCTGGTTAAAAAAAAAAAAAAAAATTCAGCTCAGAGTCCATATTTTTTATATTTGAGATATGTAGCATGTATTGATTGTGCGCGGTTGACATGGCGATGTGGAGGCGGTATGCGTTTACTCACAGCATGCATTGTCGGATAGGTGAGTGTGAGGTGAAGAAGCGAGTGTTCCCCTCAGGCAGACAACGGGTGAATAAGTCATACAGGGGCCAGATGGGATGTCAGTAAATTCACAGCTCACTTTCACAGATGCTCCGACAGGATGCTTCACATGCTATGGAGCCGAGTCTTCGTTACGCAAGGAAAGGGAGAGGACGCTGTCTGCCCCTGCAAATTTGACTCTAGAAGGCTGCAGCATATGCAAATATGAATCAGCTATTGAACCATACTGCTCGGTCTTTGGGGCAGTTTACATGACGCCATGGGACAGTTAAGCATCGCCAGGTATCAATACGCTCGCTAACCAACACCAAAAGTGAATTACACACGCACAGCCTGCCAATCAGGGACAGTGGTTACATCAGTGGACAGTTTATCATGTGATCAGGTTGCATGAAAGGGTTAAAACATGTTTTTTTGATGGCTCCGAGGATGGCAACACATTCTGTTTCGAAATAATTCCTGATAATGAATGATGAAGAAAAAAATCAGTTAGTCGATTATTTGCGAAGAATTTGTCGTGTGGAATTTTATCCACCAATCGTTGCTTGAAATGGGCCTGTGTTGGTTGCATAGTCGAGTGCGTTGAAGCATCCATCCATCCAGCCATTTTCCGATCCGCTTCATCCTCACAGGGTCGCGGGTGGTGCTGGAGCCTATCCTAGCCGTCTTCGGGCAGGTTCGGGATACACCCTGAACCAGCCAATCGCAGGGCACACAGAGACGAGCAACCATCCACGCCCACACTCAGACCTAGCGACAATTTTGAGTGTTCAATCAGCCTGCCGTGTTTTTGGAATGTGGGAGGAAACCAGAGTACCCGGAGAAAACCCACACAGACACGGGGAGAACATGCAAACTCTGCACAGGAAGGCCGGAGACGGGATCGAACCCACGACCTCTGCACTGTGAGGTTGACGCGCTAACCAACGAGCATCATTTAAGGCTTTTTAATCCAACAGATCTAATGTATACTCATCTATTGTGCGTCTTGAATCAATCAATTCCTTCACCAGAATTACATAGACTTTGCTGTTTTATTTGTTTTATTTGGTCAATCGAAAGAAGTTCAGTTGGCAATAAAGCGAGGCCACGGATGCTCAAAAATGAAGCCAAATGCCCATCCCTCCTTCTAATACACTTTCTGATGTTAATCTACACACTGGAATTTGATAACTCCTCATGACACCTTCCACCTGCCCCTTCTCTTTGTCTTCTTTGCTCCTTTTTATTTTTGTCTCTCTTTTTCGCACCTCTGCTCTCATTTCTATTTCCATTTCCTGGTCGGTCGCTTGTCCCAGCGGGCCGCTGCACGGCGTAGCCTAAATATACCTGCTCTACATCGATAACCTTTATCGTCTCTCTCCTCTACACTTCCTTCCTTTACTTGCTCGGAAACAAGGCTAGGAAAGTAGCACGTCCTTTGAAAGGTTAAACCAAGATTTTTTTTTTTTTTTTTGAAGAGTTCAGTGATAATGCAGTGTAGCACTGTGGGGGACTCGATAGGAGCCAAATGTGTTTCAAGCAAACTGCAGAGGGACACGGACCTGCGTAGCTTTCATTGGCAGCAGTGACAGTGGTCGCTGGTGGTCGGGGACTTCATCCTTTCCTTCTGGAAGAAGGCTCGGCTGTAAACAGCCCACTCCTGTTGATCCTGCGCCCCCGCGCACACTGACGGTATTGATCGCCAGTCAGTTATGTGGCAATTTGCATCCATTTCTCATTCCATGATGATGATGATGATGCCGAGGTTCAGGGAGTTGCGCTTGGATGGCAGAAAATGGAGACGTGAAACAAAAAAGCAAAGACATGGAAAGGTATAAAAGGAAAGCAAGTAAGATCCGCCGTTGTTGGTTTTCTAAATCTGTATTATGTTCAATTCCTCAATCGTGTTTCGTTAAAATTTCAAAAATATTTTTGAATAATGCGAAAGTCAACTGTTGGGGCAAGGCCGGTGGCAAAATCGGACAAAAAGATCTTTGCATCTTGTCAGGATTATCTCAATTTTCATCACTTGGTTTGAAGGTTTTTTGTGATGGATTGTATGCACTGATCAGCTCCATTCATCCATTTTCTTACTGCATATCCAATTTCCCACTGGGAATTTAAATGTTATCGCCGCTGACTTTCTGCTCAAAGCAGGGTACACCGTGAACTGATCGCTCCTCTTGATCTGGTCCGAATTTCACAAATGTTTCCACAACGGTTGTTTCAGATTCAACCACTGGACAAGTGTAGGGACCTAGTGTTCCCATTTCCGGTCGTATTTATATTGCCGAACGATCAGGAAGTGCGTAGCGCACATGATTGTGAATCCAGCGAGTAATAGCTTGGAGCTGCGCACACGGGACAAGAGAGGGACAAACATTGCTGCATTTATTTACCAACTAGCGCGCCCGCTATTTGAGAGCCAGATCACCCACCAGTTCTTCAAATCAAATCCCCTGCGTCGGATGGGTGTTGGATACTAATTTCCAAACCTCGCCTTCTTCCTTCCCTCATGAGCATACTAATCACAGCCCCTCCCTACAAATCTGTTCCTGTCTGATGAAGTCTATTTAATCTCCGTCCCACAAGGGAACTCTTGTACGGAACAAGGACAGTGTCTCCTGTTCCCGAAGCCAAGCGGGTTACGGTGTGGGTAGAAAGAGTGGTAATAAAATGAGAATCAGACACGAATGGAGAGCGATGGATCCCAGAGGACCGATTCAAAATGATACACAGCCATTTTGCTCCGTGAGGAAGCGAGACCGTAAGATAGTCCAACACAGGTGTGACTCATTCGAGGACAGACTGTATAGAGGGAAAAAAAAAATCCCTTTTTTCCAGGTAGGCTTGTCTTTTTAAATTGTGCTATAAAAATGGGCACACTATAACTTCATGCCGGTTAATGTTGAAAGGAATTGTTGTCCCCCAACGTGGTAATATTTTTACCAAGGTTATCAAGACTGTGAAAAAGAAACAGCCATGAACGAAGAGAGCCGTGGTCAAACTCATTTCGTTGTGACGTGACAAATGGCCTCCATTTTTGTGGAACTTTCTATTGAAAAACATGGAATGAGTGCTACGCATTCCTCTAAAATCGCCCAAAACAAACATACTCATGGAAAGAAAAAAAATATGACTGAACTAGATGACCTGCAGTGTTATACTTCCCACACTGCTCTTTTCGCGAATATTCCCTTCGCTTATTGGTGGATATTTTTAACTGAACCTTCTTAGCCAATTAGATAAGGCCTTCCCAGAGCAGCAGAGGTAACAAAAGGGTTGAAGAGATATCATGATAAATCAAATTTACTCTAAATTTGAAGGGATTTTGGATCACATTTTCTTTTGGCGATATTCCCCAAACACTTTTTTTTTTTTTTATGTGGCAGGGAAGAAAGAACCCTCAATTTCTCCCAAACCCATTTTCCGATATTTTTTTAAATTAATTAAATTAATTTTTTTAATTTTTAAATTAAATAAAGGATGTTGTACTGAGTTTCATGTTGTGATTCCAACCAGAGTCACTATTTTGACCAACTGTCATGTCCTCAGTTCTGCAACCTCCGTCCACTACCACAAGGTCATCATGTGTTACATCGCAAATGGTTTAAAACTTGGTGGTGTAATGTATGAAATAGGGCGGGCGAAATGACTGATGGGAGTTACTTTGCACGTTCCGCCCCTGTCCTGGTATTCCATCCTAGCTCAAGGATTTTTCTTCCCAATCACAGGTGTGTGTGTGTGTGTGTGTGTGTGTGTGTGTGTGTGTGTGTGTGTGTGTGTGTGTGTGTGTGTGTGTGTGTATCTGGCTAATCATAATTTATTCACTCTTGACAGTTGTAGCAAGCTGTGTTGCGTAGCAAGCTGCGCGTGTGGGTGTGAGGGTGTTGAGTGTTGGTGTGCCGACTTGCGCAGTCATGCCTTGCAGCGATACCGTACCTGTTTACGTACCAACGAGCCACCTTCCAAAAGCTGCTAATGGCTTGTGAACCAACGTTTCCACTGGGACGTAGCATGAAGTGCGATCACTTCTCACCTGTTTAAAATCTCATAAGCAAGCTTTGATGTCGATTAGTTTGGTATTTCTCTTCATAGATCGTAGCTTGCTAGTGGAAATGACACACACATAGATGACATGGCCGGGGAGCGTAGCCTAAGCTGTCCCAAGAGATGCTTGACTAAATTAAGTGGAAACATGCCAATAAACAGGCTTTTCTTGTTTTTGTGTGTGTTCCTCTCAAGGAACACTGCCTTCCCCCTGGGGCGTTTTTAGATTTGCTGTACCATATAACATTGTACGTTGACATTAATCTCATATGCATAATATGGTGACATCTGGTTTCGTTTTGTTGTTATGATCATCTGTCATGGTAATCACTTCACCAATACGTCGCAGCGGCAGAAAACCAACACAATTTTCTCTCAACACTAACCCAAATTTTGAGCTAACTAGACTAGAATATTTTCCCTTTGTTAGAGTAGAAACATTCTACTGTTTTATTTCTCTCTCTCTCTCAATCTCTCTTTCTATATGTATATATATGGTGGTCGACTGGTTAGTGCGTTAGTCTCGCGATGCAGAGGTTGTGGGTTCGATTCCGGCGCCGGCCTTCCTGTGTGGAGTTTGCATGTTCTCCCCAGGCCTGCGTCGGTTTTCTCCGGGTACTCCAGTTTCCTCCCACATTCCAAAAAACATGCATAGGAATCTGATTGAACACTCTAAATTGTCCCTAGGTGTGAGTGTGTGCAAGGGTGGTTGTTTGTCTGTGTGTGCCCTGCGATTGGCTGGCAACCAGTTCAGGGTGTACCCCACTTACTATATATATATTTCTTTTCCTTAAAAGTACTTACTGTGGTAATTTGTAGAGAACATTCAAGACGGATAAACAGTCGTGCAGATGCCTTAAAGCGCTGGCTCCATTACCTTAGCCAACCTGATGTTGCCTTACTTCAACCTATCATGCATGTTTTTGGAATATGGGAGGAAACCGGAGTACCCAGAGAAAACCCACGCAGGAAGGCCAAAGTCTGGAATCAAACCCCCGGACCTCTGCATTGTGAGTCGGTTGTGCTCTGCCAATGCCCCGCCGTGCTGCCTCCTAAGCAACTATCAGTTTGACTAAATAAAGTCTGATACCCTCCTCAGCTTCCAATCCATGCGTTTCTTCCTCCAGTATTCCATTGTACATTTACATTCAGATCATGTCCCGCATAACGTTCTGAGTGTGAACCACCACTTGGAAGGCGCCTTGACAAGCAAGTTGACAGGCGTAGTGATGCTTTCAGCTGCAAACGCACAGTCCCTCCCCGGCTATAACTGGCTCATTTCCCCTTCTTGTCAGCGCTTTTTCAAGAATGGTCTCTCCCTCGCCTATCCTAACACTCTGTAGGGTGTTCCTCGGACACTCCACATCTCAACACGTTTTTAAAATCCACAAATCTGGGAGCAAATCCAGACGTAAAACTCTCTTAACTTTAGCCAGCTTTATTTCTCTAGCACGTTTCATACACAAGGCAACTCAGTGTGCTTCACACAAGCAAAGGCAACATCATCAAGCGTTTCAAAACACAACCACTAACGACATTCAAAGGCGGAGATTCAGTCAAATTCCCATCCTTAATTGCCATATTTTGGACTAAAAGTAAATCCAATAGCCTTACATTGCACGCTGTCACTCTGGATGAGGTTTTTAGTGGGGGTCCTACAAACATAAGCCCGTGTCACAAACACAAGTCAACCAAAGACAGATTGCATCAACAAGCCGTGGAAGGACTTTCTTTCCATGGACATATAATCTAAAATGCTAAATTGCGACACATTTGACTTTTCGTTAGAAGCGTTTGGGTGGAGCACGACGGCGAAAATTTGCTGGCTCACCTTAAAAAACCAACACCTTGAACCCCTGCTGTTCTCAGGGTACGGGGACCGAGCCCTGCCATGAATGATTGAAGGCTTCCTCTTCTGCTAGAACCCCCCCCCCCCCCGAAAACGGTGTGGTGCACATTTATAAATGCACCTGTGTTATTTCAGGAGTATTGAAAGAGACAAATCTATGCATCAGATGGATCATTTGTTGTTGCCTTGGAAAGGATTTCACAGGCTGAGTAAGGTGACAGATCAAATAGGGTTCAACACGCTACCATTGTCCCTATGGCTCGACTGCATGTGAGCCAAACTAAAGAAAACATTCTGTTATGCTTTCAATGAGACATGATAAAAAAAAAAAAAAAAAAAAAAAAAAAGAAATGTCACAATTATTTAATTCATTTTTGGTCAAAATGTTGGCCATGCTTTCATCAAAATACTCTCAGTGCAGCTCTGCTTACCTTTTAGCTTTAACATGACATGGGGCTTCTTACCCATCGGGATAGGGGTGTGTAGGCATGATACTGCCTCGAGATGACTATTTCATGACTCTTTCTGCTACTCTGGGTATGGAGGGCTCTCTGTCCCCTCTTTTGTGTTGCAAGTGTATCTGATCCAAGGGTTGAAACTAGATACTGACATCCAGATGGGAGATACAGGAAGATCACGCGCCCGATCCCCTGCTTTGTCAAGAGCGCTCTCACTTTTCATTCTTTCCGAGGATTGGTGATTTGCATACCGTGTGCACTTTCATTGCTCATTTGGTAATTGCTCATAAGGTTCGGTTTTCAATGATTTTATTTTTTTTTCCCCTCCAAATTTTTAGAAAGTTTTGGTAGTGCTTGCGAACATGTCGACTTGCCTCATTACACCATGGACATATTGGACATGTTCAGTTATTTTGTTCACTACTTGGACATGCCCTGTCTCGGTCTTTCCTCTGTATGTAATTTTGTTCGTCATTATTTTGTCCACCAAACTGAACTATGGTTAATTGTGGCCGTGCAACAGGGCGCAGCACTTCCTTGACTAAAGCAATTGCAGAGTGATTGCCAACAAACAAACCTACGTAGGTTGGATGGTCGCGTTAGCGAATACATTAGCTGTTCATTTACTCAATTGCAGAAAGTGTGAGTCATATTGCAATATGATATATGGGAGTATGTTGGGCGTGGGGTTCTTTTGTTTTTGTTTTTTGTTTTTTACAGGAGTACAGTTAATATTTTCCTCCCCATGAATCTTTTCAGTCTGTTTTCGTTAACGTTTCAATATTTTCCTCCCCATGAATCTTTTCAGTCTGTTTAACGTTTTGTAATTGTTTTCCTTGCATAAGGTTGCACAATCGCATTTTTCCCCGCATATGAAAAAAGAAACAAAATAACCCTGCAAGAATCATTGTCATGGAAACAAAAGAGTATGTATGCGTTTGTACGTTTGTGTGCGCACGTACTTTGGGGTCGGAAGATGCCTAATTTTATATAAGATGACTTCTTCATTTGATGTTCTCACACAATTTGTTTCGTCTGAACAAAATTGGTCCTAACCTCGATGCCCAGATACATTGTGAAGTGGGATGAGTGTGTGTGTGTGTGTGTGCATGCGTGTGTGTGTCAGTTTGTGAGTGTGAAAAAGGGAGCTGTGAGCTGTGTTCTCTCACTCCACTCCGTTATCACTCGCATGAGTCAGACTCATAGAGCACAGTGCCTGACAGCTAAACTCACCCACTTGTACAGCTGCCCCCACACGCACACGCACACACACACACACACACACACACACACACACACACACACACACACACACACACACACATACACACACTTGCACGTCGTATTTTCTTCATTTGATCTGGCTTTTTGCAAAGCTTTTTAAAAGTACTCTGAACACGGCACTGTTCTCTCTTGGGCTATTAAAAAAAAGTGAACTGATTGTTTTTGGCTGGCTTGTCCTGGTGGAAGGCTCTCCTATGTCTCCCCCATCCAAGGTTAGGTGACACGCATTTTACCACACTGTATAATTTTCTTACGTATTGTACAAATTTGGTGATACTTTGTCTGCATGTCCCCAAATGCCTCAAAATTCTGTGCAATAGTCCGTATATATGTGCCAGCGAGCTTTCGACACTTTTTGGGCAGTCAAAGATGAGTTTTTCCCGCCTTGTGTGTGATTAACATCGAAATACTGGATAAAAATAATCAAATTGAAGATGAAGCCACAGAATAGATTCCACTCTACATCATCTCAAGTGGCCCACAAAACAAAAATTTGGAAACACATCAACAATGATACAAGTCTAGCTTCACCACTGGTTGTATTCTTGTCAATGTTTTAACTTACGTTTTCTGTTCTATTACTGTTATTTTCTGCTAAATGTTCTGTTCTGCTTTCTTAAAGCTACAGCTGTTGTGATGAATAAAAATAGATGCAGAAAGCACATTTTCAACAAGCAAGACAAGAGCTAATTTTTCTGAAAGCAATGCAACATAGTGATCACATGATCACCAAAATGGCGCCGCAAAAAAAACAGTGGAAATGAGTCAGTTGCCACAGTTATCTATCTATCTATCTATCTATCTATCTATCTATCTATCTATCTATCTATCTATCTATCTATCTATCTATATGTAATAATAATCTCGGAACGCTAGCTACGTAGATCAGATAGCTAGCTATTTTGTTAGCAAGCTATTTAGCTGGCTAGCTATCGACTACTACCTTTTAAGAATAAAAAATCTATCTATCTATCTATCTATCTATCTATCTATCTATCTATCTATCTATCTATAATAATCTAGGAACGCTAGCGACGTAGATCAGATAGCGAGCTATTTTGTTAGCAAGCTATTTAGCTGGCTAGCTATCGACTACTACCTTTTAAGAATAAAAAGTCTTGGGGTTTAATGAGAAAATGTCATATTTATTCCCGGAATTTAAAAAAAAAAGGTACAGTCTTGAGGTATGCGTTCTATGGAATGACAGTCTTCTGTTTGTTGTTTTTTTTGTACTTGTTTGCCTGCACGCTAGAGTACTCTTGAGCTATGACTGCTCATCGGTGTGTGCACAGGTCCGTGTAAGCTTGCATGTGAAGTGCTGCTACGCAAGTCATGACACATCAACTTGAGCTGGCCCCATGTCATGCTGCGCACAAACAAGTCACTCTCTATCCATCCATCCATCCATATACCCACCCATCCATTCATCTTTCCAATCTGTGCAAGTGTGTGTACAGTATTAGGACGTTCGCTCATTCTTTCTGCATATTTATGTGGGTGGACCTGCTGTTCTGTCGGGTGTGGTCCACTTCCTTCCTTGTGTCATCTCTTTCATTTATTTATGTTGCATGATGGGAGTGCCCAGCGTGGTGCCTCAAATGTGTCTTCTTTGACAGAGGAGCCGATATATTCACCTCGCTGCTGACAAAGATGCCCTCAAACAAAATGTTTTCACATTTCAAGGTCAAAACCTGATCTATTTTCATGATTTCATTTTTTGTGGCTCAGTTGATACAGCTGGTCGTCCAGGGACCGAAGGGTCAGCAGTTCGATTCTCAACTCTGACTGTCTGCTGTCAGTGTCCTTGGGAAAAGATGCAGCCAAATGGCGATTGACTGCTGTAGATCCATTTTTTGTTCCCTAATACATCTTGGTTAGTACCATACTTGCGGTTTTGATGTAGGTCACTATCAAGGACATGGTGACACATTTCTCCATCATGCCATCTCGTAACTGCAGCGTGATAATTATCCACCTTTTAGCCGCTCGCTCGCTGATGGCTTATTATTCACAATAGAGTCAGCCTACTCTCTCTGTCACCGTGTGCTCTCGCTCACACTTTCCCCCTCTGAGTCACACTTGAAGCCTCTCTACCATTTCTGCTCTTTATTCCCAGCTCGCTTTTCAAAGAATGACTGAGAATGCGGACATATTGATTCACTCCACTTTTCTCCCATCAATGCGTTGATGATCATCATGGTGGCCTGTTGCCATGACGACTCACACGTTATGAAGGGGGGGGTTACAAAAATCAAACGCACATCCGACACATATCATGAGAAGTAACTTGAATATAAACTGTAATCTCTTTGCTGCTCTTCAAGGACATTTCAAGGTCACTGCATATTTCAATCCCCGATTATCATTTCTTGCTTTTTACATGAGTGCGACTGGACATGCCAATAAATATGGACCTCACGCGGACTTAATTCACACTTTCTTCAAGCTTTAGACTTGCGGGTATTTCCACATGAGTGGGACGCATAGTGTTTCCATAGAGATCTATTTTTAGCCCACTGTTAAAATATGCCATCATGTTCCTACTCACTGGGAGACAAAAATCCTCATGCAGAGAGTGAGAGAGCGAACGAGGCAAGTTTTTTTTCTTCTTCTTGGTTTTCATGTCCCCTGTCTCATGTATTTGGAAACAGGATGTTTGGTAGGCGCCGTATGTCACAGCAGATTTGAATCAGAGCCGGCAACATTTGACAGATCAGCGAATTAGCAGCCCTGAACTGTTTCGAGGGAGAACAGACAGCAGCAGTCGTCTCTCTCTCAGCCTTTAAACAGCACTAATAATGCTTTTCTTCTTTGGCTCGTCACCTTTCTTATACAGCGCATGAAAAAAAACAACCAATTAAAAACTTCATTTATTCATAAAAACAAATTTGGGCTGAAGAAGAGGTAATGATTTTTTTTTATCATTTGAATCTAAAAGTCTTCATACATTAATGATAAAACAAAAAAATAATAATTACAGCAATGTTTGTCTCATGCACATGCTTTTTGTGACCATGATGACCAAGGGCTAAGCACGGGCGTTGTGACATAGCGAGGGCTAATCAGTTATGCTAGCTTTGTGGCTACATTTAGCAACTTTTCAGACTCCTTTATCGCTATGTTTGAAAGAAGAAAAAAAGCAACTTGTGCCTATTTGTGGTTTTATTGGAGACTTCTGGAGATTTTGAGACCTTCCTTCAGAGTAGTTGTTCACACCTCCATGTCCTATCTGTAAATGAAAGGCGCATGGCACCACTAGCTAAATGAAAATATATCATTAAGTCATCCTTTTGATGAAGAAAAAAAATATGAAATATCTGAAAAACATATATTCTCATCTCACACGTTTTCAAAATACGACTTTAATCTCATTAAAAAAAAATTACATAAAAAAAATAAATAAATCAACTCAACTGTATTTAGAGAGCACTTGAAAGGTTTTCTTCCAATGTTGCACAAGAACAAATCAACCCTGAAACGGTCCCCTTACCTTCCATTTAACAACATTACAAAAAAAGTGTTGTCACTGCATCAGCACCGCGGTTAAATTTCAATCTCGGATGTTACACCGAGCCTTGAAGTCCCATCACACCGCAGCCCAAACATTAACATGCATGCGGCGCATTCTATTTTTTGATGCCGCATCACCGCTAACCATGCTAATGATGGCTAACAGCGGTTGGTGCAGTTTTGCCGCTTTTAACTAGCTCCCTCTCCCGCGTGGAAATGTGGGCCATGTGGAGATTTGCATATTTATTGATTTTACATCTTTCTGCTGCGGATGAATAAACCCTTTGAAGCAGTGGGGAAATGTGTGTATTGACGCCGCGGCTGAAAGGACATCAAAAGGTCATTATTTGTCACACACACACACACTAAGCACGTGCTGCCGAGATCCACCAAAACATGCACGTGCACGCACACGTCTGATGCGTGACGGGCTGCTGCTGCTGTGTGAGTTCAATGATAGAGCATGCTAGGTCCTATTCCAGAGACAATTAAAAGGGAATGGATAATGAAGCTATTTATAGACAGAGCTATTTGTAACGAGGGCATTCTCCAACGTAGGAGCCTGGAATGCTCCGCTTTCCTTGCGCCCTCCCCCCTTCCCTGCCTCCTCTGCATAGCTGTACTTATTTGATGGTTGATCCACCCCCTCTTGTCATTCACCGGCTATTTTGTGCAGATGTGGTGCACATGTGACGCGTCACCAGGTACCATCCAGGGGCTCTGCCGGGAGACCCCGGTGACGCACGACTGCTTGACATCATGACGTGCTCCTGTCTGCCCTTGTGTGAGGGTGCACAATGCTGCTGTGCAAACACACGAAGGGGCGACAATGAGAAGCACATTCCTTCCGTAGGATAGATAGCCAGTGATGTGGTATGCTTTGGATCGTGACTTTTTTTTTCCCCACAGTTCCTTTCAATCAACTTATTGATTGATTGAGGGATAACTGATTTGGTATGCTTTGGATTCTGAGCAGTACCTTTCAATTGGTAAATTGATCGTTTGCACATGAAGTGGTATTCCTTGGAATGGGAGCTGTCCGTTTTTCTATGTAGGTAGATACATAGTGCAATATGTGGTATGTGGTGGATTGCGAGTGTCTCCATACCACAGACCACAGGTGTCAAACTCCAGTCCTCGAGGGCCGTTATCCTCCCTCTTTGGTAACAATGTAGCTGCTTTCAAAACGTGCAATAGAATAATTACAACAAATACTTTTGTTATAATTATTTTAATGAATAACAGCTTGTGGATTTATGTGTCAAAATTTTCTGCATAGCAGAATAAAGTGAACTGGAATGCTGTCGTATTGTAGTTCTTATATTGTGTTGATGGGACTTGAGCATATATATCTGACGGAGGTGAGGGCATTTCAAAGCGTGCTCGTCACAGTAAGTGACAGTTGCATTGACTGAATTCAGATCAATTCAGTTTTATTTACATGGTGCCAAATCAGCTGTATTTTTGTGCTTTGGATACAGAGTGTATCCTTTGCATAGATAGACTGATAAATAGGTAACACACGATACGGTACGCTTTGGTGTATGAGCAGGAATGAATGCGAAGGAATTTCCATTGACGGATTTGGCATGACGTGGTATACTTTGGAACGATGGAGCTTTTCTATCAGATACATAGATTGGTGGATAATAAAAACACTTGATGTGTTATTCTTAGGATCATGAGCGGTTCCTTCCTGTAGATGCAGTAGATTGCCCAACACATAGCACACAACGTGGTATGCTTTGAATCTTGAGTGGGTCCTTTCTAGATGCTCCCCCCCACATGCAGTCATTCTGTCCTCTTCCTGACCATCCTCTTTGCATTTCTTCACTGTCTCAGGACTCACGGGTGCTCAAGGTGACTTGGACAAGAGGAAAGAAGAATTTGGGAAAAACCTGATACCTCCAAAGAAGCCAAAAACTTTCCTGCAACTGGTATGGGAGGCCCTGCAGGACGTCACCCTCATCATCCTGGAGGTCGCCGCCCTCATCTCGCTGGGCCTCTCCTTCTACCACCCGCCTGGAGAGAGCAGCGGAGAGTGTGAGTGCACTTACTTATCTCTGCCGTCGAAAAAAAAAAATTCAAGTTGCCTCTTCTGTCATGCTCTCGCATCTGGGAAAGGAGAGCCATAATCCCTGATGCCCTTTTCAGTCATTTATTGACAGTAAAAAAAAACAAAACAAAACACTGAAATGTGTTTAAAGCATGCGGGAGGATAACTGAACTGTTAAAACAAGACTTTTTGTTTCTCTTTTTTCTTTTTTACATGGGCTCTCCATATCTTTGATTTCTCCATTGAGGCTGGGTTTGCAATGTTCCCCCTTTGATGAAGGAGGTTCACTTTATAGGTTCACAAAAAATGCCCGTCAAATAAAAAAAAAAAAAAATTATAAGGGCTATCTAGTTCGGTAATTATTTTGTGAATAATTTTTCATCTGCTGATGTAATCATGAAAAAAATATTTTTGGTGAATCATCTCCACTGCTTATTAAACTCATAAATCTATACACAATTACTTGATACTCACCACATTGGCAAGGCATTTTTAAACTTTCTACACCAAGTCCCAAATATGTATCTCTGTACACATCACCGTAGTGACCTACATTAAAATACCATAAAGTAGCATAGTAGGCCCAACTGCTCATCAAAAATTTGAATTGTAATTTAACTGTCAGACAAAGTATGCAGAGTTTGGACATGAGCACGGGGAGTTTGGATTTTTTTTATTTTATGGGGCTGCCTTGATTGCCCACTGATGCTGACCGTACTTGCATGCATCTTGGGCACCAAGACTACACGCTTTTCTACTTCTGGCTGAAATATACAACCATCAATTAAATCACATTATCTCTACATTGGGGACTCGAGAGTGTGGCTATTTTTTTAAGTGACTGCTATCCCGGTGTTCATTTTGTTTGCTGAGACAACATGCCTCACTATTTTATCTAGAGCTAGGCCTACATATGTAATAATAAATTGTTCACGACAAACTACATCAACTCATACCTTTAAATTCTAAGTCTTGATGAGGGCTTTGTTATTTTGTCAACAGACTCATGCATGATGACATCAAAAAAAAATTGCTTACTTAATTCACTAAATGACACAAATTGACTCGGTCAAGATCAGACGGACATGTTAAGGATGGTTTGGCAATGGCGGAGGTCTGCGCTCGACTGGTCTTTTACTTCATTTTAAACACACCAACCGAGCACTGATAACATCATTCTGCTCAGGTCAACTCTGATTTATGTCACCGCTGACACACATTCACACCGAAATGTTTTCTTCTTCATTACATGGTCAGGTTTCACATTGGAAGAAAGGTGGGGAGGGATGGGGGGGGGGGCATGTCATATGACTCACCGCGCATACTTGCATGTGCACCGGCGTGTTAGTGGGAGGTTAATGAAGTGTTGCACCGAGAAATAACCTTGAGCACCCAGTGTCCATACATTAGCCCCGCGAGCCGTGAAACAGGAAACGAAGACCCATAATGAGGAGCTGAGTCAGCGCCATAAGTCACCACCGCCCGTAGCGAGATGAGAGTAATGGCACTTGGCCCGCCGCACCAAAAGGGACCAGTCATCATTTTGAGCACTGGAAAAACTTTGGAGAATGACCAGAGGGATCAGAAATGGTCTCATTTATATTTTGTGTGTCGCTATGCCAGACCAGTTGTATTAGCCAGACAAATTCATCGGTTATTAAACACTTGCGTGAATATATTGAGGCGCTAAATTTCTTGACTTCTCATTTTGGCGGTTGCCTGTTAATGTGGCAGAGTGAGGAGTGCGCATTCGGCAAAACTGGCTGACTTCATAAGTCATTGTGCTCATAACTTTTATTAAAAAAAAAAAAAAAAAAAAACTCCCCTTTAACATGTCGATACTTGGGAGATTGAAAATGTAAGACAATGGGAAGATTATGAGTTGCTGTGTAAAGGTGGACATCGTGATTGGTTGCATGCATTATTTTTTGATGATGTATTGTCAGTGCGGATACAGATTTTGAAACGGGCTCTGCTGTTGATAATTTTCTACTGAATATTTTATTTTTAATTTACAATCATTTTAATGTGATATATTGTGTTTGATGTTTTAAGTTGATTTGATTCAATTATTTCACTTTTGATTTTGAGTATTTTCTCTTTGTGTTCATATTTTAATTGTTTTGTAGCATTTTATTTATATTTTATTTATTTTTTAAATATTTTTAAATGTATTTATTTTATTTTTGATATTTTATCTACCATTGTGTTTTTGCTAAATATGATTTCTATTTTATTTTACATTTATTTTGAAGTTTAGTTTAATGGGGTTTTTTTTTTATGTTTTATTTTGTAACTTGAAATTTCATTTTCGTGTTATATTTAGATGTATTTTTTTTCATGTTCAAATTATATATTCTATGTTGTATATTTTAGTATTCCTATTCTACTATTTTACTTGTCTGAGGACATTCAGTCATGAAGGTTCTCGTCCAAAGATCAAATTGCAAAAATAATCGCTAATAAATTACTGTATCGTGAAAATTTAAAAAAAAGAAAAAAAAAAAAGGGACAGTGCAGATTTCTACAGCGATTACTTCAGTGCCATGGACAGCTGCAAGGCTGCCTCAAGTTGCTGTTATCGCACTGTTGGAGAGCGACACGCTGCTTTGATTCATTAATTGATTTATGCATTTGCGCATGCTAAATGATAGGCACAAAATTGAGTGAAAATTACATTTTGTTTATAAACTCTTTACATTGTTCACAACACAGACTGCAGTTTCCAATGTGAGCTAAAAATGCATTACGTTCCAAATTAAACTAATCATGATCTTTGACGCCCAATTTAAGTGGTTTGGAGGTTTTTGGTTAGGCCCCCCGCACTAAATGGCACAGGTTCCATATAACACTGTCTCCATTGGACAGCTTGCGGCTCGGTGCAGGGCGGCGTGGAGGATGAGGGCGAGGCGGAGGCGGGTTGGATCGAGGGCGCCGCCATCCTCCTGTCGGTGGTGTGCGTTGTGCTGGTGACCGCCTTCAACGACTGGTCCAAGGAGAAACAGTTTCGCGGGCTGCAGAGCCGCATCGAGCAGGAGCAGAAGTTCCAGGTGGTCCGCGGAAGCCAAGTCATCCAGCTGCCCGTATCGGACATACTGGTGGGCGACATCGCACAAATCAAATATGGTAAAGCCATACGTCAATTTAGTTTGCCTATGAAAGTCGGAAGAACAAACATTTCAATGCAAGCGTGTCAGTGTTGTAACCGAGCTCCTGTCTTTTTGTTTCTTAGGTGATTTGCTCCCTGCCGACGGAGTGTTGATCCAAGGCAACGACCTGAAGATCGACGAGTCGTCGCTGACCGGAGAGTCTGATCACGTGAAGAAGGCCGCAGACAAAGACCCCATGTTGCTTTCTGGTATGTCAATAAACTCACAGTCCACATCAAAACTCAACACATCCCTGTTCAAATGCCGGGGATTCGATGACACAAATGTCAAGAGAGGCCTAGAACTGCTCTACTTCATTTGGAGTTTCATCGGAAATGCTTTAATTGCTGGCGGTAACTGTGTGCTGGCTCCCATTTAACATCAATTTGAACGTTTCTGTTTTCACTTTATCTACCCGTTGCTTTGTGGAGGACAGCTTTTCGTTATTAACGGACGCAATCGTTCTTTTTACATGCAACGTACTCCATGAATGCAATTAATTGACTACCTTGGCATGAATCCAAACAAAGGAAAAACTTTGTTTATTATAATCCCAAGGTTGACATATTTCCCCTTTGCGCTCGCTAAACTTATCTTCGGGCATTTTAAGTGTTTGCTGCGTCAGATAAATCACATTCTGTCACTGTAGGAGTCGCACAAGATCTCTGATTAAATTTAAAAAAAAAAGGGGGGGGGGATTAATCTCTCTCAAGCATTTTTTTTCCCATCTTTGGATAATTAGCTGTGTGCCGTTTTGCCGCCTTCATTAATTAGCCTCAAATTCACCCACATTCTCCCAAAGGTTAATCAGGCTTGCATTGTGAGTACGTGTGTGTGCGCGCATGTGTGCGCACGCATGTGCGCGTGTTAGTGTGAGTGCTACGACAATGTTTGTATATTTCAACTCTAACTCCATAGACAAATGCAAGAACAATGTTAGTAGGGAATAAGCCTCTATGTTGAATTATTATTATTTCTATTAGGGATTTAAATAACACGAATATTACTACAAGACCAGTGTTTTGCCTTTATTTTTTGAGTTATATGCGTATTAGTAGCACCCACAGAAGGGGACTAGTTAGTTAACCCTTTCAGGGACAGCGGTTACTGCAGTGGACAGCTTATCATGTTATCAGGTTACAGGGTGCATGAAAGCGTTAAATTATGGAAAGAAGGAAACGTGTGATGACAATTGTAACTTCTTTCCATCACTTTTGATTGACCTCTTTTTATTATGGTTTACCTTTTCTTTGCTGATCGGCTGTTTAATGGCCCATGCACTAAAATCTGGCATCCCTTTGGATTTACATTTATAGGTTACTAAATATGGGTCCTTTTTACTTTAACATGTATTTTTCTTGAACAATATTCATATAGCATAGGACGAAAAAAAATGAGCAAAAACGGCATGAAGAAAAAAAAACCATCTTCCCTGCAGGGACCCATGTGATGGAGGGCTCGGGGCGCATGGTGGTGACCGCAGTGGGCGTCAACTCTCAGACTGGAATAATCTTCACCCTGCTCGGAGCTGGCGTGGAGGAAGAAGAGAAGAAAGAAAAGAAAGGCAAGCCTATCCAGACTATTTTTAGTTTTTTTTTAATTAATAAACACAATTCATATGTGTTTTCAGCTCTTATTCCCCCGCAAAAAGCAATATTTGTGCCCACAAGCCTTGAAAGTATAGATTTGATCACAATGCTAACGGGCCATGCTTGAAATACTGTATATCGTGTGCTCGGTTTAATGCGGTTGGGTGTTGAGGTGCCGTGGACCTCAGGAGAGTTCTTGTCTTTTACTTGTTCTCATTGTGCCACATTTGCCTTGAAGGAGGCGCAGTGGAAGACGGACCCCAGAACACAGGTAGAGTATCTTCTCCGTTTCAACCCTGGGGGTGGTGCACTCAATTCTTTTGACCTTTAACCCCTGCGCTAATAATCAGCCTCAAGTCACCTCCCACCTCAACAAGGGTCATGGGTAGTTGGTTTTTAGTTGGTAGCTCAAGTGGTTATACTGTATTAGCGCAGTTGTTTGGTCAGTCAGTCAGTTCGTAAACATTTTTCCCCATTGTGGAAAAAAAACAAAGGTTATCTTGTCTTATCTTAATCAGTGAGTTGGTTAGTCAGCTAGTTTGACACTTCTTTGGTTGGTCAGTTAGTGATTTTGTGGGTCAGTTAGTTTGTGACTGAGTCATCTCGGTATTGCAAAATAACACCAGAGCAGTTCGACCTGGAGTGCATTTGTCATGTGATTCAGGAACCTAGTTTGAAAAATCCACAATTTTCCCTCCGTTTGAGTTGCATGTGACTAACAATCCAAAATGATCCAGGCTGTTTGTTCGACTAGCAATATAAAGATTCAAGACCCGATTTTTATAAACCGACACATCCAGTTTACTGTGTTTGGGAGTTTAGCAGACCGTGTTGGGCCGCGCTGGGCTTTCCGGTGGCCCAAGCGCGTTTCTCTTTCACGCCTGACAATTGGGTGACTGCAGTATTACTTAGACCCGCGACAAGCAGGTCTAAGTTGTGCCGCAGGTTGTTACAACACGATTTTGGGAAATTTAATCGAGGCGCAGGTAGACCGATTCTGAGCTCCGCGAATGTGTGTGAAGGGTGTCATTGTATTTCATTCATAAATATGACAACAGCTTGCGTCAATTCCTCTGAATCATTCTAGAAATCAATTCATTGAATGAATCATTATCATCTTAAATATACTTTTCAAAGTACCCTCTCTGGGTGTGTGTGAGTCCTTCCACCATATAAACATGCTGGCTGTGTTCCATCTGACGGCACACGATGGCACCAACGCCCCTTTCCATCTGTGCCCATCGGCGCAACTACCAAAAGAAAGAAAACTCCACCCATGCACACCGTCAGACGGCGATTAGCGCTAAACTTGTGCCGGGCACAAAAATCGGGGCCGTCAGACTCTTCCTCCACTTCTGTTCTATAGTTCTTTAAATCCTGGATTGAGGTTCAATTTCAATAGACCAAAGCATATGTGATCAAATTTGTAGTACAATAAAGACTTTTTAAGCCCTCCTGTAAAAAAAAAAAAAAAAAAAAAAATCACTGAGCGCTGCAGTGCACACACTTTCAAGACGAAGTGACCACTACTAACCAAATTTGTTTTTTTGAACAGTCGAGTCATTCACGTAGAAAAATCTCCTCAAGGCATCATCATTCACTCAATTACAATGAATTGAACCAAACTTGACATGGCAGCTGCCCGACAAATAAAATGCCCGTGAGACCCGTTGCACTTTCTCCAACACCACGCGAGCTTGAACGGAATTTCTTCATCCCTAGGTTGTGCCTTCTGTGCATAGATTCCTTCCCATAAACGATCTGTTTAGACTGTGTGTTTCGTGTCTGTCCAATGTTCTACTTGTTTGTTTTTGACCACATTACACAAATGATAAATACGCCACTCGTTTAATCGGCGCCATTAATCGTGACTAAATGAAGATGCTGAAAAATGCTACCTGTCCTATAACCATGTTATTTCTGTTCACTGTCTGTGTGTGTGTCCATCTGTGTTGGGCTTCCATTGTTACTGGCTAGACTGCTCGCATCCCCCCATCCACCCCATCGCCACTATTGCCACGGATGGGGCGGCGGGCTTTAACGCCCCAGGCAGTGCCAACCTTATTAATGGTAGGTTGACAAAACCTCAGATTCTCTCTCTGTCGTCATCTTTGACCTCCTCATCATGTCAGACATCCACTGCCTTGTACTCTCTGCTACCATTTTTTTTTTCCCCCCACTGTCTGGGCTTGTAGTGTCTCTTACCGTCAACATGGATGGATGTTTGGGGATAATAAAATAATTTTTGAAGATGAGGATGCATCTCACCATCGAACGAATCTGTGAAAAACATTCTTTGAATAAAGACACACGAGGTCGTTGTCATGGCCTGCAACTAGTCCGGATCTCAATTCAATTGAAAATCTTTGACGGAACCTTCCAAAGTTGATTTGGCAAAAACAATTAGAGAAAGTTGGAGGCAGATTGATGAAGAGAATCGTTTATCATGAAATCTCGGAGACTTGGAGCCGTTCCAAAAGCCAGAGATGGTCCACCAAATTACGTACTAGTGTTGTGTTGAAGTGTTCTTTTGTTGCTCTTGTTTTTTAGGATTCCATAATTTTCTTCATAATTGAGTGATTCCATTTTTTTTCCCGACTCGTCTTGGTTAAAACCACGGGTGTCAAACTCAAGGCCCGGGGGCCAGATCCGGCCCGCCAGGTCATTTTATGTGGCCCGCGAAAGCAAATCATGTGTGTCAACTGGCTAAAATGTGTCTCAAAATGTCATATTGTCATGTGTAATAAATAACTTTGAGATTTTGCAATAATTTTGTTCCGCAGTTTACACTCACTTGAGCAATAATTGAACAAACTAATATAATTGACTTGACTGATTTCAAAACTAGTAATCTGTTCATTTTTTGTGTACAAGTAATAATTTTGTGGTTTCACTGTCATAACGGCCCTCCGAGGGAAAACGTAACTCCAAATTAGCCCGCGACTAAAATGTGTTTGACACCCCTGCAAAACTATTTCTGACCACTGTATTGTTTCTTGATTTCTTTTAGTTTTTCTTCAAAGTATAAAGTTGCCATTTGAAATGACTTTAGTTTTATGTCATGTCTGTGATGTGCTTTTTTTCTACAAATTGAAATAACTAAAAGTCCTCCGACACTAGTGATTCCATGATTTTTACCAAGGGTGCTATAAGATTTTTATCCGCATTTGGGCTAAGCCGGATTTTGATCAAGTTATTGACACCAGTATTCAATCCCCCCCCTCCCTCAATCCCCCCATTTGGGGTCCATCAGACATACAGTGCAAGGAATGCCATTAAAAAACAAACAAACAAACAAACAAACAAAACTTGCAGCGCACTTTCACTTAAAAAAAAAATTGTATAGCGGTTGTCATCATGGTTAAAAAAAAGCAGAAAAGAATCATACATGAAGCCTCTTATCACATTAGCTGTGCTTGCCCTGATGCTACCGGTTTTCAGAGGCAACCAGCTAAAGCCTAAAGTACCGGACTTCCCAACCATGGTGAATTTGCACATGGGAATAAGTATTATATTTCAAGAGAGTGCAAAAGATTCTGCAAATATATTCTGTTCTTACCTGATTTAACAAAGCATTCTGAAAAGATAATATATTTTTAGCCTGGGTGTATATCTTCCTATTTAACAATAAATGAGGATCTGGCTGACAAAATCAGACAAAAGAGATGATAGCATCTTTACTTCCTTCAGTGCAACTCCTTCTCATCCGTATTTTTTGCTGGTTCGGGATGAAATAAAAGATTAACTCACCGTGGCACCGCGGCGTCTCCAAGGATACCGGCGCCAACGTTCAGCCTGTGCTCGACACAGCTGGGCGGGTATTTGTACTGTGACGGCGACCTTGCAGTGTCCCGGGATGCAGTGATTTGTCATTCTCAGCGCAACTCTCCTGTCTGCTGTATGAATCAGAGACGTTGCAGCCTTGTAGACAGGTCCGGCATTCGTCTCTGGTAATATTTAAGATTTTTGTCTTAATTTGTAGACAATTAAGGCTCATCGCTGTAATTATAGCCCGGGGTAGAGAAATGGCGTCCACAACGCAGCGCGATAGCTAAAACGGCTAACATGGCAGACAACAAGCAAACATATGAGGAAGACATCTTTTTAAATTAAACTTTGTCAGCAAGCAAGAATCTACCAGCAAATTAAATAAATTCTCTGTCCCCAAACGTAAATTGTTATTTGTTTATTTATTTATTTATTTATTTTCGCTCCTTACATAACTTCATCGTGTGGGAGGCTTTTGTCTTTCAGGCCCTCTCGCCTTCCCTCCCTCTTCACATATTCATTCTGCTTCCCTTTGAGTCTGTGATGCTGCACGCTCGCATACTTTGTGCACGCTTTCGCCATTGTGTGCTGTCGAAGCCATCATTGTGTTCGATGTTAAAATGCTTCACCATACGTTGCACAGCCTGTTCAATTTGTTGGATGAAATGTGCCGTGGAATTATCGATCGTTTATTTGTGCGATGTATGCAACGCACGCAAAGTCAACATACACCAAAACGTTGGGAAATTCATGTTTGTGGCTTTTTGGCGGTTCATTTTATACTCTGAGAAATCTTGGTGGCACACACAGCTGCGGGATGGCCTTCCACTTTAAACTAGGAGTCGTCAACCAATTCGGTTGTGTTGCTCACTCTCTTACGGTCTAGCTGATTCCAAAAGTAGTCTGTTGAAGAGACTCATTAGCACCTCAGGCTAGCCACACACTGCTGCGAAATGATCTTCCACTCTTCAACCAGGATTTGCCAGAAGATAGTCAACATTTTATTTTTTGTTTTTTGGGGGGTTGAAGATGATGGGTCACATTTAAAGTACAAGCTGACCTCTTTAAAAAAAAATCAGTTCAAGAGCTTTGGTAGAAACATATGCAGTCACAACATCTTGGCACCATATGCTGGTCACACTGGGGTGGTCCTCACCACTCTTCAATCCGGTGTCACCATAAATCCGCCGGTATGGATATTTTCTTCATTCTGGAACAAACAGCACGTCAAAGTTCATAAGACAAGATAAGATAAGAAAACCTTTATTAGTCTCGCAATGGAGAAATTCCCAATTCACAGCAGCAAAGTTATGAATGGAAGAAGTAGAACAACAAAATATAGGAGCTGCTGGAAAGGCAGCCACTCACGCGGCGCCATCTTGAAGTCAAAATAACAAAAATAACACAACACAACACATAGGACACAGACAGTCGTGCAATCTTCACCACTTTCCTGCATACACTTTGTTGTCTGAAGCAGTTATAGATGAAAGAGGAGAGGATCAAAGTGTCCTTTTACCAGTGGATCAGAGACGTCATGCTGAAAATGTGCACGTCTGCTACAAGCTAAGTTTTGAAAGCAAACACGAAGCTGTAGCGTCCATTGACAAAAAGAGATTAGTTCACTACTCCTGTCCCATGTAATCCGCTTCAACTCCAAGCCGCGACTCCCGGTTCCACATCCGCATCGGCGCTCTGCGCTAACGCTCCTTTCTTCTCATCGTCGGCTCCTCAAGCCTTGCATCCATCCAGCCGCAGACCGTTCAACAGCACCGATCTCTCCGCTGAACAAAGCGGGGCTGTGAAAATGCTGCCCATTACAGGCGCAAGACACAAGCGCCCCCGGAGCTGTCCAGCAACGACAGTCAAATGGCGCCGACATTCCTCCCAATCAAAAACAGTGCTGGCATACCCATGCTGCCGAGAAAGCAAAACCACCAAGCACCGAGTCTCCTCCTTGATGAATGTCGTGGCCAAAAAATGCTGAAAACAGTCCACATCAGGTCCACACGACGTAACAACAAACACAAAGTGACAAAACAAACAGAAAAACAACAAAAAAAGCAAGGCTCATGAGAGCACTTGCAGATGGCTGCCTACTCGGGCGCCATCTTGGACTTCAATCATCTTACAAGTGTTAGTAAGAACCGTACAGAACTTGACACCCCATCCTGTTCACACGCTGCTGTGGGATGGCCTTCCACTCTTCAACCTGTCAGTGCAAGTCTGCCAATGGGCTTGTGTTCCAATGAATGTTCAGGTCTAGCGCTTCAATAGCATGAGGAAAATAATGTTGTGGGATGTCCCAATGTTGTGGGATGGCCTTTCCCACTGTTCAAACCAATGTTGTCACAAGTCAGCCAACAAGCCAACATGGTTATGTTGGACACTCTAGAACAAACAACCGGCTCACATAAGTAATGAGCGCCTCAGTAGTGCCGTATACTGATGACACACTGCTGTGGAATGGCATTCCGCCCTTCAACCAACGGTCATCACAAGTCCTCCACCAGGAGTTGTATAAAGACAGCCAACGACTGTGTGATTGATCACCAAAGAACGAATAGCATACCCAGGTTGATTTCCCAGTGCAAGAAAGAAAGATCCACAGCCTTGCACATCACACTGCTGTGGGGTAGTCTTTAACTCTGGAACCAGTTGTTGCAAGTCTGCTAACGTGCTTGGGTTGGTGACTGGAGACACACAAGCAGATTCGATAAATGTTGAGTTCCAGAGCTTCAGTGGGGTGAACAGAAAATAGTTGCCCAAAAAAAAAAAAAAAAAAAAACAGCCTGGTGCTTTACGCTGGTCAAACACTGTTGTGGGATGGCAGTCCCCTCTTAAACCAGTAGTCACCATATGTGGCTTTAAAGTTTCTCTTTTTTTACTCAAAAGATTTTTTTTTTGCACGTCATTTGTCTGAAAAGAAAAAGAAACTTGAAACGTATTTTGAAAGAAAAGACAAGATGGACAGCAGTCACCTTATATCATCCAATCTGGGTTGTATTGGTCCTTGTGTATCACGCCCAAGTTGATTTAAGCGCTGGTCACAAACTGCTGTGGGACGGCAACGAGAGACATGGACAGGCCTTCCTCCAACTGTGTAAAAGAAGTGTTATATTATATTCAAGAAATGATCACCCAAACATGAATTCCCAAGCTTTTTGGAAAGGTTTTGAATTGTGCAACCCAGCCCACTCGCATATCACTTTCTATGTTGCAAAGACGTTATATTAAAAGTCATTTTCCTGTCTCCCTGTATTTGTTTTCTGTTTTTGCTGGGAGGTGGGGTTCCCTCCACTGTGTGTTGATTGTCCATGTGATGATTCTTTGTTGACTTGTCTGCCTTGGTTATCTTTGGTGTTATTGTCTTGTATGTGTCCATCGTAGGTAAAATGCAAGACGGCAATATGGAGAGCAACCAGATGAAAGGTAACCAGACCACATCTCTCCCTCTGCCCTTCCCGCCTCCTTACCCTTCTCCCCTTCCTCCCTCTCTCTGGTGAGCGGTATAAGATGGGGGGCGGTTAGTGGTGGGGGGCTAAAACCCCGGTTACCTTCAATTTGTCTCCACGAGGAATGTGCATTTTGAATGCAGAAAAGGATCCTGGGGAATTTACTCTCCGAGACAATTAAGGAGTTGGGCTGTATCAGAGCTCATGTTTGGCCTTTGTTTAACCTGGAGTCTTATTAGGTTAGCCTACAAACCCCCTCCTCTCCACTCCGTCCTCCCCCTCCCCACCGCTGCGTCTGCCACTGCTGTGATGTCCTGTTGTTCTTCTTCTTCTTGTTCTTCTTCTTGTTGACATGTTGTCGTGACGACAGCAGCTTCTGTAATGTGATCAGGTCATCCCAGCAGCTGAAAACGTTCAGTACCAGTATCCTGAGAATTCCCGATAGGACTTCAGTTGCGCGCTGGACCTTTTTTTTTTTCCCATTGTTCATCCATTGTTCATTCATCTCAAACGGCCACATTAACCTTTTTCAGGGACAGCGGTTGCTACAGTGCACATCTTATCATGTTATCAGGTTAACAGGGTGCATGAAAGGTTTAAATTATGTAAAGAGGCCCTTTATAAGACATTACAAAAACTGACATTCAATACAGTTTTATGGACGTTTAAGGCTTTCATGTTGTGGTTAACGCTCATTGTTGACACTCTCCAGTCGCAGCAAGGCTCGAAATAAGTGTTTTCGCGTCACAGTTTGCAAGTTGAGATTTGCATTTTACACCTCATTAAAACACATTGAATAGCAAAAGTGAGGATCACAGCTTTTTAAGTTTTTCGCCACCGCAAACACTGTCTCCAAAAAGCTTTGCTGTACTGGACACACGCGCATTAACGTTGCCGCGACATGTACCGGTAGGTGGTCGAGGCTCAGCAGAGAGTTGAGACATTATAATTTTCTTGGCCTGTTGGAAGTGATGATTTAAAAATACTGGCAGAGATTTATAGATTGCATGTTCTCCCTGTGCCTGCGTGGGTTTTCTTCGGGTACTCTGGTTTCTTCCCACATTCCAAAAACGTGCATGAGAGGCTGATTGAACAGTCCAAATTGTCCTGAGGATTGAGTGTGAGCGCAGATGGATGTTTGTCTATGTGTGCCCTGCGATTGGCTGGCAGCCAGTTCAGGGTGTCCCCCGCATACTGCCTGAAGACAGCTGGGATAGGCTGCAGCTTGTGAGGATAAGCCAATCAGAAAATTATGGATGGATGGATGGATGGATCAAACTGGGAGCCCTTCACATTTATCAGTTGCTAAGCAGTAGCTCTCACTTTCACAAATGTTGGTGACCCTTGTTCAAGGCTCTCTCGTGGTACTTTGTAGGTGACACTTTAGGTTCTTATGTCTTAGTTGATGCCTTCGGCTTTCGTAATGTGGTCGACAGATTCTCGTGTTGTGGTTGACTTTCTCATAGTGGACACTTGAGGCTCTCATGTGGAGGTTTGTTCTTTGGGCTCTTGTTTTGTGGTTGGCTCGTGGTTGACACTTGAGGCTGTCATATCATCACTGACACTTCAGGCTGGCTGTCGTCGACTCTAGGCTCTCACGTGGTAGTTAATACTTTAGGTTGTCGTGTTGTGTTTGACTCTCATAATTGACGAGAGGCACTTGAGGCTGTCATATCATCACTGACACTTCAGGTTGGCTGATGTGCTGTCGTCGACTCTATGCTCTCATGTGGTAGTTAATACTTTAGGTTTTCATGTTGTGGTTGACCTTCTTGTAATTTACACACGAGGCTCTTAAACTGTCGTTGACTCTCCAGAGTTTTAGGTTGTCGTGTTGTGTTTGACTCTCTCATAATTGACGAGAGATGCTCTCATGCCAGAGTTGACTCTTTGTGATCATATGTTGTTGTTGACTCTCTTAGTTGTCGCTTGAGGTTCACGTGTCTGAATTGACTCTAGGCTCTCGTGTCGCGGGGAACGCATTAAGCTATCATTTAGTAGCCGCTTCAAGCTGTGATTTGGCATTATGGCACTTTTTGCCTCTCATGTCGTAGTTGACGCTCTCATCTCGTAGTTGGCTCTCCTGTTTCTTGTGATGCAGTCGACACATCAGGCTTTCATGTTGTGGTCGAATCTCTAGCCCAGGGGTCACCACCGTGGTGCCTGCATACACCAGGTAGCCCGCAAGGACTACATGAGTAGCTCGCGGACCTGTGCTAAAATAGCTTAGCAGTAATGGGACATTTTCTAGGAATGTTGTCCAAGTGATCATTTGGAAACGTGAACACAGGCAAAGTGCTCTCGAAATAAAGTGTTGCATAATGATATTAATCTGTGTCCTAATTATTGTGAGAAATCAAGAACATGATTGTCATCACATATATAAACAGAATCATTTATGAGTCATGAAATATAATGATATTCATTTGTGCAAATGCTTATTTCACCAGTGTCATAAATTGGTGGCCCTTTAATAAGTACTGTACCCAAAAAGTAGCTTTTAGTCTCAATAAGGTTGGCGATCCCTGCTCTAGACTTTCATATCATAGTCTATGCTACAGTCTATGCTTATCGTTGTTTTTCTAATTAATTATGGTTAAAAATTAGGGTACTATGCTGCCGATTCCGATATCGATCAGCCATGAAATTGGACGTTCCCGATCACGTAGGATCTCTGCCTATTTAGCAATTTTAGAGCTGCTCACAAATAATGTTTTGGATAATCGATGAATCTGTAAATTTTTGATTAATTCATGAATCTGTTTTATTTTTTAAATGCACAGACCTCTATTATGATTCAGTTACTGGTTTCATCTGTCGCATTCGGTGTTAAGGAAATGGGAAAGAGGATGCGGCACTGCAGATGAACTGCTGTCTACTTGGCTGCAGGCTGCAAAGTACGAGCGGCGGCTGATCGGCAGTGAAAAGCATTGATCGACATATGCCAATCTCGTACTTTTCCACGGAAATAGATCGATCACCATCGTTGGCCGATTGATCAGAGCGCCGCTAGTAGAAACCGCCGTAAAACCCCTGATGCATATGTACGGGATCTCAAATCCAATCCTGAACCATTTTTACAACTATGTTTGTATGTCGCCCGACATTTTGGCTTTGATCACGTTCTTTCCAAAGGACGTTGCATATGAATGACCTCTTATTTTGATTTCTCCTTGCTTAAACCCTCACTTTCCTTTTCCACCCTTATTCTGTGCCCCAAACTGACAGTTTCTGACGCCGGTGCTGCTCGTTGTGGCCGTGTGCTCTTTGCAGTGAAGAAGCAGGATGGAGCGGCCGCCATGGAGATGCAACCTCTTAAGAGCGCCGAGGGTGGCGAAGAGGAGAAGGAGCGGAAGAAGGTGTCCATTCCCAAGAAGGAGAAGTCTGTGCTGCAAGGGAAGCTTACCAAGCTCGCTGTCCAGATTGGCAAAGCAGGTAAAGTCTGACAAGGAAGAATTAAGAGTACACTCTTAAAACTGCAAAGTCAAAAATAACCCAATTTGGTCAAAAATTGGATTGACATGCGAGTATGTCCTTCGAGAGGCTCTCATTAGTCCATACGAGGACTCTGGCGCAAGACACATACTGATCACAGCGAAATCCAAACAGAAGTTGTCAGTAACAGTGGCAACGTTAAGAGGGCTGTTCTCGAGCTTCAGCCGCGAGGGGCTAATTGTTTGTGGGGGTTTTTTGTTTGTTTGTTGGTCCGTTACAACCTTAACACCTTTTTGACATCGATAAATGGAGTTCACAGACTCACATTTGCTCCGACTTTTCAAGGACGCTATAATATGATAACAGGTGTCAAATACGGCAATGCACTTTTTGATTCACGGTGAGTCGTGAAAATGATATATTATGATAATTATTATATTAATTTGGAACATTTGACTTTAACACACTGAAATGAAATTGCGCCTTTTTTTGTAACAACCCTTAGGTAATGCCGAGGTAGTGGTACGTGTCTCATAAAAGCAAAAAATAAATAAATAAAAAATCCTTTCTTCATTAGGCTCTTTCGAAAATAACCCCTCCCCCACTTAGATTTGGAATTATATTTTCAGGGGGAAAAAATGTGTGATATTCAGAGAATTTTTATGGTAATTTGTTCTTACTTATTAAAATGTCATCATGCCTAGCTTTGGGGTCATAGCGCCTCCTGCTGCTTTGGCATGCGCTTGACAGCTTGCTAAGGTGTTTTCTCATGGAGTTTTTAAAAATACTCTTGCACTTGTGGACCTATGCATAAATTTAGGGTTTGAGGGTGTGTGTGTGTGTGTGTGTGTGTGTGTGTGTGTGTGTGTGTGTGTAGGCTGGCATTTTTAGCCAACATGCCCACATTGTGGGTGTCCTCTCTGCACCAATCACGTCTAACATGCATGTAAAGTTGTTTTTTGTTTTTTTCTTAAGCTAAGTACTGAAAAGTTGAATCATAAAGTATGTTTGAGGGACTATTTTTGTGGAGAGAAAAAAAAGCATTTTGTTCTGAAAATTCCTCAAAGAAAGTCCTTGTTGTCATAGCGACACCGTTACATCAGCCAGTCGGCGTGAGTGACGGAATGAGGACGTGTTGTCAGAACAATGCAGTGCTGCGGATGGATTAGCATACACTTTGGACTATCTGGTGTTCTTGGCGCAGACTGTGTGGACTTTGATCTTGTGATTGTCTCGCGGGTGTGGGCTTTATATTACTACCGCATCGCCGTGAACTCTGCCTGACACCCAGTGTGGCGCGCCACGAAGCACCATTTAAAGCTTTGCGAGGTGACTTGGGGTTCAACGTCGAGCACAAAAAAAAAAAAAATCAACAAAAAAACTTTCCAGCAGGACATATGGCATCGCATCGGCATAATTAATTCTGCAAAACACCATCCGTAGTCTCATGTTGTTCCTATCCTCCCAGACAAGCCGACATTGCATAGAGCAGATGGAGGTAATGCAGTACATAAGATTGAGCTGTCATGACCACAAACATGCTCGGACAATTGCTGACAGTTCCTAGAATACAAAGCGTACAAAGAACCTTGATTCACGATCCACATCACTGCGTCACTAAGTCTAAAGAAGAAAATAAATTGCACAGAGGAGATATGCGGAATGAAGAACACAAGGTCTTTCCGACGAACACGCCAGTCTATGTCATAGGAGCTGCCGTCGTATCGGCAAATACAATTGTTGACAAAAATGACCAGCTACATATTGCTTCAGTAAGTCTAAAGAAGAGAAATAGCATACAGCAAATTCATGGAATGCGCTACACAAGGTCTTCTGTCCTACCGGTATATGACAGCTGATGTCATACAAGGCAACGTTAAAATATTGTTGACAGTTACTTGGAACAGAATACACAGTAATAACTTTGGGTAAGCCTTAAAAAAAAAAGTGAAATTCCATAGAGCAGACAGGAGGAATGCAGTACACAAAACTGCCACACAAGCACCACCATGACCACAAGTTGTGTGACACGAGCTGCTTCACCAAGTCAAAAATAAGAAGAGGATTTTTATTTTTTTTTTTTAATGAGAAGGCGAGCGGAATGCAGTGTTCGTCGAATTGCAGAGAAGCTGCTATCTGACAAGCCGCCTAAATATGCAAATGTTTACAGTTGTTTAAAAAAAAAAGAAAGGAAAAAAAACTTGTTTTAACGGTTTTACTGTATCTTATCACATCATGGCAACTTCCTCAGGTAAATTTCCTTTGGGTACGCCTCCATGAATACGAATAGAATCCATACATGCAGTCACTGCATCTTCCTGACTGGAGTTTCTAATGTGTTTTCTCAAGTGATCCAAAATGCAAGTAACGCCCACAGATCTAAATATACAGTTTTGATCAATGAAAGCATCTCAAAGCTGATCGTGGTAAAGGTCCACGTTTGTGATGCGCTGCTTACATTGCACCTCGCTAGATTGTGCAGGTGTACAGCGTACAGTGTCAAAATCTGTCTTTCCTCCAAGTTGCTTGCTCCATAAAAAAAAATGTATATATTGATTTCCAGCAGAGGGAATTGCTCACATTTGTCGACTTGAGTCTAATCCAAATACAAAGACTGATTAAAGCACTTGTACTGCTTGACCTTTTTGAGTTGACGACAAAGCAAAATTAGGTTTGAATGATTCCGCTTTATATATACTCTGTGCTTGCTCTTGCTTGCCTTGGAGGCTTCCTTGATTTATCGCGCTCTATCGGGAATCCTGCTGGAGAGCTCACCATTTTGTACAACCTGTTTCCCATTGAAATTGCTGCGTCGCGATGATATTAAGTTGTTTCGAAATCTCTTTAAAAATGAAGAATGACAGTCAGATGATCTTTTTGATCCTGACAAATCTACTTCAGCCATGTTTTTTTTTTTTTTTTTTTTTTTAACGTTTGACTAGCACACTTTTCTTCTGTCCTGGAAGGTGGTTTGGGGTTTCAAATGGAGATGTCATGTCCTAGTTAAGAATTTAGTTTCAAAGTTAGTGCTTCAAGTCAGGGTTAGAGATTTAAATAAGGATTTCATATTAGGATTTCAAACGGTGTTTATAAATCCAAATTAGGGTTTCTATCCAGGACTAGTTCTCAATGAGGGTTAAGGTTTGGTCATGGTTTCAATTTATTTGGGATTCCAAGTCTAGCTAAGGGACTTTAAAATGAAGGTTTCAAGCCTGGTTTGGGGTTTCAAAGTAAAATTGTCAATTTGGGGTTTCAAGCTAATGTCACATTTTCAATGTGTGGTGTATTTGCCAGGGTTGCTCATGTCGGCCATCACAGTCATCATCCTCGTATTGTACTTCGCCATCGACGCCTTCGTCATCCAGAAGCGTCCTTGGCTGCCCGAGTGCACGCCCATCTACATCCAGTACTTCGTCAAGTTCTTCATCATCGGCGTGACGGTGCTGGTGGTCGCCGTGCCTGAGGGTCTGCCGTTGGCCGTCACCATCTCCCTGGCCTACTCCGTCAAGGTGACCGACCGGCCCTACCGCGCCCTCGCGTATTTTACTTTGCCTTTGTGAGACTTTTTTTGGGGTTGTTTTGAACGACAGAAAATGATGAAGGACAACAACCTCGTGCGTCATCTCGACGCGTGCGAGACGATGGGCAACGCCACCGCCATCTGCTCGGACAAGACTGGCACACTCACCACCAACCGCATGACGGCCGTGCAATGCTACATCGGCGATGTGCACTACAAGGAGATTCCCGAGCCGGGTGTCCTGCCTCCCAAATCGCTGGACCTGCTTGTCAATTCCATCTCCATCAACAGCGCCTACACCACCAAGATACTGGTCAGTAAAACATTTGATTCTCTGTTAATTTATTGATGTTCATATGGTTCTCATGCACCGGGAATTGTATTCATTTGTATTGTTACTGGGTGGCGACCTCACAGCGCGCAGGTGCAGGGTTCGATTCCAGCTCCGGCCTCTCTGTGTGGAGTTTACATGTTCTCCCCGGGCCTGCGTGGGTTTTCTCCGGGTACTCCGGTTTCCTCCCACATTCCAAAAACATGCGTAGCAGGTTAATGGAACACTCTATCTAAATTGTCCCTAGGTGTGAGTGTGAGCGCGGATGATTGTTCAGCTGTGTGAGCCTTGCGATTGGCTGGCAACTGGTTCAGAGTGGACGCCGCCTACTGCCCGAAAACGGCTGGGATAGGCTCCAGCACGCCCCGCGACCCTTGCGAGAATAAAGCGGATCGGAAAATGAAATGGAAATAATAATATCCTGGAACTACTTTAGAAACTAAAACCTTCAGTTGTTTCACTTAAAAATAGTTTTTGCATCAAGTGCGGTGTCCAGTTTTTTAGAAAACCAAAATAGGTCGATATATCTTTTTTTCTTCTAGTTACACTCATTTGTGTGTGTGTGTGTGTGTGTGTGTGTGTGTGTGCGTGCGTGCGTGCGTGTGTGTGTGTGTTCTTAGCATGGTTTGGCAGGATTTGAAAGGCATGCAGTTCAGCTGCAGGCATTTTGTATTTTGCCAAGCAAACAGCTGATCAGTTGATGGTGTGTGTCCACCATGTTCCTCAAACGCAACGACTGTACATTGCTGCCATTGTTTCAGTCTGTTCTCCATTCTCCATATCTATCTATCTATCTATCTATCTATCTATCTATCTATCTATCTATCTATCGATCCAAGCTCGCTAGCTATCCGAGCTAGCTAACTAGCTAGGGAGCGAGCTTGCTAGCCAGCTATTAAAAAAAAAAAAAAAAAAAATGTTCAGGATATCTAAAGCTCCTTTGGTTAAGAAGCCCCGACCAGACGATTATCTGCAAAGAACTGCACACAGTATTTTTTTTTTTCCTCTTCATCCCCTGATGGAACAGGAACACTTCCTTGTTGCGCTGCCACTTTGGAGACAGGGAGGCAGTCAGGCAGTCATTGTCCTTGGCCGCCTCTTTACATGCAGGAGGCATTCGCTCAAACTTGTCCCCTTGAGAGTGCTTGTATAATTTTGGTCTAATATATTGATATTCTGAGTGTAGCAAACTGCATTCTGAACCAATCTGACCAAGCGCAACAGGCGGGATGCTGGAGAGAAATGGAGTCATACGCAAAATCGAATACGTTAGCTTTAAAAATAATAATAATAAAAAACAAAAAAAAACTCAAGTCGATCCACTTATCGTGTACCTCATGCTCTCCCTTCAAAATGATTCCCACCGGAAAGCATTTGTTCAAAAGCAGTCTGGAGAACTGGTAGGGTTGAAAAAGCTATTAGCTGAAATGACCATTCGAAATGCACACGGGATCAAGTTGTCACAGTCGTTTAGTCCCATACCGTACAAAATGTTCCGCACTACATTATTAGTTGCTGGACATTTTGTCACATTGTTCTTTTTTCGATTCTTGTTCTTTTGCGATTCTCTTAAAAGCTTTTCACCTCGGCCTCTTTGACTTGTAGTTGTCAGGTTGTCATCTTCGAGTCCCTGACAGGAGGACCCTCTCATTTTCCTAACTTCAATCAAGCAGAAACGACCATGTATACTCGGAGATGTCCAAGGAATTAAAAAGTTCCCTATTTATCCATCCATTTTCTAATCCGCTCATCTTCAAGAGTTTCGGGCGTGCTGGAGTCTATAATTCCTGATTTAAAAATATAAATATATATTTTAATGTTTGGGGCAGCAAGTTTGTGTCTTAGGAGAAAAATATTGTGATGTTATGACAATAAAATTCGAATATAATGGTAATAAAGTTAAAAGTTTCATGAGAGGAGAAAACCCCACTTTCCAAATTACAATTTTTATTCTAACGATGCATACTCTCGGGCCGTGACCGAGATGCATTTTTTTAAGGCCAATGCGAATTTGAGTGTGGATGGTTTTTTGCCTATTTGCGCCTTGCGATTGGTCGCAACCAGTTTCCCGAAGACCGCTGTGATTGGCTGCAGCATACCTGTCGTACTGATTTAGAATACTTTTTGGCAGATGAATTCCAGCCTGGCTTTTCTATTGTAGTCAATGAGCAGTTGACATTTTGCTGATGTCACAAACACTTGTTTGGGATGCCAGGAAGATGCTAGGTAATAGCCAACGGCAGAGCAGCTATAAGTATGTTGTATTCAGGAAACTCGGAGCTGCGAGTAGCAGGCCATCCTGCATTTTTATCTTTCGTATCTTGAAATTTCTATTGTAACAAGAGGCAATATTTTCCTGTTGAGGCGTTTCGTAACTTGAAGATTTCATATGAAGAGACATTCGTAAGTAGAGGTACTGCTGTATTTTGATTCGAGTCTTTAATGAGTTTCCGCATTCTACATAAGATGATTGCTAGCTAAAAAAAAAAAATAAAAAACTAAAAAAGTAATTTTATCCTGCCCTCCTGACATCCACTCACCTTTATCCAGACAGAAATATGTGACATCATTTTTCTTATAGTTACGTGGCGACACTTATTCAAGGCTTTGGTTTGTGCGTCTATGAAGTGCTGCTGGGGTGTGGACCCCCAAAGAGCGGCCTCAACCTTCACTGCATGCGTGAGTGCGAACAAAACAACACTGTCAAGCGCTTTGAGCGCATCCGCTAAAAAAAGCCCCCTACGCCACCACTTTGACCATTCTCAAGCACAGGCCGAGCTCATCCATCCATGCAAGCATGCATTAACACGCGTACATATATAGATGCGTTTATTCTTTAGGAGCTCTTGAAAAAGAAGATAAGTGAAGCATGCAATTAAGGAAGGAAGTTCGTCCAGAGAGCTGGGTGGGTGGGGGGGGGGGGACATTTCAGAGGAATATTTAGCTCTTGACGCCCCCACCAGTCCCTCAGTGCGCCGCCAGCCCTGCAGTATGTTAGCCGCTGTGTTCTTATGTAAGAGGCCAATCCTGTGAGATGTCAAAGGTGGCTGTGGAAGTCTTTGATGGCCATCGCACGCAGCGGCGGCAACACAAAGGCAAAGAACGCAGACTTGAATACTCGTATCAAGTCCCCTTACTGCTTCTATGTCTTCGTAATCCAGCCACTATGATGCCTCAAGTGCAGATGCGTCATCCTGTAGGGAGGGCTTTGCATACACTCCACACAGACTAAAGCTAACATTAGGATTCGCAGTACAGAAAATGGATGGATAGCCAATTACGTTACTGTTCTGTATTCAATATAAAATACAACATGCTATTTTTCTTCCACCAAAGCTCCATCTGCTTTGTACAACTATGCCACTGATGCTGATGAATGGCATTGCAGAACAAAAGGGGTGGAACAAAAACAAAATAAAGCACAAGGTTCCTATTATGAAGCATTGCTCATTTTGGCTCGGCAAACGGAGGTTCATTTGGGCTCCATTTGTCATCTGGAGTGTCATGTCAATGAAAGCCGCCCTCATTTTGTGATGAACATAAATGTGCTCATCCCTCCTTTTTGGGAATCTGCAGCCCTCCATAATCATCATCATCATATTGACACTTTTTTGAGTGTTTAAGAGCATCACCACCTTTGC
>NW_017805625.1:6925795-6973295 GCF_001891065.2 Hippocampus comes | reverse complement strand
TTTAAAAAAAAAAAAAAAAAAAGGGGGGTCTTTTTTTTCATAGTTGAGGTATAGCTCCGCCTACCATCTAGCTATTCTTCCTCCATAGCTAGCGTTAAAGGTTCTCTCTCCCTCTTGTTCACCCCTTGAACAGGCACAACATTGGAATTACAGCATTGCGGAAAGTCTAGTGTGATTAAAGGCTTCTTTGTGCTTTATTTGTCTGTAATTAATTAACTGTCTGTGATTAAAATTAATTTCAGCCTTAATTCATCGTTACTGGCCTTCAGCTGAATTGGGCTGCTGGAATAAAATCCACAAAGATAACTGGACCTCGGCATCGAGAAAAGAGCGAGTCGCCTCCAGAAAGAGCATCGCAATATTTAGACTTAGCGGGAAGAAAAAATAATGAATGTTGATTTATTTCGCCGCGGCCATATTTACATGGCTGTCTCCCAACAGCTGCCACCAGCCAAAGAACTCCAGCTGAGGGGGGGAATAAAATCATGTCAAGTGTTAGTAGTTATTAAAAATCCAATCACTTTTGTCCCCAATCTGATTCATGTTTAGTCGTGTGGCAATGTAAGCAAGTGTGTGGTTAAAAAAAAACAAAACAAAACAAATGAAGGCTGTCTCCTAAATGGTCAATAATGACATCAGTGAGACGCTTCTCATGTCTTTGGCTAATGAACGGGTAGAACAATTGTCCTCATCCATACCGACTGCTGCGTGGAACAGGGATAGGGCGAAAGAGAAGAAGGTTAAGGTTGGATTTAAAACTTTATACTGTATATGCAGTGTGTTCTCTAATTTAGCGGCCTTAAGTTCTTGTCTTCTGTTTATTGCCTTTTTTCCAAATTACTAATTATACTTCCTCAATGTCACTTTGTTTTTGCCAAGCCAGCTAGCATTGCTTGATGATTTTTTTGTTTGTTTTGTTTCTGTCAGCCTGTAGCCTTTGATTTTTGACTCTCCTCTTAATGTTGCTGGAGAAAAAAAAATCACACTTTTTAAAGTTTAAAAGTAATAGAATTTTTTAAAATGGTTTAAAAAAAAAGTCGCCTGGCATTGCTGTTTTCTTTTTCTCACTTTATATTACATACTGTACATAAAACATGGTGCGAGAAGTGTCATTTATACATTTTCTCCCCCCCAATCTATGATGCAATACATTGACCTTTTATTTCAAGGATTTTCCAGTCTTCCAAAACCAATTTATTTCTTTAGTTTTTTCTGTTTTAACACATGCAGCGGGTCTCATTGACCCTTGAGCATTTTTGGCGCACCAAAGAAACAGAGGAGGATTAAAAGCAGGGCTTGATGATAAATGAGTGCGAATGACAGCGTCGCTCGCTATCCTAATGTGATCTCAAGATGAGCAAATGTGTGAAGCGGCTTGCTTTAAAACGAAAGTCAAGTGTGTGCGATGTTGACGTTAATGAGATTTGTGCTTCGGCGCCGGCTGAAAGGGAACATCTATTACGAAAAAAAAAAAAAAAGACAGGCTGTGTTGCTTATGAATTTCTTTATTTGTATCAGCTATTCTTTTTTAGCCATTTGGAGATTAATGTGAGGTTTGAGACAGTAAATGATGTTCACATAAATCAACATGGCTTTGGTGTGATAATAGAGAAGCTCTACTTCCTGATCAAGATGATAGGGAGGAAAAAAAAAGAAAAAAAGCAGGCGCATTTGATTTTATCTCAGAACGCAAACACTCAAAAGCTCTCCTCTGCGTCTCCGCAGCCCCCGGATAAGGAAGGCGGTCTGCCGAAACAGGTTGGCAACAAGACCGAGTGCGGCCTTCTGGGATTGGTGCTGGACCTGAAGCGAGATTACCAGCCGATCAGGAACCAGATCCCCGAGGAGAAACTATACAAAGTGTACACCTTCAACTCGGTGCGGAAGTCCATGAGCACTGTCGTCAAACTGCCCGACGGGAGTTTCCGCATGTACAGCAAGGGAGCGTCCGAGATTGTCCTCAAAAAGTAAGATTATTTACTCAACTGCAGATGGGGATGAGGGTTGCTCATATTGGGCACCTGCGGGATTCTCACAAGTCTGTCCGCAGTGGTCATCATTTAGCACAGTTTATATGAACCCGTTTTTGAGATACAATAACTACTTGTCCTGACTCTGAAACGAGATATTTGGTGGAGGCATTTATTTTATGACCAATTGAGGTACACTGATATTAGAGAGTTTACCAAATACAGTGGTACCTCTACTTACAAACATCTCTTCATACAAAATTTTCAAGTTACGAAATGCCTCAGCAGGAAAATATTGCCTCTTGTTACGAAAGAAATTTCAAGATACGAAAGGTAAAAATACAATCTGGGTTGCTACTCGCAGCTCTGAGTTTCCTGAACGCAACATACTTATAGCTGCTCTGTCATTGGCTATTACCGAGCATCGTCCTGGCATCCCATTGGCTAAGAGTGACCTCTACCGGATGTGTCCATGCGTGTCGATAGATATTGGCTATGCAGCGGCCTCGTCACTCACCCCTCGGACTATGAGGCGTCCCGATAGTTTTACATAAATATGAATCACCCAGAAAAATTGTTCACCATTTGGTCAATCGCTCACTATGCTGATGTTTGCCTTGGATATTTTCGAAGGATTGTTAAAAGCCGACAAAAGCAAACGTCCTTGGATCAGTTCCTTACAAGACGCCAAGCAAAAGACACTTCTGAGAGAGAACATGGACTAAAGAGGGCAAAAAACGATGAGGACGGAGTTAAATGTTCAATGGCTATCATTTTTATTCTTTGCTCTATTCTTTGTTTTTTACATGATGCACAACTCTCATTTATTATGCAATAATCTAATTGTAACATGTGTTTGTTACATATTTTGATGCATTTTTATGCTTCATAAAACATTTATGTCTGAATTTTGGGGGGGCTTGGAACGGATTAGGGCATTTACGGTACATGGAAAATGCATCTCTACTTACAAAATTTTCTAGTTGAGAAATTTCTTCCAGAACCAATTAATTTCATAGGTAGAGGTACCACTATACTGTCATTTATTTCTTGTACTTACTATGCCTGTACAAAATATTGTCTCATGTCTAACCGTGATTGATCGGCCTTGATGGATTTTCATCCTTCTCTCTTCTATCCCACAGATGCAACCACATCCTCAGCGAGGTGGGCGAGCCGCGGGTTTTCCGTCCGCGGGACAAGGACGAGATGGTGAAGAAGGTGATCGAGCCCATGGCCTGCGACGGCCTGAGGACCATCTGTGTGGCGTACCGCGATTTCCCCAGTGACCCCGAGCCTGACTGGGATGACGAAAACAACATCCTCAGCGACCTCACGGCTATTTGCGTCGTCGGGATCGAAGACCCCGTCAGGCCAGAGGTGGGTTGAGGTTGGGATGCGTTGGTGGCAAGATACTGGATTACTTTGTTGTTGTTGCTCTATTCCGGATGTTCTGCTCGGGGTGGTCTAAGGCAGTGTTTTTCCAACTTTTTTGAGCCAAGGCACACTTCTTTCATTGAAAAAATCTCGCAGCACACCACCAGCGGAAAAAGAGAAAAAAAAAAGCTTATTTTAACAATTAACGTGTTATATTGTTACTATAACCGTTTTTTAACATTGAAGAATGATGTTATAAAATCTTGAATTAGAATCAAATAAACACAAAGAAAAAAGTATTTCATAATCTTTCATATTTATTGTTTCACCGTTGTCCTGCATTCATGCGTCACAAATTCGCTTGTCGAAACACAAGGCTAGCTGTTGCTGCTCCCTAGCGGTATGGAGGGGTACTACATGATTACTTTGCCGGGCGATAGACCACACAGGCATACAAATTAGATATTTTCCCGCGGCACAGGGTTTGAAAAACACTGGTCTAAGGTAATGCTCACACTAAGCCGAGGGTTGGTAACTTAAATACGCAAGGAACCATTTTGGCTGTCTTCCACAGAAAATCAAAAGTGAGGAAAACACTGCTTGTAATTGTTCTTTTCATGGCTGCACCTAATGATTATTTGAATAATCGATTTAACTAAATGATATATTTCCTTGATCTGCCGGTCCACAAGTCTCGCCGTTTCCGTTTCACACTAGTTACTGTATTGGTGTATTTCAGTTACTATGGTTACGGTTCACTCGCAGCATCCTTTGACGCCGTTGACTCGCATCCTCCTTTGAAGCTGTTATCATCAGGGTTGCTTGGCTTCTCGGAAATAAAAAGGAATTATACAATACCGAAGAAAAAGATGAGCTGGGTGTACGGATGCGATGTTCTCAAGTCAGCTGCGAGAAAAGACGCGAAAAGATGTCACCACAAACATCAAGATGAGAAATCTTGCCCTTGTGCCTCGTTTGAAATGGATGCGCTGGACAATTGAGATTTTCCCAAGGACGTTCTTGTGGGGATTTTTAGACAGAGCATCTTTTTGATAATATTTGCAGCATTTTTGAGTGGTATTACACAACCGGGCACCGATCCACAAATGTCGAGAATTTTTGTGACCACTGAAACGTGGATGTTTTGCACCTTGAGAAGAAAATTGCTTTCATGTAACAGGGCAAATTTAGTTTAAGCACAATATTTCATTCAACTGTATGCCACTTAACACCGTTTATAACTTAAGGGTCAACCGTTTCCAGTTTGGTGCCGGTCTGGATCATCTGTTTTGCTCCGGCTCAGTCACTGGTTTATTTAGATGACGTTGTGTGACGCTGCTGAATGCTGAAGCTCGCTTACTTACCACAAAAAATTGGCTCCGCGCTGCCATCTGCTGGAAGAAAGTGGTAGCTTCACCTTTGCTTTTTGAAAAAAATCCTGAAAATCGATTCGGAACTTTGACATCGATTTATTGAATCTTAAAATTCCGATTTTTTTTTTTGTCTCCACACCCCTAATAGGAAACAAGTACCAGCGTCAGCCATCCAGATCAAAGCCTGTGCTCACATCAACCCCTCACAACCAAACAAAAACCCTTTGAAATGTTTCGTTACATCATCTTCTTCCAAACTCTTTTTCAAAGGTCTTAGAGCAATGCGTGATGCAACTAATGAAACAATGAGCTGACCAAGCAGTGGAATACGCAGAAATGAATCTGCTAGCATTTTTTTTTTCACAAAACAGTCTGACTGAAAATTATTTATCCCGGGGTAACAAGTTCATGTCTTAAAAAAAAAAAAATCCACACCTTCACTCTTGAGACAACAAAGTGCGAGAAAAGGCAGCAGTTTTACAGCACGCCTCAAAGTTCAACCGCAAGAGAAATAATAGATTTCTTCTCAAGCCATTTCCAACATTTTAAATTGGGTAATGATGTGTAGAACGAATAGACAATGTGAGGACAAAACCAACAGTGTCATATTGTGAAAAAAAATTGAAATTGACCATATTTGGATAAAAAAGGTTTCCTTTGGAGCATGGCGATGTAGCATTTATTTGGAGGGCTTTTTCTTGTCACTATACAATACAATCTGTCGCTCCATTGCCAAAATCTTGGCTGTGTCAGTACACCCTTCCTATTTTGATTGCGTGTCAAGGGCAAAACACAGTAAGACACTCATCGCTGTACTGTTGACAGTTTTAAAATGGTGATTAAGATTGTGCTGTCGTTCAAACAATGATGCTGAAATTCAGATTGCAAGTCATCCTTAATTTCTTTTTGTTGTGATCCGTGGTTTTTCTCGCCATTTGGAATCAGAGTTTCTCGTTTGAAGAAAGGCAAAACAAATAAAGCAAAAGTATGTGGAACATACCCAAGTGACTCGCGAGTCAAACATATGCATTGGTCCGCCTCTGTGTTTGTACATGTGTGGGTTTGGAGAGCGCGGCTCGCCCACACTGACCTTTGCCAGAGAAGAGGACATGCTGGCTTCTCGCGTGCATCACTCTCCATACATAATATCTCCCAGCGGATCCACCATGCTGTTCGACATCACATGATCACACACGGCCAGCGCAGAGCCCGCCGCACCAACTGCGTGCACTGCGTACTGTGCACAATGTTCTTGTATTTATGACAATGGCCAACCCCCGTGAGGAAAACCGGTTCGGATTATGTATGGATGGTTGTTGGTCTGTTACGTGAGGAGAATTTCCCCATGGGGGATCATCCAACTATAATAAACAAGAAATGCGTGGTGGGACTTCCACATTCGCATTTCAATAGACCTGTGTTTCCTGTGAAAATCTGAGAATATTGTTATGGACACCCCACAAAAAGGTACTAATTGCCAAAAGCAGGGAGGTTGTGGAAAATGTAAATGAAAACAGAATACAAGAATTTGCAAATCCTTTTGAACCTATGTTCAATTGAATACACGACATTTGATGTTCAAACTGAAAAATATTCTTCTTTTTTGGGGTGGTGGGGGGGCAACATTCACTCATTTTGAATTTGTTGCCTGCAACAAGTCCCATAAAAGCTGGGACACGGGCATGTTTACCACTGTGTTACATCACCCTTCCTTTTAAGAGCACTCAATAAGCATTTGGGAATAGTATTGTTGAAGCCTTGGCGGTGGAATTCTTTCCCATTCTTGCTTGATGTACAGCTTCAGTTGCTCGTCTGTCAGGGGTATCCTGTCGTATTTTGCGCTTTATAATGTGCCACACATCCTCAATGGGAGACAGGTCTGGACTGCTGGCATGTCAGTGTAAGTCTTGGTTTTGAACTGTGTGCTGATAACAATCTGAATAGTCCTTTTCCTCTCACGACATTCATGATTTCCAAAAACAATTTGAAATGTGGATTCGTCAGACCACAGCACACTTTTCCACTTTGGGATCAGTCCGTGTCAGATGAGCTGAGGCCCCGGGAAGCCGACGGCATTTCTGGGTGTTGTTTATGTATAGCTTTCTCGATGCATGGCAACATTCCTGAGCCCACGTGACAACATGAATGATGCCAGTTTTGTTTCGTTTTTTTAACATTCCTCCTCTTTCCCGATCTGTTGTTGTCCCATCCCAACTTTTTTGGAACATGTTGCAGACATCAAATTCAAAATAAGAGAATATTTGCAAAAGAATAATAACATTAATAAGTTTGAACAAGAAATATCTTGTCTTTGTAGCGTATTTGGTTGAATATAGCTTGAAAAGGATTTACAAATCATTATATCCTGTTTTTGCGAAAAATTTACACAGACATCTCAACTTCATTGGAATTGGGGTTTGTATTGCCAGTTTGCCACTACTAATATCACACACAGGGGCGATGTTGATTTTGGCCTATGATCACTACTGTTCAAGACACACATTAAATGTGACCGTATTCCAAACAAATTGTGACCTTACCGTGCATGTAAAAAAAAAATTTACATATCTGTTGCTTGTGCACTTCTGTAGGTGCCGGATGCCATTCAGAAGTGCCAGCGCGCGGGCATTACTGTGCGCATGGTAACCGGGGACAACATCAACACGGCAAGAGCCATTGCCATCAAGTGTGGCATCATCCATCCTGGAGAGGACTTCCTCTGCATCGACGGCAAAGAGTTCAACAGGAGGATCCGCAATGAAAAAGGGGAGGTACGCTGTTGTCTGAGCATGATCGAGTTGACCCTGAGAAAACAAGACATCACCCTCTGCTCTTGTGTTCAGGTGGAGCAGGAGCGTATTGATAAGGTTTGGCCTAAATTGCGCGTCCTGGCCAGATCCTCCCCGACTGACAAACACACACTAGTTAAAGGTAACTATGCATTTGTCTTGGTCGCATCACTTGTTGCTGGACGGAATTCACGGGCTGGGTGCGAATAAGGGACAAATGCAGCAGCCATGTCCACCATGCTTTTTCTTGGCACAATTAGAAAAATACACGCTGAAAAAAAAGCTTGTTCATTTTGCTCTTCAGTGATTTTAAAACAGAGTTACAGTCAATAAAAATAAAACAGCACACTGAAGTCATTCCCACCATGCTTTTTTTTCCCCCACTGGCACAGAAATGACAATCAAAAACTAGCCAAGTTCATTTATACTCATAAATTTTCATTGCTCTGCATTAATTATAAAATAACTCTAAAGTCAAATAAAACATTTGCCGTCGTGCTGACCATGCTGTTTCATTGGCATATAATACAGCACTATTTAACGTTATGAGTTCATTAATACCATGCTGACTTTATTCTTGTAATAGTACAGCTTTTTTCACTAAAATAAGACTTTTTCCCCCCTAAAAATACATGACTTTATTCTATCTACATATTATATATATATATATATATATATACCTGTGATGTTACAGTTTTTTTAATGACAACAAAAATATTTAAAATCTGACTTTATCCTCAAAATATCTGATTTCAACATTTTTATAATCCAAATTTTTCTGGGGAAAAAAAGACTATTATTAAAAAAAATAACACAAAAAAAAAAATCCCACTTTTCAGATTCAGAGCCAACAAACATTTATATTCATACATTTTTACTGCTTTGTCTTAATTTTAAAACAAAACAAACAAAAAAAAAAAACACGAGCATCATCATACTGTTTCCTTGTCACAGGAATTACTACCAAAACCAGCACTATTTATGAGAATTATTTCGCTTGTGAGTTTTCACTGCAAAACACGTATTTTAATCAAACATAGGGGGATAAATTGCAAACAAACATGTTGCTTTGTCTGTGCCAGGCATTATTGACAGCACCATGGTGGAACAGAGGCAGGTGGTGGCGGTGACAGGCGACGGGACCAACGATGGGCCCGCCCTGAAGAAGGCTGATGTCGGCTTTGCCATGGTAACCACAACTATTCACCTCCAAGAGATAGATCTCACTCCACATCTGCAGATGTTTCGTCTTCACCTCTGCGGAATGCGGGGTTGCGGTTGTAAAGATCACGAGCTCCCCCTGGTGGAGGACAGTGGGACATACATACCGTCACTGCAGCAGATTGCCGAACTATCGTGTCTGTGGCATAATCCGTTTTGTCTGAGTGACACCGTGAAGAGTTGAACCGATTCTGCTCTCATTTAGCTCGTGTACAGTGTTATGGACAATAAAGCGTCACTCAGTTGAGCAATGACCCACTTTTTCCTCCACATGTATGAAGTCACCACAAATGCTCACAAATCAGGTGTGTGCACACTTTTCCTCAGCGGGTCGCATACAGGAAATATGGGAAAGATGCAAGACCCACTTGGGCATTTTTGTATTGTTTTTATAAAGCTGTATTTATTTGGAAAAACTGCTTTATCACAGTTTTCAGTTGAGGTGAAACAGCTCTGTTTCTGTTGTAAAATGGCAATCTTTAAATCAATGTTAAATGTGATTTGTTGACAAATCGGACCGCGACACGATGCAGTTTGTTTACCATTTGCAAAAAAAAAAAAAAAAAAAAGTGACTGCAGTTTACTGATTGACTTAGCAGTCGTTGTGAAACTCATCTTCATCTTTGTCTGCATGACTGTATAATGCTGCCCCCGGTGGCCAAATTGCACACACCAGAAGATGAAGCAGAATGAATGCTAAAATGTCTATTTAATATCCTACATTTAATTGTGTTATAACTATGGTATATGTTTTTTAAGTACAATATTATATTTTGCTATATTCCTTCTTTAAAAAACACATTAAAATATTTTCTTGTTTTTTTTTTTTTTTTTGGGGGGGGCTGCTGAAACTATTTACTTTTATTATCTGCGAAGCACTAAAAAAAATGGAAGACGGGATACAATTGGTTAGTAGTTTGGACATCTCTATGATGAATGTAAATGTTCAAACGTTATTCCCACGCTCCTTCCAAAGGGCATCGCCGGTACTGACGTGGCCAAGGAGGCGTCCGACATCATCCTGACCGACGACAACTTCAGCAGCATCGTCAAGGCGGTGATGTGGGGCCGCAACGTCTACGACAGCATCTCCAAGTTCCTCCAGTTTCAACTGACGGTCAACGTGGTCGCCGTCATCGTAGCGTTCACGGGCGCCTGCATCACACAGGTACGAACGGATGAGCCGAGATGAAGTCAGGCGCACTTGTCTTGCATGATGATGTAGCTGAATAAGACCTCTCACTATGTCGTAGTCAAAATCAAAATTTTCTCATCAAAAAAAAATAAAACTTCTTGTGGGATGACTTTTTCTCCTCCAAACTCCAAACAATATACTTTATTATCCATAAGGTTGTGACAAATATTTGACTAAGAATCAGTGTGTTATAACTTTATTTTTCTTTCAAATATACATTTCATTTTCACAGATGCAGCATCAGTTCTAAAACGTATGATTTTGTGTCTGCATTATTGTGACTTGTGAAAAATTGATCCTCTTTTCACCACTCAGCTTTCACTAAAAAACGCAATCCTTTAATCCTCAAAAAATAAACTTGTTACAAGATTATGAATTTCTTTCCTCCAAAATATCAAATTTTATTTTCATAAGAATCACTTAATAAATGCAAATATGTATCACAGGCTGCTCCATAAGCTCAAATAATAACGTCTAGACTTGGTGAAGCGGCATAAAAATAACCCTTAAAAAAAAAAATGTTTTTAAAAACGCGACAGCATGATGATAAGGCAGCCCGTGTGAATATTTTTGTGTCGGTGGTTTTAAGTGCATGTTGCGCTACTCAGGACTCCCCGCTGAAAGCCGTGCAGATGCTTTGGGTCAACCTGATCATGGACACGTTCGCCTCGCTGGCCCTGGCCACCGAGCCGCCCACAGAGGCCCTGCTCAGGAGGAAGCCGTACGGACGCAACAAGCCGCTCATCTCCAGCACCATGACCAAGAACATTCTGGGACACGGCGTCTATCAGCTCATCATCATCTTTCTCCTCCTCTTCATCGGTATGGACTTGAGCCCTTTTCACTCTGCGCTTAGCAGCGTAGCATTGACGAGCACATTCATTGTATAAGTGGAGTGTTGCTGCGCGGTGCGGCTAGAGGATGTCTACGGTGGCGCCATGATGTCAAACAAGCCCTTCCATTAGGACACAGGTGTCAAAGTCAAAGCCCGGGGGCCAGATCTGGCCCGCCACATCCATAATTACAATGTGGCCCACGACAAAAATGAGTTTGACACCCTTGCATTAGGAGAAGAGCTGGCACAGTGATTTTGTGCTATTTTGGCTGACTTTTTTTTTTTTGCGACTAACGGCATGAGAATAATGGAGGAAGCCTAATAAATGCGGTGTCTCCGTGTCCCATAATTTGGGACACACAAGAGATGACATTGTGTGCTATGTTTAAGACACTGCTCCCTGCCCAGCCTACCTCAACGCGGTTTCGGTGAAAGTGTAGCTTACCATGTTTCCACTGAGCCATAAGTGAAGGATTTTTTTTATCCTGCTGCTCGAATCCTTCTCCTTAAAATGAGCAAAGCCGGGGGCTTTATTTGGCAACAATGAAAGCCATTTTGTCCAGGTGCCGTCTAAACCAGCGACAAAAGTCTCAGTGCACCGCCGCTCGATCTTTCACACTGACTGACAGCCGTGTGAAATGGGCTCATTGCCGCGTTGCAACATACAATTAAGTTCCAAACATAGCAGTGTGTTCGGAAAGCAAGGAAGACAGTGAGAAAAAGGTCCACTGCTCCGATACTAAGATTGCGTTTTTGCATGGGCCAGTGGCTGATGGACAGATGTGATTTTCAGAAACGGTGCTCATACAACTAAATCTTAGCTCGGTGATTCGTTTGGAAAACCAAGTGTTTGACGTTCTTGTAAAGTGAAAATAAAGATGTCTTCTAAATTTTACATACTAGAGAGAACAGTGCTGTTAACAACCCCGCTAAAAGGGAATATTGATACACTGTGTAAGATAAGGTGGTCTCATATATTTGTTTGCATATAGTAACATGACTTCACAGTTTATTCTCCTCCACAGGTGAGCAGATTTTCGACATTGACAGCGGCCGCAACGCCCCCCTCCACGCGCCCCCCTCGGAGCACTACACCATCATCTTCAACACCTTCGTCATGATGCAGCTCTTTAATGAAATCAACGCCCGCAAGATACACGGCGAGCGCAACGTCTTCGAGGGCATCTTTAGGAACCCCATCTTCTGCTCTATCGTTTTTGGCACCTTCGCTGTGCAGGTCAAAAAAGTTTTTGGACAACATGAATTGTACTTAAAGTGGACTCATACTAAATGTGTTCTTTTGTGTCCTTGTTATTTTGATTTCTGCTTGCGTCTGTTTAGATAATAATTGTGCAGTTTGGAGGGAAGCCGTTCAGCTGTCAGCCTCTGGACCTGGAGAAGTGGATGTGGTGCGTTTTCCTCGGCTTGGGGGAGCTCGTGTGGGGGCAGGTAATGAACGAACCCGTCACAATTTCTACGCATCACTTCTGAGCGCGCCGTTCCATAACAGAGCTCATCTCTAATATTTAGCGCACATTGGATCGAGCTGCTGGAAAAAAAAAGCGACTTAATTCTTGGAAAGAATAAGATGCTGATGGAATTCCAACTTTAATACTGATATACAGTAATAATCTAGGGGGGGTCTTCATTCAGAAGAAAATATGTCATTCCTCTTATCTGAGTATGTTTTTATCTTGAATTTTTTTTTTTTAAACTGTGGAAGTAATATATCAACCGCATCACGTTTATAAATTGCATTTCCACACTCACTCGTACGTACACAATGTAAACCTCCCCCTCTCTGCGGGTCTCAGGTGATCGCCACAATACCCAACAGCAAGCTGCGCTTCCTGCGGCGGGCCGGCCAGCTCAGCCAAAAGGACGAACTCCCCGAGGAGGATGTAAACGAGGAGAACGAGGAGATCGACCACGCGGAGAGAGAGCTGAGGAGAGGCCAGATCCTCTGGTTCAGGGGACTCAACCGCATTCAGACTCAGGTGGGGCGCTCACTCGTAGTTTTAAGCTACGTGACGTCACCTGCAAAGTCGAAATCACGCTCAATGTTTGTGACGCCGTAACGGAAAATGTTTGCTCTCAAGATGAGTTAAGTTCACAGAGGCGTGGCTCTCACTCGGGGTTTGGAGGTGATGGGCCTGGTGGAACCCCCCCCCCCCCACCCCCAAGAAGATGGTCCTTGGACCCTGAGCTCTGCAGACCTGATCACTGTGATATTCAAGACAGTCTGATTGTTGTGTACTCAGTGGTTTCATCTCACTCTGTGTGTCGCTGATGGTCCAGGCTGAAGCTATCACATCGGAATGGTAACACGGGTCGATGTCCGACAGGGCTTCATAAAGACAATTACCAAAAAAAAAAAAGCGGTCAAAATGTACACGTGTATCCACATATTTAATTAATTGAATTGCTCATTGTTTTTTTTTTTCCTTTTTTGCAAATTATAATTACAGTTTGGTAAGGAAGTCTGTCAGTATGAAGCGTTTAACACTAACATGAAAGTCAATGTGTGACATTAAAAAAAATAATGATATAATTACAAAAAATTAAAAATCACAGTATGGTCAAACCATGCACGAAGGTGAAATTTAAACAGAAACACAAGCCACAGAGAAGCAGAAGAATATATGCCCACAAAGGTTGACTTTTTGGACTAAAATCCCAACTGTACACTTTTTATAGGTTCCAACTTAAAAAAAAAAAAAAAAACATTTAAAAGGCACTTTTTATTGATCCCAAATTTGTTTTCCCTAATTATTTAATTGAATACTTTTGGAGCAGTGTTCCATTCTTCCATTTGCTACAGTTCAGGGGCACGGGGTACTGAACTGTATGTCAGCCAACTTCGGGCGAAAGGCGGACTACACCCTGAACTGGTCGCTGTCAATCGCAGGGCATAAGTAGAAACAAACAAACAATCACACTTTTACTGAGTGAGCACACGCTGCCTACACACAAATCAGGCAAGTGTGCCACAACAAAACGAATCAAAACATTTTTTTTTAATTATTACATGAATGTAACAATTTATTATGTTTGAAACATGTTACCTCCAATACTAATAGGATAATATATAATAATGATAAATGATAGTGAATCAAATGAAATGAAATCGGTAGTGACGCCTTACATTACATGACGCTAACTGTCTTGTGTTTGTAGCATCCTATAGCCTTTCAGTTTAGGTTCCTTAAATTGGTTATATATAAAAAAAAAACAACAACTAAATAATAAAAGTTTCTGGTTGATAAATCAAATCCTTATAGATGCCGTAATTATTACAAATGTATATTCGCATTAGAGGTCAGGCAGGGAATCTCCCTTTTCAACGAGAGTGGCCAGAAAAGCATTTTGCCGAGGTGATGCAACACCTTGACCTTCAGCCTGGTCTCGCCCCACAATCGGGACATGTTGTGCTATGTTGTGGTCACTGGACTCGCCGTGCTCACCCCGAGCCGCCATTTGTCCTCTCCTGTCCCGCTCTTTCCTCCCCGCAGATCGAAGTAGTCAACACCTTCAAGAGCGGCACCTCCTTTCAGGGGGCGGGAGCTCTGAGACGCCAATCGTCCACCACCAGCCAGAACCAGGATGTAACCAATGTTTCTAGTCCTAGTCATGTGTCCTTGTCCAATGCCCTTTCCTCTCCTACAAGCGCTGCTGCTGCTGCTGCTGCTGCTCCGTCTACTGGCCGTGAGTCAGAACTCTGTCAGTCTGCTTGTTTGTCTGCTCGCCTTCAGGGATGTCAGCCCCCTTTTTCTTTGCTAAAATCTGAGCGGAGCCTCCAGGGTTGAACACGTACAAACAAAGTGCTAGATTTCTATCAATCATTGAGCGGATTGTAGCCAAAATCGATGTAGAAGCGATGATTGATGAAGGGCAGAATGCCAGCACTCTGCTGTTGAGCTAATAAACGAAAGCAGCCGAGGTTGATGAGGTCATTTGTACTGCTAAATTTACAGGGCCAAAAATAGCTAGCTACTGCGTCAATCCAAGTTGGACTCACTCAACGAGGGAATGTAGGTTTTGCTTCTGGGGATGGGCCACTGGGGAGGAGGAGGAAGAAAGACTGATGAGCTCGATGGCTGTTGAGGGGAGGCAGTTGGAACGCTTTAGAGACCACACAGCAGGATGTCGGTCTCTCGATTATAAAGCCAAAGCTCGGCCTGATGAAGGTCAATATCCGTTAGAGAGTTGCAGGCTATCAAATTTCTTGCCTGCATTTGAACTGAGTGGTCTCTGTTCTGTACAATTTGGAGGAGGGGGGCTGGGGGGGATATTGTACATTGTGAACTAGGGATGTCCCGATCACATTTTTTATTTGCACCTGAGTACCAGTCACCTGATTTTGAGGATGTGCCATTACAAGGTCCCTGTCCGATTCCTTGGCAATGTATTGAAGGGGAAGTAAAGTCAAAAATGTTCTTGACAATAATAATTATGTATTGCTGCTCAGATGAGTGTCCGTAACAGAAATCTTACATCGGAGTGGATGTTTAAAAAAAAAAAAAAAACACTTACAAGTTTGGCTCTTCTACCCGTTGTTCTGAACATTGCTGGTAGCCCACATTGTGATATGTTGTCCAATATAGAACACTGATAATCCAGATTTGGTAATTTTCCAAATCCCGATTTTTTCGATGCAGATTACATTTGTTGAACAACTGGCCCAAAAACATGAACTCTGTCAATTTTTCAAAGGTCCAGTAATTTTGCTGTATTTTAGTTGTACCATTCTCTTTACCCTTGTATGGCAGATAAAATTGTTTTACAATGAAATAATTTCAGTCTTCCACTTTGGAGGTTCCACTCTATGAATCCCTTGAAACCAATCAGAGAGCTTTTGAGAGGGGTTGGAGTCTCTGAAGCGTTCTCTTTAATTTTCTGCCTCGTTTCTGCTTTTTTGTTTGCGTATTTCTGTCTTGTTGCTATTCACGCTGGATTTCAAATCTCCTCCCATGCTCGGGTGTAATGTCCTCTCATTGGTCGATGTGTTGTCTGTTTCCTCAGAGTGCTAGGAGCGCGGGACTAAGGGTGATACCCACGGCGTGACATTTCAGGTTGTGAGTTTGTCTCCCTCTGCTCATATTCCCGTAAAACCAACAATCCCCCCCCCACCACCACTCGACCGCTAACCTTCACCACCAGCATCCGACCCGTTTGACGCTAACTCAAACTAATTCCACCGATGGTAAACATTCAAATATGAGCCGCAGAGGTTTGCTTCATTTTAGGATTTTGGTCTTATTTCACTCTCAATAGGTGGCAAAAAAAAAAAAAATAATGCTAGCATGCTAAAAATGTTAGCTTTGAGATGATTCTTTTCCGATGGTACCGGTTTAAGGAACAACGGAGTGTTGTTCTGTTTCATTGTATTTGGTGGCAGGAATCCTGACTTTTGTCAATAGGTGACATTAAAAAAAGAAGAAAAAAAAAGATTGCTAATATGCTAAAAGCATTAGCACTATACTGATTGATCCAAACTTGGAGATGGTTTACTTTATGATACTCGACTAACTAAAATGTCTTCCTTTGTCATACATTGATTTACCGGTAGTCTTATTCTTATTTTCTCAATTTTAGAGTAAATGTGAAGCGACCATAAAATGTATTCATCCCCGTCCTGTTGCTTCATCTTGTCGTGTAATTGAGTGTCATGTCGCCATGGTTACAGACACATACAGGACATCGTCGGCAGCCACAGCGACAATTGGCAATTTCAACCTCCTGCTGTTTTGGAACACTCCATCGATTATGTGTCAACACATTCTGTCACATGACTTCATATTCTCAATAAACGCGCGTGCTATTTATTAGGTAGGATCCAAAACTTGACTGATTGGCATTATTTACATTTATTTATTACACTTACAACCACAGAATATAGCTTTCACTGTTCAACGCTTTCATTAGCTTAACAAATATTTTTGAATCGTAAAAAAAGTGTGCAAAATTATAAAATTGTGACAGGTATTTATAAAATATATTTCCAAAATCTAAAATCACTGTAAGATTTGTAATTATTTTAAATAATCCAAACCTGATACACATTTTTTAATGTATACTTTTATTCAACACTTTTGGATATAATCATTTAGGACTTGCATGAGTGTAAAATGTACACTGTAATAAACATTTTAAATGTATAAACACAAAAAACTGCTTGTCCATTAAATTGAGTTATTAATGTATTACTGCACTATCTTTAATATTATACAGTATCTTATTTAAAAACTGAACAGAAATATTGAAGGAAAGTAATCTGCAATTAAAATTCAAACATTAAAAAAAAAAAAGGAATCATTTTATATCATTAAACCATCCATCATTAAATGGCCTCAATAGACTGATTAAATATCTAATGCTCTTACTTGAATGTTTACCAATCCATGCATGGCGTTGAGGCCACCAGACCTGATATAATAAAACAAAAAAAATATTATATGAACTATTCTTCCCATCCATGTGTTTTGTGTCAACTTTTGATACTCGTTGTCTCGTTGCATGTCGGTTGCGTTGACTTCCTGTTGTCGTCAAGCCTACGTGACGGCGTTTGCTCATTGTCTCACAACACGCGTGTGCTGTCTTGTGTTGTTGTGAGTCGTCTACTCCCGCACTGCTTGTTTATGTGCGCAAACCATCCCCGCCTTCCTCTTGTTTGGGACCACCCTGTGCTCTATTTGTGTGTCCCACGCCGAGAGTGTGGATGCTGAGCCGGCGGAGTTGGCTCTGGTACTTTTTGTTTGTTTGTTTGTTTGTTTGTTTGTTTGTTTGTTTGTTTGTTTGTTTGTTTTTAGAGCGCCTGATTGGATGGCTGAGATCTAACCTCCTTCCTCCTTACTGACCTTGTCCACCAGAGTTCCTCCGACTTGCATGTGATATTCTCCTAAATTGTATCCCACCGGTGTCAGACTATGGATTCATAGTCGCCCCCCTCCGCTGCTGCCGCAGAGATTTCACTGTGCTTCATTTGAACAATCGATGGCATTCGTGGACAATACAGGCGGCGCTAGAAAGCATAACATTGTATATTATGGGTTATGTGATGTCATAATGCTCACTTTTGATTGGCACTGTCGGATAATTAATGTAGCGTAACAGTATGTTTTGGGCGGCGGGGCTTTATCGGTTGGAAGAGGAGATGATATTTTGATGCTGATCTCAATCTGTAGAATCAGATGTGCAGTGAATATAAAAGACGTTCAGGCTGTGGCTTGTGCTGTAAAATATATGACGACGTGTCAGGAAAAACTTTCGACAATAGCCGAACTTTATTTGGGATAATCAGAGGCGTTGCAGATGGTGGCAAGTGTGTGCCATTTAATGTGTTATGAGTCTGAATATGTATCAGTCATAAACACAGCCACATCCCCACTTATAAGAGGCTGTGGACAGTTTTTTTATTCCCCTTTTTGGGGTAAATTGAGTCAAATGCATGTGAAACATCTGTCAGTGAGATGCAATCATAACCATGCTTAATATTTTAAAAATGAATACAGTGTCAATCAAAACTAAACATTCTTATCTTTGTAAAAACAATACTATAATACATCATTAGATTGTGCAGATAAGTCAGCGCAGGGCTAAGAAGAAGCCAAATCATGTTTTATGTTGAAAACTGAACGGTGCCCGGTGGGATACAACGTAGTGGTCGATGACCATGCGTTTCTTAATTTTGTGTTTCTTTTCTTTTTTTTTTCTTTTTTTTTTGGGGTGTGTTTTATTTCTGTGAGCATTGTGTTGATTAACGTGGCTTGTTTCTAGGTATACAGCACATTGGACTAAAAGCGTATACTTATAACAGGCATTTGTGTAGCTTTGTTTTTGTTTTTGTTTTCCTTTTTTTTTTTTTTTTTTTTTGTGATTGTTTTGTTCCTCACAGTTTTCCTTTAGTGCACGACCCCAACCTGAGTGAAGTGTATAGTAACGTTGTGAAAGCACAGCGAAGACGTCATCCACTCACCCCGACTCCCTATTAACAAGCTCCAATGGAGGAAGTGGACGTGATGTCACAAAGGATGAGCCGCCATGTTGGTTTTGGGAAAACAAAGGGGCTTTGGGCAATTTCACGATTTTTAAAATGGCAGCTCTCAAAATGCCAGAAGGTTTCAATTTAAATACTTGTTCAGCAAACCAACTCAATACTTGGAGGAAATTTGGCAAAATATCGGGGAATCTTTTTTTTTTTTTTTTTTTTTTGCAGGAAACTAGCATTTAAGATATTCATATAAGATAGCTCAAGTTGGCGCCAAAAGAGCCTCACACAGAGTATTTTGTTGAATATAAACTGTCATCATCTTTTAAATGTGACAGGCGATTAAAAATATGTAATTGAAAATACTGTACTACTTTTACCACTATATCATTTATGGGTATATACTGTGGAACCTCGGCTTACGAATATAATTTGTTCCGAGACACTGTTTAACAACGAAAATGTTCGTAATCTAATGTCAAGTTTCCAATTGAAATAAATGGAAATGCAATAATCCATTCCAGTCGCAGACTGAAGTTACAGTTACCTTATTTTCATCAGTGTGTGGTTCAAATATGAATACTGTACAATATAGAAATACTGTCAAGGAGACTCAATGGCAGTTTCATCTCTCTCGATGCGTTTAAACACTTGCTACCTGGCCTATCAGTGGCTGCTAGTCAGTGGAAGGCTCAAGACAGTTTTTTTTTTTTTTTTTTTTTGTCTTTGTGTGCACCTATTTTAAGCCTATTTGGTTTTGGGAAAAGTGCTGTACAGATTTGAGTGACAGGAAAATTTAATGACTCTTTTTAATAGTAATTGGGCTTCCTAATGCTTGCACTTTTCATCAGGAGCCATTCTTAGGGTTATTGACAAGCAGAAAAAAAAACAAAGGGTGTGTTCGGTAAGGCTCTGCGAGCGTGCGCAGGTTGACTCCGACTATTTTGAAACTCGGCGCGTTGTTGAAATGTTCCATTTGGTTATTCATAGTGCACCAAAAACGGAGTGGCGGTGAGCGCACTAGGTGCTCCAACGACGGACACGGTGTGCCAATGTGTCAGGTAGTACAGATGGAAGCAGTTCAAGCAGGAACTGATCAGTTTCGAACATGAGCTGCTTTTGGAAATTAACGAGAGGGAGTGTGCTTTGCCTATCTCAGGGGTGTCAAACTCATTTTTGGCGCGGGCCACATTTTAGTTTCACTAGGAGGGCTGTTATGACTGAAACCATATAAGGAAGTCAAGAATAACTGTTGATTCAACTATTGTTACTATCATGAGGGGTTTGGTAACAAGAAAATGTTTCAAATATATCTCTTATTTATTACATATGAGAATTAACAAGTTTGGTAGACCTTTTAGAGAGGATGATGGAAGTTGACATGTTTGAGCTGCTTTCGCTGTCCTCATAAAATGATGTGGCGGGCCAGATCTGGCCCCCGGGCCTTGAGTTTGACACAGTGGCCTATCTGAACACATACTCCCAGAGTAGTACATGAGTGTCAGAGTGAATTTCTGCAGGTGCCCAGTACTGTACTTGCAATGTATGAGGCACAGGGGCAGTGATGTTTACACGGTGAAGAAAAAAAAAGCACAACTGAGCTTTCTGTGAATCAATCGCAAGACTATTCAGAAACCAAAAATAGTGTGTTAACCAAGGTCATTCTTCTTGGAAAATTTAGTGAGTAAACTGTACTGTGGTAAACCAGGACATTCATAAAATAACATTCCACTGAATGTAACATTGTACTTCATACTCATCTTAAAAAGTGCGTTACAAAAACTACAAAAATGAACTCTCCTAAGTTTAAAAAAAAAAGTTTTTGCACAGCTTGTTGTAACATTGTACTTCATACTCATCTTAAAAAGTGCATTACAAAAACTACAAAAATGAACTTTCCTAAGTTAAAGAAAAAAAAAGTTTTTGCACAGCTTGCTGCTTTCTAACAAGGAGCTGAAGGGCAGAATTCGCAACAAATGTTTGATCCATGAATAGACCACTTTGGTGGATTCAGCATCAAACTAACAGACCAACAGAGCTTCCCATGTTTTAGCCAACACCAATAAGGCAGCTCCATGTTAACATAAAGAGCCGGGATGTCCGACATCATCCATGAGAGGCTCCCTCCTTCCACGCCCCACCTCTTCCCAGCTATCTCGCCTCATCCTAATCCCAACATGTGCTCTTCTCCCTCCCACACGGCAGATACGCGTCGTGAACGCATTCCGCAGCTCCCTCTACGAAGGCCTGGAGAAGCCAGACTCCCGCACCTCCATCCACAACTTCATGACGCAGCCCGAGTTTAGGATAGAGGACTCCACGCCCAACATCCCGCTCATCGACGACACGGACGACGACTCGGCTCGCCGGAGGGGGAAGTACTCCAGTCAGCCGTCGTCGCCCAACAAGAACAACAACGCCATCGACAGCGGCATCAACCTCGCCATCGCTTAAAAAAAAAAAAAAAGATGAAACAAAAGCGATACAGCCATCTTGCATTTGTGGTTGTCTCGCAGTTGAGCAAACGGAAGACAGCGAGGAGGAAGACAAACACTGGAACCTCTCCTCGTAATTCTATTCTGATTAATATTATTGTTCTATTATTATTGTTGCTCCTGCATGAATGTACATTGCCCGAGTTTTATTTAAAAGGCTTCCGAGCCCGCCCTCCCATTTGGATTCTTTTTTGCGATGGACATAAGAACAGCTTGCTCCTCTTCTTCTCCTTCTGCGTGGCATGATCACATGATATTTGTGACCGGGTGCCAGGGCCCAACTTGCACAGCAGCTTTGCACCTCCGCCCCACCGCCCCCCCACCCAAAAAAAAAGAAAAGAGGAGAGCAAAAATAACACAACAGCGATTTATGAGCATTTACGGGATTATATTCGATAAATATGAACACATATAAATATATTTACAGTAGAGAAGAGTTTTATCTTTGTTTGTCGGCATGTTGCCTTGTTCCTGCTTCGAATGGCTCGAAAGTACTTTTGACTTATTTATGTCTTAAAAGAGAATGTAATTTGTTTACAGACCACTTAGAGATACAGTCTACTTCCTGGTTTCGAGAAAGAAGGGATGTCAGAGCTCACTTGGTGTGTTGTTATTATTGCTGAGAATTAAAACTAAATGGAAAAAAAAAACATGCGGGGTGGGGGTGGGGGGAGAATAAGGAAAAAAATGTGCTGGATTTTGCCTGCTATCTTGTGAAATATTGTAGATATTTTTAGGGATTAACAAACGAAAAGAAACCAAACTATAATGGTAGTAAATGTGGAATCTTAGTATTATTCTTTATGATTGTTGGGATGGAGTTGCCTTTGTTTGCTTTTACGAAAGGCCTCCACGGGGACAGAGGGTGGAACAATTCCATCATTCGCTTTTCTTTCACTGCTGCTTCTTCCTTCTTTTTCATATATTATAAAATAGTGTTGTTTTTTTTCTTAACCAGTTTAAAGGTTGATATCAGGACCTTCAAAAATGAACTGCTTGAGTCACATTAGCAAAGTAATACTGTATATCTTCACGTCACAGGAATTCTTTTTAACAATGTCAGTGAGCTATATTGTGTCCCCTCCTCCTGCCCCCATCAAAATCCAGATAAATTTCAGTGTGTTAACTTTGTCAGAGAAACCAACATCCGCACATCACTGTAGACCATTTTTAAACCAAAAAAGATTGGTTGCATTACATTTTATTTCTTAGTCAAATGGTAGAAGGTTTAACCCGTAGTTCATTCAACTAACAGTTTGGTCTTAAATAAAATACTGCTTTACATTTTCAACTTTGCTGCCATGCTCCACCCACACGCAGTGACAAAAGCTAAAATTATGTCCAATTTATTGTTGACCATCTGTCTAGCATGCATTGTTTGAATTAGGTCGTAAGTGGAGAAAATCTCGAGAAGTAGTTTGATTGAATGGCCAAAGTGACTTTGAAATGGCCACTTCAAGCCAATATGTCAGACTTCTGTTTCTTTCCGAGCAAGGCGTCGGCAGACTCTTTTGTGGGTCTACTCATGATAGATATGCCCACCAAATTTCACGCTGCTAAGTAAATCTGGTTTTGGAGGCTTAATTTTGATTACCCAGAGCTTTTGGAGCGCACTTATTTGTGCTTCGTATTACATGATGTGCCATCAAATGTCGGCGCCATATTCCAGTCACACGATGGAAACTGAAAGGCCTCTAAATTTAGTATCACGTAAATCAAGTAAATTTTGTTTATATTTGGGAGCAATTAGTCAAAATTTACAAGAGTTGTTTGTCTTTGATGGACCCACCCATAATGATGGCCAAAGTGACCAAAAAAACCCGTCAAACCAAAATGGCCGACTTCCAGTATTTTCGGCTCTGGCTTCTTGAGACTATTTTGTCGTTGCTCATAATAGACATGTCTGCCAAATTTCATGCTGCTAAGTTAAACAGCCTTTGGGGACCTTAGTTTGGGGAGCCAAGTTAGAAGAACTTCAGGTTTCATGGCAAATCATCAAATTTTGGTTGAAATTTTGGCTCAATCAGACATTTCTTGGAGTTGTTTTTGATGGACCCATGACCTAAATATGGTCACGACAAGCCAAAATGACTTCTTCTTCTGTGTTTTTGGCCATAGCTTCGTTTTTTGTGGGTCTGCTCGTGATAGACGTGCCTACAAAATTTTTCATGCTGGCTTTGGGGGCTGGATTTTGTCAATCCTGAGCTTGCAGAGCTGAGTGATTAGAGCTTCGTGTTACATGGTTACTCATCAAATTTCGGTGCTGTGTTCCACTTACATGCCACAGTGAAAATTCAAAAGCTTCCAAATTTAGCATCATCCAGTTACAAATTTTAAAAGCAATTGGACCAATGGCTAAAATGACAAAAATGCCCCTTCAATGTCCCTTTCAAACGAAAACGACAGATTTCCTGTGTCATTTGGGTTGGGCATGGGCTTTTGACACTTTTTTTGTGGGTCTAATTTCATGTTGCTAAGTAGAACTTGCTAACAAGACCAGTTTTTTTGAGCGGCGCATATACACGCGCACACACACACACACACGCACACACACACACACACACACACACAATTCTTTGTTTAAAGTCTGGGATATAGCATGTCTTTTTTTTTTTTTCAATCCAGAGAAATTTGAATTGATTTTCCTCCTCAAACAGCCTCCCGGCACCATCTTTAAACATCTCCAGGGAGAAAACAATGACACAAAAATGGAATGTTGCTTTGGCTCTTTTTCTATAGACATATACCGGTATCTAAATAGAAGGGGGGGAAAAGACTCTTTTTCTGCACTATTTGGTTATGAATGACAACTTATGTGGTGTAAAATCTAGATGTGCTTTTTGTGTGTTTTAACCAAGCTTGTCTTCCTGCCGTCACAGAATATACAGTACTCTAGCATCTCAGCTGTGGTCACTAATAGTTGTAATATTTATTGTGCTTTGATGACCGATCCACACGATCAGCAGAAGGAACGTTCCAAAAAAAAAAAAAAACCCCAACGTATTGCACTCAGAAGGAAAAGGCCACTTTAAAGAAGCCTGTACTCTTTCTATTACTAACTCAAGTCACTGACAAATGCGGCGTGTTCTATAGGCTCATTATGCAAACTATAACCTTGTTTCTACAAAATAAATACATTGTAGTATCTTCTATCCAAGCTGTCCCACCTCACTCGCACCTGTCCTCTCATCTGATCCCATGTGGAGAGGGTGCACAAGCTTTACCAGTCAGCTCAGGCCTGTTGGAAAATAATTACGTTGACCAAGAAACAAAGCACTTGTTTATTTCTTTGATCATTTGTGTGTAAAAAAAACAAAACAAAATGACAACAACCAAGGCACCACACAGCGGATGCAATAAAAAAAAAATTAATAAATCAACATCCCTGACACTCAATGTAAAATACAGTGGAACCTCCAAAGTTATTTCAACTGTTAGCAAACAATGGATGTCATTCAAGAAGAAGATTTACAGAATAAAACAAAAATACAGTAAAACTACTCACCCTTAAAGGCTGAAAGGAAATGGGAAAGGCTTTTTGGGGAGCATTTCGGTCACCTAGGGTAATTTTGGAGGCATCGTTAGAATCATCAAATTCTAGTGCTATTAATATAACATGCTGTCCTATAAACGGTTGTTGGCTCTTGATATGTTGCGGGTCAAACTGACCCGTCCGTCCATTTTCTCTCCTGCTTGTCTTCATTAAGATGATGAGTCAGCTAGAGCTGGGTGAGAGGTACACTATTAGGTACATTATTCACACGCACATTTACACATTACACAATTGATCTCTTGTATGGTTTTCGAGGATGCACCCAATCAAACATGCTAACTTCAAACTGGAAAGCCTGAGCCGACATTTGAACCTGGAATCTCAAACTGTGAGGCAAAATTATAACAACCCTACTACTCGATGAAATTAAGTTTGTAGTTTTAGTAGTAGTGACTGTCGTTTTTTGGAAGGAAATTTCCACTTAGCTTAAAGTGGGAATTTAAAACTTCTAGCAAAGCTGCTAGCAAGATTTGAATGTAGCCTCACTTCACGAACTGCCGCTCCAGGAATCTCCATGACACTCACATGACATGCACATGAGCACAATTCTCGAACACGAGAACACAGCGAGCATCAACCAAATAGAAGCCCGAGAGATACTAAGCTTGCATTAGCACTGTAATCAAGCAGACATTAGCCATCGCTGCTACAATGGTAGCATGACTTATTGGTGATGGAGTTTTAGTATAACTCTAAATGTTACTGATATGACATTTGTACAATCAAACTCGGTGATAAACTTTCCGGTCAAGCAGAAATTTTGATAATTCCACATCGCTTCTAAATCCTCTCAACTGCATGAGATCCCTTTGCTTCTGTTTGCTAGTCCTATAAACGGTTGTTGGCTAGCTAGAAATGGACATTTTTTTTTTTATATTCCTGAGGTGGATAGCCCGCCAAGACTTCTGAGTCACACGTTTAAACTCTCACCTTTTTGACATTCTTTGGAGGTTCTACTGTCAATATATTGGACTACGTCTCCCATCATGCATCAGTAATGAAATTCAATCAGTCAGAAGCACCTTAAACTGTGCGATTTCCATGCTATTTTCACGCACTCTGACGCCACCGCTGATGATAACCACGATATCAATGAAACTTCTTGCAATATATTCTCACATGCCTCGATGTACTATATTTAGCAGCATGCAGTTTGTGGAACCAAGAAAAAGAGTCATGCCAACAAGCTAACTAACCTTTTGGCATTCATGCTTAGCCATTTATTGGGTAAGTGATTTAAGTGTTCATCTTGTTTTTAAACAATATCTATTTTTTTTTCTAAATCGATACAATAATTGTAAATAAAGAACTCAATGTATTTGTTCATTTAATACTATGCAAAAAGTCATGCTTTTTTTTTTTCTTCCCCCCCGTCCCTGATTGTTACCCACCCTTAATCCTAGAGTGTGTTGCTGGAATGTTTGTGCTCTCCAAAATCAGTGAAACGATGTGATGTAAACTAATTTTCTAGCTTGACGAAAACTTCTATGATGCTGGTGATGACAAATGAATCTGAAACTACGGGGGAGGATGCTCATGATGATGATAATCAACTGTGACTCTTGCTGCTTGACTGTCCCACTCATCACACTCCTTGACAAGAGCGCAAGTGGAAAAAAAAACTACAAAAACATAAAAAGAATGAAAAATCACTAAATAAATCTCACAGAGCAGCATGACCCAGCATGGTGTGTCCTGGCCCCGTGTCACATGTCCTCGTCTGATTCGATGCGCTTCTGCAATATCTAAGATTCATTGCTTTTGTATTAGTGTTCTTCATCCATGTGGACATGAGCGACCCATGAACCAGTGTTACATTCCCCCTTTAAGGCCAAGGGAGGTAACATTTATCAATATTTTTAAGAAGGTGCATGTCAAAGAATTTGATACACGTGCAATTTGTGCCCCCTGATTGTTTGAGTCTCCTGAGGACTGCGCTTGGTTCCTTTTAACTTGAAAAGGGGTTGAATTCTGACTTGCCTCCAATTAAAAGAGAGAAAAAAAGGCAGCCTAAAGGTTGATGCAGATGTAATTTTTGCTTCATTTTATGTTCTTTATCATTTTTCTTTGTTGTATGATTTTTAATACTTACGTTTGTTATTTTACTTTGTGATTGCAGGGGTCATAAACTCGTCCTGTCTGAAAATGCATTCGCAGTCTGTAAAGATTAAGCCAAGACAACAGGGGGTGCTATATTTTATATACGTACAGGTATACCTCAACTACAGATCTTGAACACATCATTGCTGACTGTGTTCGTGATCAGTCTAAGCCAGTGGTTCTTAACCTTTTTAGAGGTACCGAACCCGACCAGTGCATATGCACATTCACTGAACCCTTCATTAGTGAAAAATAAATAAATATATAGTTTTACAAATTCAATATGTAAAAAAAAAAAAAAACACACTTATGAAAAACAGAAAAAAGTAAATACCATTTCTCGAAATGAGTACAATTTTTTTTTTTATACGACGGACTATCACGACAGTCACACGTTGACCAAGCGGGCGTGTCATAACTGACACGTTGAATCGCGTGTGTCGAACCCTTCACGGCAGAGGCTCCATTGAATCCCTGACACCGATTCACCGAACCCCTAGGGTTTGATCGAACCCAGGTTAAGAACCACTGGTCTAAGCATCCTGATGCTGCAACTATGATAGTTGGGACAAGAACAACAAATGTCACCTAGAGTCTCTATCGCCTGGTTTCTGAGCAATTTGTTAAAAATAAGACTTGGAAAAACAGTATCCTAGATAAATGTTTTGTAAATGGGAAGAATGCAGACCTCCAATTTTGATCTCTGATCATAATGTTGGTCATTTGATTCCAACGTGCAAAAGTAAACTCAAGAAGAAAAAAAAACCATAATGGACTAATGAAAGTAAGAACCATCTCAGGGGGTCGCTAATGGTGTAGTGGTACACACGCTTGGAGTTGCGTGGAATCAACTCCTACTCAGTGACGGTGCGAGTGCCCGGTGACTGACTAGTGACCAGTTCAGGGTGTAGTCTGCCTTCCGCCCGAGGTCAGCTGGGATGAGCTCCAGCAACTCCCCGCGACCCTGTTCAGAATAGGTGGTGTTCAAAATGGATGGATCAGCTCAGAGCATGTTTTTGACTGGACCAATTAGAACACTCTTTCTGTGAGGACTAATTTCATTCATATTTGTGCGCAGCTAGTGGTTCCCTCCCAAGAAATTCAAATCCATCCAAACAATAAATCTTATGTAACAAAAGACATTAAAGGGACAATCAACATGAGAACATTGGCCTTCAATAAGAACGATGGAGGGATGCTTAAACAAACAGCGTCACAGTGCAGAGGTGCAGGGGTCGATCGTGGCTCCGGCCTTCCTGTGTGGAGTTTGCATGTTCTCCTAATGCCTGGGTGGATTTTCTCCGGGTATTCCGGTGTCCTCTCACATTTCAAAAACATGCATGGCAGGTTCATGGAACACTCCAAATGGTCTCGAGGTGTGAGTGGGAGCCTTGTGATTGCCTGGCAACCAGTTCAAACCTTACTTTGAAACCCTGACTGTTTTAAAACTCGAGGTCACACATTCTGAAGGGATCATTTTCTTTAAACTTAAATTTGCAGAGGTGGGCAATTTACTCTCGTCAGATCCATGTTCAACACAATTGTATGGGCGGCCGATGCACAGTAAGTCAGCACAACATAACTTCTGTCACGGAGATAGTTACGCATTTGTTTGTTTTGACTACATGTTCTTTTAAACAAGGTTAAGTGACCCGTGTGCTCATTGCCATGCAGACAAAATACAAGTAAATTTACAACACAATTTAGTCAACACAGAAACCTTGCGTACAGGGAAAAGGCACACATCCTGTGCGTGTAAAACTGGCTCACCTCATGGGGTGCTGTTGGCGAAACTCAAAAGAGGGAAAGCAGACAGAACTGCACTTGAACACAAAGAAACAACTTTTGAGGATTTTACAACAGCTGGAAGTTTTAATTTTTACACCACATCTTTTTTATGTTTCACAGGCATTGCTGCTGAGCAGATTTTTTTTTAATGTAGAATTAGGTTTAGATTATACAGTAGAGCAAATTGTGTCTTGTGTTTTTATGTCAGCACCTGGATGCATTTTGTTTCTTGACACATTCAGCGAATTACTCCAAGACATTCACTTCAGCTTTTGACTCACGTGAAGAGGACAAGATTGTTTTGAAACGAATATCTGCTATATATCATGCTGTCATGAAAGGGGAAGAAAAATAAATCTCACAGTCGATCTTCAATTTGACAATGCACAAACACGCATGATACGAGATGTTCATTTACAAACATGTACAACTCACGGCATCACACGCACAGACTCACAAGCTGGCGTGAGCATGAACAAAGCAAAGAAGAGCGGTTTAAGGCTTGAAAGACATTTGCAAACAGGAACATCAGGTCCAGCAGGACAACTGTCCTTGGAGTGATTTTTTTTTTCTTTTTTAAATCACAGTACTGTACTGACATTGAAACACATCAAAGTTGCCGGCGTCCCATTTTGTCTTGCTTTAACACAACGTGAAATCCACATGATAATAAAGACATACCACATACGCACACTGTGTAGTAAATTCTTGTTTGAGGTAGAAACAGAATGGAATAAAGTTTTCTTTTCGGTGGATACAGGGGAGGAGAAAAAACTAAAATGGGGAGTATTTTCCAAAGTGTTACACAAAGTATGATAATGCTGGAAAGAACTGCTCTGACTTCTTCCAAACAAAGCTCCACAAACAGAACGAAGTTTGTCTGGTATAATAGATTTTAAAATTATTATAACACTGATACTCGATATCAGGATGCATAATTTAAAGTAGTGAACCTTCTATATTTGCAGCAAGGCTGCAAAAACTTGCAAGTAAATGAACCCCCCACCCTCCAGGAGGTTTGTAACTACATCTTGCTACCACAAGAGAGCATCAAGTCACCGCTAAAGGAACGCCTCAACTCATTTCAACACACTTCCTTGACACTAAGATGCCACCAGAGTGCACCTGAGCGCAAAAACAGCAAACGGGTGTTTAGCAGGGCATAAACAAACATGTATGACAAGTTTGTTCGAGAGATTGAAATGCGACATCATAAAAGGTGCCGTTGCACACTGCCCCGGACTTGTAAACATTGTCTGAGTTGTATTTGAATGAAACTTTTGTCATGTCTGTCGCTTTCAGTCAAACAAGAGGCGATGACAGTGACACATAAGCATTCACCATCTGTAGACCAAAACGTAGGTGTATTTCACATTGATCAAGTACAATGGCAGTTCCTCGTGCACTATTGACGACACCCCAAACAACGCGAATTGGACAGCATGTGCAACTTCATAAAAGTCCAATTTAAGATGATTACAGGACATGCTGCGTGTGAGTGAACGGCATCCTGGGTTTGACATTTGTACAAAAAGCACAATCTACCATAAATTTTATGAAAAAGACGCACTTACTCTTCCCCAATAAATAGCTGGGAGAAACTTCCAAGTTATTGTTAGTATTGTATACTGTATCGCCGTTCACAAAATTGTTTCAACCAAGCCACGAAGGGATCTTATGAACTATCATCATTCGTAGTAGCTTTAGGAAGGTGGAGCGTTGCTTTAGAGAGTTCAAAAAGGATTTGGATCAGTTCACAAGCGTGAAATATCAACCGCTTGTAGCAATGTTCATTTATATTCATGATTTTTATTGTACTGCTAAACAATATTTTGTGTAACACCTTGACAGTATGCAAAGGAATTCACGAGCGTTCAAATGTGATGGACACTGATGTGGCCCTGCGTTTGAATACGTTTGCGTCAAATCTCTCATTCTGTATTTACAATGATTTACAGATTTTATTTTATTTTTTTAATCTCATGCATCATTTTCTTGAAGAAGTGAAATGAGCAGCAGTATCACAATGTCACAAGTATACAGAATGAACATTGGCTTATTTACCAATAGGTCTATATTCCATTTTCAGGGGTAGGATAATCAACTATGATTTTATATACACTGATATTGTTTTCCCTGGGGGTGGGGTGGGGGAGGAGCATTTACAATAATATAAAACAAGTCAATATAGTTGTTATTTTTACGAATGAGACTTTTTATCATGCACTTCATGTAAACTTTGGGCATCTGTTCAACATCGACCGTTTGAATGGATTGACGGGAAGAGTTAGGCGAGCGGCTTCTCTCCCTTTAAGTGCCAGTGGGATGACAAGCGAAAGAGAGGCAGAAGTGGGGAAGTCGAGGCTCTCGAGATGACTACCAGTCTGCATTGGCCCAGGTTTCCTCCGCAGGTTTTGTGGGACTTTTTTTGGCCTTACCGTCTGCATTCTCCCAGTTGTTGTCCCAGGCCTCCCAGCTCTCCTCTGTGCTGTGCTTGTTGTTGGATGCCGCGTCAGAGCCCCAATTGTCCCAACTGTCAGAGCTCTTCTTTGCAGAATTATCTGCGATGGTCCAGCTGTCACTGCTCGGGGATTTCTTGGCCTTTAGGGAACTGTTGCTACCAAATGTTTCCCAGAAGTCCTTTGAGACAGGCTGGCTAGAACTGCCCTGATATCCCTCGGTAGCATCCATGTTCTGGTAGCTATCTCCAGCAGCCCTAAGCACAAGGAATCATTAGATTATACAATTCACGTTCAAGTACAATTAATTCGGTAAATGGAATGTATTATTACCCATCTTCTGGTTTTCCCGAGAAGAAATTGGTCAATTTGGCACCAGCTCCCTGCATCTAAAGTAAGAAGACAGTACAGTTAAAATTAAAAAAAAAAAAAAAAAAATTTAAATAGTTGACAGCAGCAAAAGTAAGAAGATATTTTCAAAAATACATATGCATGCAGTTGACAATTACATGCAGAGTTGTCTTGTGTATTCAGTAACAACGTCATATTTGATTAATTCCACGTTCAAGATCTAATACCGTTTGAACATAATGCTGCTGTTACAGTCTTGAGGGGAAAAAAAAGGTGATGATAATTTTTAAAAAAGGTACACACAAATACTCACCACCGGAGTAAAAAATGGCAGCAAGAAAAACAGCAGTACATAGAATTAATATACACATACATACATGCTTCAACAAAACCAGTCTCTGAGGGTGGAAACAAGGAGGTGCGCCGCCGAGATATTTGCACATTGATAGTATTGTAACTTTTTTTTTTCTTTTCAGTCAGTCATTTTTTTATTCCCTTTACTGTCGTGGCGCTGCGTCACGCTCACAAGACTGGTTTTGCCCCTTCGGTGTGGCAGAGCTCTGCCATCCAGCCTACCTTGTTTGCCAACTCAGTGATGCCGACTGTCATTTCATCTAGCAATTTGCCATCTTTCACCTGGATGAGCCAAATTGTAAGGATTGAAACAAATCATATCAACACATTTTTTTAGTACAGTCACTGGACGTAAAAAGTCTGCACAAACCCGTGGTCGTTGCCAGATTTTGGTGATGTTAAAAAAACAAGCAAGACCAAGAGAAATCATCTCAAACTTTTTCTCCATGTTATGTGACACGTGGCCCATAAATCTGAATTGAAAAAAAAGAACAAAATATTTTAAGGGTGATAAGAAAAATAAAAGTAACTTGCTTGCATAAATATGCACACCCTCATACTAATACTTTGTTGCAATTCCCTCCATCTTTACTAATTTCCAGTACTTGCCAGAAATTCCTGCAGCTCCTTCACTATTGGTGTCGACCTCTTGTTTTCGTCGAGTGTTTTTATCTTTTTTTTTTTTTTTTTTTTTTAGCACATGTCCATTTCTTGTTAATGTAACTGTTGTGCCATATTTTCTATACTTGATGAGAAATGTCATCACTTTCTTGACATTGTTATTACCTTGGCGAGAATTTAGTCACCATCTCCTGTCTGATACCTTTGAACAACAATACTGCTCTGATGCCGTGGATGCTCTGTGCAGACCATGGCTTCTGCTCGAAGATGTGACTAGAAAAAAAAAAATCAGGCATGTCCTACTAGAACAGCTGGACTTTACAGTTCCGGTATTTGTGGTTAATCAGAGGCAACTGAAATGATTGCAGGTGTGTGGTGACTGCCATTAAACCCAAGTTTGAATGTGTGTTAATTCTGAACACAGCCAAAACACCAGTTAGAAGAGGGTGCGCACGTGTGCAACCACATTATCTCAGTTGTTTACTTTTACTTCCCCTCTCCAAAAGATTTTTTTTTTTTTTTACAACTGTACAAGTCATAGGTCACATTAATGACTTTTTAATGATTTATCTTGGTCTCACTTTTTTATGTCACAAACAACTGGCATTTAAAGAGGAGTGTGTAGATTTTTTTTTTTACATCCACTGTATATTTAGAACAGCGTGTAGTAAGGAATCATTTTGTCAGATTGCGCTTATTATTACAATGGCCTCAAAAAAAAAAAAGTTAATTGGAAAGAAATGTGGCTACAATCATTCTGCATGAGGGAAAAGAGATGTGCATGCTGCAGGTGCCCGTTAAACTATGCCAACTGTACATTACAAGGCAAAAGACAGATAGATGCATAACAGGCTTGTCCAGTCACAGATTCTCAACTTAACCAAGATGTTTTGCAAATAAAAAGGCCAACTTCCTCTGACCTCCTACAATTGTCAATAAGTTTAAAAACAACTCATATATGATATGATAAAAGCAGGCGTCTAGAATGATGAAGAGAGGGACAAAATGATCGGGAATTACAATTTTACAAAAATAACGTCAATTTCCCTCTCCCACTAAAACAGTTGGAAGGTTAACCAGAACTAATTCACTGCTTTTGTCTTATAATGTACGTTCACATCAAGCTGATAAGCAAGCACTGTCGAAAATAGCGCATTCACATCTGAAGCCGTTTTCTTTGAAGTGCTGCAGCCCACCACCAATTGAAAAACTTCAGGCATCAATGTTACCTTTTCTTGGGTAGGTTTGATAACACTCTCATTTAGTGTGTGTCCTAACTCTGTGGCCTAGTTGGAAGTCAAAGAGGGGAGGGGCGTGGGGATAATCACTTCAATTATACAGTTTCTTATTGACGGCTTGGCAATGAAGTGACTGGTGACACTGAACAGGAAACAAGTCGGTGTAATGGCTCAAAGACGGCTCGAGTGAACATAGATTTAGGATTCCCTTTGACTTAACCATTTTGAAAATATAGTTAACGGTGGGTTAAAATGATATTCTTGTGTGTGTACCATTACTCTTTGACAGCACAAAAAAAAAAAAAACTGAACTGTCATGCATCAATGGATAACACATTGCGGTAGAAGTCTATTATACACTGTCGTTTTTCCTTTTTCCCATCTGTTAATACAGTGACTGATGAGAAGACTAAAAATGTATTATTTACCGTAAGTTATCCATATACTCATAGCGCATACTTTATGACGCAAAAGCCAACAAACAACCCACATGTGACAGCCACCGTTTGTGAAACGTCTCGAGCACAAAATGTGAATCTTGCAAGCAGAAGAATCCCAAAATAAAACGACACTTAACAAATACACACACAAGGCAGGACAACTTCTCATGCGGCCATTTTTTTTTCCTCAAGAAAATTAAAATCACACCACATTTTTACAAACATGATGCAGGAAAAAGTGTCATGCGCTCATTTCTTGCTTTACCGGTTCTGGGGGCGCCTTATAGCCCCTTAACTACGTCCAGAGAAGGCAAAGAGATATTAAAGTTAACAGTGAGTAGAGCATCATGCTTTGATATTTTAAGTGCGCAACGAGGCAAATAGTAAGCAGTAAATAAAGCATATAGTCCATGAAAAAACAGAGTACTAATAAATATCAATAATACAATATGTGATCAGTGTGTGTTGTGTACCTTCAAGGTAACACCAGTAACCATGTCAGTTTTACCTTCAAAGTTGCTTGATTTGCCAGTTTGGTTGTCTGGATGGAAAATATGAAAATGTATGAGGTACTTTCCTCCAAAACGTTGCCACTTAATGAAGAAATGAAGCTTTTGGAAATGCAGTTTGAACATTTTGGGTTCTTACATTATCTTTTGCAATTGAAGCAAACTTGGTGGCCCCAACAGTGAAATTGCTCCAACCCTGCAAAACACAACGGCAGCAGGAGAAATGAAAATCTCAGACGGACAAAGAAAATGTGACTATGTGTCTTACTGAATAAATGGAGGACATAGCATTATTTATGAAGTCATCCTCCTTCTTCTCTGGGGTCACTGTGTTGCCAAAGCCAACATAGCGATTCTCTTGATTTCCACTGTAGCCACCTCCACTGAACAAGAGTTTTTAAATTTATTAAAAAGAAGGAAAAAAATTGAACAATCATTGAGAGGACGATCAAGTTATTACCTCTGATAAGAGTTGACGTCATCACTCAACCAGTCTTCAAATGCTTTATCACCAGATGTTGCAGAGTTCGCTCCTGATCCCCCGGAACTGTGGCGTACATTCACAACGGTAATGACGAGTCATTTGCTGGATCATACCGAAGCTTCCTTTGAGTCTTACCGATGCGAGGATGAAAGGCTGCTTTTAGGTTGAGGGGATGCCCAGTTTTTAGCAGATGATGTTTCAATAGACCATTCCTTCCCCTCGGCTTCAGTGGCAACCTGATGAAGACATGAACAAGAGAATGTGGGTTTTTTATGTTTTAATAGGATGACATCAAATATTCATTCCAGTTAAGACCAAAATGATTTGACCATGGACACATTTTTAGGTCAAGTGTGTGAATGGATGTCTTCGGGCTGGAAATGTTACACAAAATTGAGAGAAAAAAAAAAATTGAAGATGCATTACAAATAATAATCTCCATTATCTTTATTTATTTTGTATTTTTTGGGCGGCCGTAGTGGCTTTTCTTGACGTATTTATACGGCATGGTTCGGAGCGTAGTGGCTTTTCTTGACGTATTTATACGGCATGGGGAAATAAGAGTTAATGTCTTACTACGTTCCTGTTTCATCTGCAGCAATAACACACTGATTACACAAAGCAAAACTAAATTACTAATTTACCCCAAATTTGGCCAGATTGTGAATCATTTTGGACTGTGATTAAGCAGTCTATATAGGAAGTGGGGTCCTTCACCAGGCCGTAGTTTCCTGCAGAGCTCACCTTGTCCTGAAAGAGCGCAGCAGCTCGGCTGTTGTACTTCTCCTGTAAGGTCCAGTTGGGATTGTAATCATCTTGGAGTTCCAGAAATAAACGAAATTTGCCATTCCCTCCTGCTTTCATCTTCTCAAGCTCAATATCTTTCCACTTGTCCATAGTGACAGAACGTACAAAACTGCAAACAGAACAGAGATGTTTCCCCACAGACTATGACAAATTTTGAGAAATATTTTAGATGAAATAAAAATGTAAAAAAAAATAAGAACAAGATTTTTGTTTTAATCATTTACATTTTATTAACTGTTACGTCACATGCATTATGATCGTTTAAGAGTGTGTCAATTAAAGGGTACTGAATCATGAATTGAGTTCAAAGTTGGAAAATGTTTCCCTCATCTCTCAAAACAAGACATAATTTTTCTCTACCTGAGATGTACTCCCAAGCCCCTGTGTTTTCCAGAACATTCCAAACATATCCAGATTCCATAGGTCACACTAACCCACTGAGGGTTGAACGCCCCACACTCAAAGCACAGCTGTGGGGAATAAAACAAGATGCATTATATCAGGATAGGGTTGAACGATTTATCATTTTAGGACCGAAATCGTGATCTCAAACAATGCTATTTCAAGATCGTCAATGCTGCCCTTCTGTCACACTCCTGCTGTCACCCACACTCCCTTTCTTTCACGGCTTATTTAATCACAAAAACCTGTCATGGCTTTTGAACAAAGATGTGTGGACTTGTTACAAACCACTGTATGTCCACTTTTAAACAGAAAACCTCCAAAAGTGGAAATGCATTTATGTTTACTGGCAGTTTGTTGGTTTTACACAAATATAGAAACCAAAGCTAGGTTCAGCTCCATGTAGATATTAAACATTACTAGGTTACTCTGTGGACTTACATTATTTTCATCTTGAGTTCTGACTTCCTTCAAAACTCTTCGTGTTCTTGGACTGGCCATGATGATTCACTGAAAACAAATTGAACAAGAAAAAGGTTTTACAGAAGTGTTAATGCTGTATCCAGTGGTGGGAAAAAAAAATCTATAATTACAAATAACGTTAATAATTTGCTCGTATTGTCATCTTCTCAAGGCCATAAGAATTTGCAAACAAGTGTGCTGAAGGATATTATTTGTCACGACGGTGCTATGGCAATAAACTGACTCCTAATATTTAACAGTGTTTAGATTTTAAATATATTTTTACACAAACAGACCTAATAGAATTGTTATTAGTACAGAACAGAAAAAAGTAGAAACTCACGTCACAAATGAGCATGGGATTGTCCGATTTGAACCGACTCTATCAAAGCTTACCGTACAGCGTGTTTGTTCTCAACGTTTAAGGAAATGTCACTTGTTTTGAGATTTTTCTCAAAAAATGGAATCGTCAATACTGTTTCTGATTTCGACGACAAACACCGATCGGGCTAAGTTAGCCGGTGAGCTATCGAGCGAACTAACTCTTACCTGTTTGCTTGACGAGCAACAAAAAACACCGTTGTCAGAAGATGCGGTAAAAATACACCACAAACGCTCCACTTCTGTCGCAGATGTAAATCAAGTATGAAGAGGCAACTTTAGAGGGCTGTCAGGCCGACAGAAATAAATAAAAATGGACTGCAGCTCAGTCAAACACCGGCAGCCATGTTCCTGTTTGCATACGTGGGCAGTGCAATGCATTGTGGGATTATTTCCGCCACGATTTCTCCACTTGCCGCCTTCAGACCAAACATTGTTAAAAACATGAATACATTAATCGAGTGAGGCTTATTACAGTCATTCACACATTTTCCCCAAAATGTGGTGACTCAAATGTATTGATTTAATTTGTAAGTCGTTTTTCTCATTAAATATTATAATTTGATGAATTTATCAAATTATCAATAAAACAGAGAGTGAACGTGAAAATTGTTCGTTTAACCATGTTTTCAACAGTAGCCCATTTCCTTTGATGAAAGCGGTTGCTTATCATCTGTTTCTGAAAGGTAACATCACTGTGTGAGATAATAATGTATGCATTGGTACCTGACCTAGAAACTAAAACTGAATGTTGAAAAAGTGTTTTGTACTGCCACACAAGTTAAGTTATTGATTAGGTTAGCCCGTTATCACAAGAACTATCAGCAAGCTTTTTAATAAAAGTACAAACACTAATCTAGTTTGGCTGTGAGTTTCACTTGGCCAATGAATTTCCAACATGTAATGGCAATCTACTCAGGCTGTGATTAAGTCTGGAATATTATGTAATGTTCTGGCAAAGAAGAAACAACAACCATACAGCATATGGAATTTGCACAGTGATTGTTCAAAGAATACCGTCATTCTCCGAGCCACAAACTACAAACTATGAGCAAACCCGAGCCTAAAGGCCCCGAAAGACTCAGCCTGCTTGCAGCTCTCTTCAGATTCAATACTGTACTCAGTTGTGCTTCAGTTAGATGAGTTGAGAGAGGAAGACAAAAGCATCGCTCATTGTGCAGATGTATGCGCTTCTGTGCCAACCAAGCACACCAAATCCAATGCGAAAACTACGTCAGTTAGTTAAAGGAGTACTGACAGGTTTGAAACCCCAGCCTTCAGTCACTAGATGGCGCCGTTGATCATTCTTTAAATGCAGTTATTTTAAACATTGAAGAAGGCGTAGTTTTTTTTTCAATAAACGGTCAGGACTGCATGTGATGTAACTGAGACAACAGGATCGATGCTGATTGCAATAACTATGCGCGCACACAGACGCACAAACGCACGCTTATTTTAAACATTGAAGAAGGCGTAGTTTTTTTTAAATAAACGGTCAGTACTGCATGTGATGTAACAGACGACAGGATCGACGCTGATTGCAATAACAATGCGCGCGCGCGCGCGCACACAGACGCACGCACACACTTTTATAGGACCAACAATAGTTTTAAATAATCAACACACATTTATTACTAGTTACGCATTTTTAAAACACTTAATAATCAGTAGAAAATCTTACTACAACGACTGTCTTATTGGAATCTGTTGTTGTGCAATGTTTGATTTTCAGTCTATTACATGTGTTGCTTTTCATTGTATTTCATGTGTACCACCTTGAGTACATTCCGTTACTTCTCCACGTACTGTATCTAAACCCCGCTACTGAAATCTTGGCAATCGCATTTTGTCATCACCTGCAGTGTAGCCAATGTTTAACCAGGTTGATGATCCCCATTACGCTGCAGAATTTTGAATGACAATTAACTTCAATAGGAAATCAATTATTAGCAGAAACAAGCATTTACGCCATTTTCACTCAAAAAACAATTCATTTCATGAGCATGATTTTCTCGACGTGTCCACAGTCCACCTAAAAAAAAAAAAAACATCTATATTTGTTTTCATGTTGTCACGTACTGTATCTAAACCCCGCTACTGAAATCTTGTGGCAAAATGCGGTTGCCATCACCTGCAGTGCAGCCAATGTTTAACCAGATTGATGATCCCACGACAGGATCGACGCTGATTGCAATAACAATGCGCGCGCGCGCGCGCACACAGACGCACGCACACACTTTTATAGGACCAACAATAGTTTTAAATAATCAACACACATTTATTACTAGTTACGCATTTTTAAAACACTTAATAATCAGTAGAAAATCTTACTACAACGACTGTCTTATTGGAATCTGCTCTTGTGCAATGTTTGATTTTCAGTCTATTACATGTGTTGCTTTTCATTGTATTTCATGTGTACCACCTTGAGTACATTCCGTTATTTCTCCACGTACTGTATCTAAACCCCGCTACTGAAATCTTGGCAATCGCATTTTGTCATCACCTGCAGTGTAGCCAATGTTTAACCAGGTTGATGATCCCCATTACGCTGCAGAATTTTGAATGACAATTAACTTCAATAGGAAATCAATTATTAGCAGAAACAAGCATTTACGCCATTTTCACTCAAAAAACAATTCATTTCATGAGCATGATTTTCTCGACGTGTCCACAGTCCACCTAAAAAAAAAAAAAACATCTATATTTGTTTTCATGTTGTTACTTGAAAAGAAAATGTGCTTTTGCAGACGCAAGACGTGCATTCAGTTACGCTTTCTTGCATTCATTTCATGTTTGTCAAATAGAATCTAATTTAGTTGACACTGGTGAACCAAAATTTCAAGATGCAAACTCTCCACAGGAAGAACAGAGTCATGATTTTAAACCCACAAACTTGAAACTGTAAGGCAGTCATGCTAACCAGTCAACAATTTCAACTACGCATGTCGCTCAATTTATGTTGTGTTTGTTGGTAGCACTATCATTCAATTATTCATTTTCCACTTAGTCAACATTTACATAAAACATGAAGCCAACAACAGTTGACTCGTTTAATACACTAGCCTCTCATTTTTCAAAAGGTGAACATTCTCAAGTAATAAATGATTAAATATTGGATGAACCTCAAAACCAAATATCATTTCTGTGTGAATAACTACGTGCATTTCAAATATTAACATCTTGGCGCTGCACTGAAAATTCTCTTCAACCTTGGTTAAAATGAACAGCCCACTAACGACCAACCACCGCCAGCGAGCTAACTAGCTCACCTGCTAATACCTCCATCCCATTTCCCACTCCGTCGTCACACTGGTGCCAAGTCTTGGCCGGGTAACTTTTCCGATTATCGAGACGCACCTGCATATGATCACATGGCGCAAAATAACATGATACACAGCACAATACAAAAAAGGTGAAAAGTGAGACGACGTAGAGCAAAAAAAAGTAAGGATTATTTTAGCACATGTTAACGTCGACGGGTGACTGCAATGTGGGCTGGGTTGGATAGAGTTCCCTTATTGATTAGATAAACTATTCGATCATCAGCTCTGACTGAAATGATTAGATAACTAGCTGTTAGATCAGGGGTCATCAACATCTTCTAAACTAAGAAGCGTTTCTTGGTTATGAATGATTGCGAATGGCCTACCAGTTTGATACACACTTCTGAAATTACAAATATCCTCAAATTCCCTTTGTTCTTAATTATTATGAAATCATTGTTATCATTCATAACTAGTGAAATTCAGTTATGTGATGACATTGATCACATTACTGAAGTCTCACAATAGCAATGATTTCACAAGGTCGGAAACAGATAATTTATTTCAATTGATATATGCGAGTGTTTATGTTTTTCAATGATTATTTAAGTGATTCGGCAACATTCCTGGGAAATCACAATGTCCCATCCCTGGTGACGTATTTTTTACAACAGGCTACACGTGAGCCTTAAGTGTGAACTGGTGCTGGATTATAGACAGTAACAAACGTTGATCGGGAAAATTGTAAACTCTTAAAATTGTATCAACAGCACTTAGCTATAATACTCGCGGTAGCTGTTGTTTCTTCTTGTTAGATTTTTAAATCCTCTCGAAGCTTATCTAGATTAAGTGAATATTGAAGTAATTTCAAGTACAACATAGACTGACAGCTTTGCTGGCAACTGTGCAATACTCTAATATATTATATGTTGGATATTCATTCTCTGGACAAATCAAACTCAGCAGTGTTTAGGCTTTTATTTACAGCTTACAGATTGTTGGACTATGAAACCAATCAACGACTTAAATTGCGTGATAGTACAGGTTGTCATTTTTTGAACATTCAAATTTAGTTTGTAAGTCGGGTGGCAAAGCATACAGTACATTAATATCACACACGGTGGAACCACCTTACAGAAGCGGATGAAAAGCAGCCACTTTTCATCAAAAGAAGTAGGCTACTGATGATCAAAGTGACATTACTGTGAAAAATTAGTCATGCAATCTTCAAACGGTGTGCACATATGTGCTATACTGCTCCTCTGCCTAGTTTTAGTCAACATCGTTGACATATAAAAATGATGACTGATGCAACGAAAATATTTTGTTTGATGTAGACGTGTTTGGAAAAAAAAAGTCTGCACCTTTACTTTAAAAATGTATGAAATCAATTGAAATAACAGTCACAATGATTGACATCATAAAATCGACTGTCGCAAAAGATCACACAATAAATGACTCATATTTACCAACAGAATGGCAGTGAAGCATTGGTGTGGCTGCAAAGACCTTTGATTTCATGGTGCTAATTTATTTTTATGGACATCACCATCATTGCATCATCATAGAGTTCTTGATATCTTCCACTCTATTAAAATCTGATGGCATATCAAAGAACACCTCATCATCAAAACAGTCCTCATCAGATGGGGAAGCCACATAAAACATGAAGCCAACAACAGTTGACTCGTTTCATACACTAGCCTCTCATTTTTCAAAAGGTAAACATTCTCAAGTGATAAATGGTTAAATATTGGATGAACCACAAAACCAAATATCATTTCTGTATGAATAACTACATGCATTTCAAATATTAACATCTTGGCGCTGCACTGAATTGTCTTCAGCCTTGGTCAAAATGAACAGCCTACTAACCACCACTAACCACCAACCACTGCCAGCGAGCTAGCGGCTAACTAGCTCACCTGCTAATGCCTCCATCCCACTTCCCCCTCTGTCGTCACTCTGGTGGCAAGTCTTGGCCGGTTAACTTTTCCTATTACTGTATTGAGACGCACCTGCATATGATCACATGGCGCAAAATAACATGATACACAGCACAATACAAAAAAGGTGAAAAGTGAGACGACGTAGAGCAAAAAAAAGTAAGGATTATTTTAGCACATGTTAACGTCGACGGGTGACTGCAATGTGGGCTGGGTTGGATAGAGTTCCCTTATTGATTAGATAAACTATTCGATCATCAGCTCTGACTGAAATGATTAGATAACTAGCTGTTAGATCAGGGGTCATCAACATCTTCTAAACTAAGAAGCGTTTCTTGGTTATGAATGATTGCGAATGGCCTACCAGTTTGATACACACTTCTGAAATTACAAATATCCTCAAATTCCCTTTGTTCTTAATTATTATGAAATCATTGTTATCATTCATAACTAGTGAAATTCAGTTATGTGATGACATTGATCACATTACTGAAGTCTCACAATAGCAATGATTTCACAAGGTCGGAAACAGATAATTTATTTCAATTGATATATGCGAGTGTTTATGTTTTTCAATGATTATTTAAGTGATTCGGCAACATTCCTGGGAAATCACAATGTCCCATCCCTGGTGACGTATTTTTTACAACAGGCTACACGTGAGCCTTAAGTGTGAACTGGTGCTGGATTATAGACAGTAACAAACGTTGATCGGGAAAATTGTAAACTCTTAAAATTGTATCAACAGCACTTAGCTATAATACTCGCGGTAGCTGTTGTTTCTTCTTGTTAGATTTTTAAATCCTCTCGAAGCTTATCTAGATTAAGTGAATATTGAAGTAATTTAAAGTACAACATAGACTGACAGCTTTGCTTGCAACTGTGCAATACTCTAATATATTATATGTTGGATATTCATTCTCTGGACAAATCAAACTCAGCAGTGTTTAGGCTTTTATTTACAGCTTACAGATTGTTGGACTATGAAACCAATCAACGACTTAAATTGCGTGATAGTACAGGTTGTCATTTTTTGAACATTCAAATTTAGTTTGTAAGTCGGGTGGCAAAGCATACAGTACATTAATATCACACACGGTGGAACCACCTTACAGAAGCGGATGAAAAGCAGCCACTTTTCATCAAAAGAAGTAGGCTACTGATGATCAAAGTGACATTACTGTGAAAAATTAGTCATGCAATCTTCAAACGGTGTGCACATATGTGCTATACTGCTCCTCTGCCTAGTTTTAGTCAACATCGTTGACATATAAAAATGATGACTGATGCAACGAAAATATTTTGTTTGATGTAGACGTGTTTGGAAAAAAAAAGTCTGCACCTTTACTTTAAAAATGTATGAAATCAATTGAAATAACAGTCACAATGATTGACATCATAAAATCGACTGTCGCAAAAGATCACACAATAAATGACTCATATTTACCAACAGAATGGCAGTGAAGCATTGGTGTGGCTGGAAAGACCCTTTATTTCATGGTGCTAATTTATTTTTATGGACATCACCATCATTGCATCATCATAGAGTTCTTGATATCTTCCACTCTATTAAAATCTGATGGCATATCAAAGAACACCTCATCATCAAAACAGTCCTCATCAGATGGGGAAGCCATGCATGGCAGCCTCAAGACCAAACCGGTCAGCACGCCGCCAACAGTGGAAACTGCAATGGTGGAAAAGATCGCCGCCACTTGGTACAGAGCCTGCTCTTGCGCCGTACGCCCCAAGCCTGGCTTCAACCCGGGGATCAGCGTCTGAAGCTCCAGCAGCTTTGGGTCTCCCTCGGGCGGAGCACGGTGGGAAAAGATCTGGTACATGCTGGGTCCGTAGGTTTCCTCAGTGGCTAGCAGGATGGCGCAGATGGCAGCTGTGGATGAAATGAGGCCAGTGAGGCCGTGGCATTTCAAATATTAACATCTTGGCGCTGCACTGAATTGTCTTCAGCCTTGGTCAAAATGAACAGCCTACTAACCACCACTAACCACCAACCACTGCCAGCGAGCTAGCGGCTAACTAGCTCACCTGCTAATGCCTCCATCCCACTTCCCCCTCTGTCGTCACTCTGGTGGCAAGTCTTGGCCGGTTAACTTTTCCTATTACTGTATTGAGACGCACCTGCATATGATCACATGGCGCAAAATAACATGATACACAGCACAATACAAAAAAGGTGAAAAGTGAGACGACGTAGAGCAAAAAAAAGTAAGGATTATTTTAGCACATGTTAACGTCGACGGGTGACTGCAATGTGGGCTGGGTTGGATAGAGTTCCCTTATTGATTAGATAAACTATTCGATCATCAGCTCTGACTGAAATGATTAGATAACTAGCTGTTAGATCAGGGGTCATCAACATCTTCAAAACTAAGAAGTGTTTCTTGGTTATGAATGATTGCGAATGGGCTACCAGTTTGATACACACTTCTGAAATTACAAATATCCTCAAATTCCCTTTGTTCTTAATTATTATGAAATCATTGTTATCATTCATAACTAGTGAAATTCAGTTATGTGATGACATTGATCACATTACTGAAGTCTCACAATAGCAATGATTTCACAAGGTCGGAAAGTGTGGCTGGAAAGACCCTTTATTTCATGGTGCTAATTTATTTTTATGGACATCACCATCATTGCATCATCATAGAGTTCTTGATATCTTCCACTCTATTAAAATCTGATGGCATATCAAAGAACACCTCATCATCAAAACAGTCCTCATCAGATGGGGAAGCCATGCATGGCAGCCTCAAGACCAAACCGGTCAGCACGCCGCCAACAGTGGAAACTGCAATGGTGGAAAAGATCGCCGCCACTTGGTACAGAGCCTGCTCTTGCGCCGTACGCCCCAAGCCTGGCTTCAACCCGGGGATCAGCGTCTGAAGCTCCAGCAGCTTTGGGTCTCCCTCGGGCGGAGCACGGTGGGAAAAGATCTGGTACATGCTGGGTCCGTAGGTTTCCTCAGTGGCTAGCAGGATGGCACAGATGGCAGCTGTGGATGAAATGAGGCCAGTGAGGCCGTGCAGATTGTGAATGCCGCACTGGTCCTGGATCCTCATGTGTCGTGCTAAAAAGGGGCTGAGGTACTTGTATCCAAAAAAACAAGCAGTGCAGCCCATGATGCCCAAAGCGTAGGCAGCCGAAGGAGAAATCATCATGTCCACTGACGCTCCAACTGTCACGCCACCTGCCAAAGTCACATTCTGGATATCGGCCATTGTGAGCTTGCCTCTCTTATTGAACACTGTAGAAAGTGCAAATGCAGTGAGAGTGGATGAGCTCAGGCCGATAAAAGTGTGCAGGATTGCTCTGTGTTGATCGTCACCTTTTAAGGTGAGAGCAGAGTTGAATGAGGGCCAGAACACCCAGAGGAACAAGGTTCCCATGACAGAGAGGATGTCCGAATGGTAGCTGGTGATTTCTTTGGAGTGGCCGTTATTGAGGGCTGGCCGATACAGCACAAATGTCACGCCGAGACCAAAGTAGCAAGCAAACAAGTGAATAAGAATGCTGCCACCGGCATCGTTTATGCGGATGTATTTCAACACGGCCCACTCTGTCACGGCAAACACGGGGATCTCCAGCAAAGCCATCACCAGGAGCTGCACCGGGCTGGTCTTCCCGAGCACGGCCCCGAAGGAGATAAGCACCACAGCGCATGCAAACTCCGCGTAGAGCAGGTTGATAACGCCAAGGTGAATTTTCCCTTCGTGGTAAAACTGGAAGAAGCCTTGGATGACGATCGCCCACTGGATTGCAAAGGTGGCCGTCAGAAAGTTGAAAACCATTCCGCTGAAACCGTAGAATCGGCAGAAGGCCAACAGGCAGCCGAAGCCTACGAAGATCATCACTTGGACGTCAGCGAAGAAAGGATAGTCGCGATACACGCTGTTGTCCATCGGGTTGGTCTCGTTGCTTTGCAGCTTGGCGTTGGCATTGTCGTCATAAGTGACAAAGACAGCATAAAGAGTCAGGATGACCACTTCTAACACCAACACCAATGCTGGCAGACGCACTCGTAAGCTTCTTGACGCATTCATGGTAACATGCATGAACAACGGTCTGGTCTCATACTCGCTTGGTTAAACTAGTACCTCCTTTTATATTCAATTTTATCAGATAAGAAAGGCTAATAACAATGGTTAAATAGCACCGGGCCCGATAGGTGACAGGTTGTTTAAAATTGTGGTGGTTGCACTTTAATCCCTCATAAATGGAAATTTCTCTCCTCTCATGCTGTGGCACAATAAAAAAGGCACAATAAATACATAAAATAAAATTTTGGTTACACAGCAGTTGTTTGACTTGAAGTGAATCAATCAATCATCCATCCATCCATCCATTTTTTCAACCGCTTTATCCTCACAAGGGTCGCAGGGGGTGCTGGAGCCTATCCCAGCTCTCTTCTGGCAGTAGGCCGGGGACACCCTGAACCGGTTGCCAGCCAATCGCAGGGCACAGAGATGAACAACCATCCGTGTTCACACTCACACCTAGGGACAATTTGGAGTGTTCAATCAGCCTGCCATGCATGTTTTTGGAATGTGGGAGGAAACCGGAGTACCCGGAGAAAACCCATGCAGGCCCGGGGAGAACATGCAAACTCCACACAGGGAGGCCGCAGCTGGAATTGAACCGTGCACTGTGAGGTCGATGCGCTAACCACTGGATCATCGGGCCGCCCTCAATCAATCAAGTGTGACTGATGTTGATAATACTGTCAGGAAACACCAGTGATGAGAAAACACTTCAGACTGAAAGGAGAGTTGAGAACAGACAAAATCAAGAGTGAGAGTAATTGACTACAGTACAGTATTTATTTATCCATCATGATTAACAAAGTTAATTTCTAAAAATATAACTGATACCAGCACAGGTAAATAGAATTATACAAAATAATCATAATGATAAGAAGACAAAGGGTGAATCAAAAGCTATTCAAACTAAATCATTAAACAGGTTAAACTACTCAATGCATCCCTTTAGTTTTAATCAGAGATGGATTGATGTATTCCGAAACAAATTTTTAACACTGAGCTAAAACAAAAACGTCTTCACCTTCCCCCCCCCCAC
>NW_017805625.1:6900431-6909871 GCF_001891065.2 Hippocampus comes | reverse complement strand
CCCCCCCCGCGCATCAGGCTTTTGAGATATTTTCACTTTTTGTTTTTAAGTTTGATCTTTAAAAGCTTGTACAGTACAGATTTGACCATCCATTGCAATTTAGAGCTATAACGTTTCAGAAAAAAAAGGGACATATTGATGATCCTTATCCTTAATTCATAAACATAGCTAATATTACAATGTTACAAATTATTTTGTGGTTATTATTTTTATGATGATTTTTCTGAAAGTTGTGCTAATGACCAAACTGGGCCATCATCGGTGAACTTGGGCTGGCCCATCACAGTCACATGGTGGTTCAGCAGGCTACCGTTACTGTCGGACCCTGTCTTCATTTCTAACCTAGTTTGTATGTTTTAGGATAGGAAATTCTAGGTGACTGCTGACACTTCCACTTGAATTTTTGTGGGCAAAAGAAAATGACTTCAAGAGGAGAGGTAGAGGGGAAGCGGGAGTTGCTATTGGCCTGATAAAGCTCATCAAAATTAGTTTGAAATTTTTACTATTGATATCAGCCTCAAACTAGGATTGTGTGGCGTCAACTACAAAAACCTATGCTGAGGCAGTTTTACCGGAAAGGACTGCAACAAATCAATGATCAACAGTGTCATCTAGTGGTTGGAGGTTCACACTACACTTCAAACGTGTCGCAACCACTCTCAAATGTGATTAGCGTGGTCTTGGGTACTCTCTGCTTTATCAGTTCCTTTGGTGCGCTTGGTTTGCACAGAAGCATACACATCCGACACAGTGGTAGCGGCACGCACATTTCCTTTCTCTTCCTCTCTCGACTCATCAGACTGAAGCACGGCTGAGTACTGAATCTGAGAAGAGCTGCAAGCAGACTTGGTCTGAGGGCCCTTGAGGCTTAGGTTGGCATAGCAGTCAGTAGTTTGTGGCTGAAAAGGGGAAAGAAAGATGATCTCAATGTAATTGCCTAATATAATGTGCTTGATTATTGCGCAGTATTTACATGTATCTATTTAATATATAGTAGATGGTGCAGCTTTATTTGTAACCGCACGTTTACAGTTGAAGGGCAATGTGCTAAATTGCTTTTCATTGTTTCTGCAAGAAAGTTGGACTCTACTGTGTTTGTATCCATTCTTTAAAGAGCGTTAAGCTCTAGTTGGCCTTTTCGAATGATTTATAGAAAGAATGACTGTAAAGTAGACGAGTCCACAGTGGCCATAGAGTTCAGTTCTAAGATTTCTGATCAAATGTGATGATAGAATATGCAATTATTTTTCAGACATGAAAAAATAAAATTAACTTAAAACCTGCAACTCAGAGCTTGAGCTCAGTTGATCCCTCAAAGATGATGAACTGACCGTCACGTGTGGAGGGTTGATTTCAGAAATCGCAGTTGTGCCTGAGGACGTACAGATGTATAGACAACACAAATCCATAATGGAAGAGGACATTTCTTAAAATCACTTACTAGTTTGCATGCAGCTAACGTTTCCGTATATTGGAGAATCTTGCATCTGTTGAGGACTCTGACTGAAACAGCACATAAAAGGAGGTTTAATTTATTTTCAAATGGCCACTGGATTTTTTTGAAGTGCATAAAATCTTTTGATTAGGTCAAATATAAATACCTTTGTCTTTTCCTTGACCAACAACTTTTTTTCTCTAATCAAACATACAAAAGAACAAATCAAATATAAGATGATTAAAATGCATTTCTTCATTTGATTTAAAGCTGAAGAAATTGATTACCTGAGCAACATGATTTGAAAACACAAAAAAGAATATTGCCAAACAATGAGAGTACCAGTAATCCACTGGTCACCCAGAATAAAGGTGGCATACAAAAGGGGTTCCAATCTGTCAAAAGAGAGGACAAAAATACGTCCTACTTTCAACAAAATAATCATGAATATTTCACTTGTCTTTTTTATTCACTGGATAACCTTAATGTCGCCAGGTGTTGTGATGAGATTTTGCTGTTTTAGAAATGAGCAACAATGACAACAAAGACCCACATAATAATCATTAGGAATGTGTGACACACTTAATATGGCAAGTACGGTGTAAAAGCAGAACTATTGTAGCAGCTCTTGTATTAAATCTGTAAAGTAGTATTTAGTATATATACTGGTGTGTATATATATATATATATATATATATATATATATATATATATAGGACATATGTAATAAATCGATCGTCATATACTGTACTTCTATATCTATTTATCTATTTCAACACTTACCCCGTTGGATTGCGCTATTAGAACAGTTTTTCATGTTCATGATTCTCTGATCGCAAACAGACAGTTTGCTCGCTCGCTCTCGAGAAAGTGACTTGCAAGCAACTGTTGTCGTCTTAAGAGGATGGCACTTATGAGGAAAAAAAAGACACAATGACATGTACAGGAAGTGCGCTTTTGCAGAAACCACAGGCTGAGAAAAAACAACATGTCAAAAGTAGAAAATTGGGTGTCAGACTGTAATAATTGACAACATCAAGAAAGGCAGGCACAGAAAAATCCTGACTCAAACAAAAAAATGTGTTGCAGCTGAACCTATTCAGACAAACAGATTTTGATAATTGGTGCTATCAAAGGTTGACAGCCGGGAAAGTGTTAAACCAAGATATATGCCAGAAGAAATGTGGCATCTAAATGTTGCATTTTGTTTTTACTGCAACGATACTTGGTTAGCAGAGTGTAAAAGTGGTTAGTGTATCCGCCTCACAGTTCTGAACTTGCGAGTTTGAATCGCAGGCCTTCCTGTGTGAAGTTACCCTGTTTTTGTATGGTTTTCTCCAGGTACTTTGATTTCCTAAGACATTTCAAAAACATGCATGGGTTAATTGACATCCCCTAAATTGTCCATTGGTGTTAACATGAGTATGAATGGTTATTTGTCTGAATGCACTGGTGAGCTTTCCAGGGTGTAGCCCACCTCTCACCTGAAAGTCATCTAGGAGAGGCTCCAAGTCACTCACAACCCTGTGAACAGGATAAGTGGGATATGAAATTATTAGAGTAATAGTAGACCAAAAAATAGACAGGGACATTCATGGAATTGAATTACATTTATCTCCTTCTGTCACGGGGACATTGTCAATTTGACTATTGAACACAGTTACTACAGCATCATGCTGCATGTGGACTGCACGTCTGCTTCACAATATGAAGTTCTGCGTTCAAATAATGTCGGATTTGTATGTTCCTTATACGCACTTTATACAAGATTTAAATGTTTTTTTTCTTCCTCATATGGTTTCTCTGTGGCTTGCCATCTATTTTTTAATATCAGGATCATTAGGCTGTGTGTGCAAGTTTTGTATGTTTGTGTGCATGTGAGTGTGTGTGTGGGCGAGTGTAGATTTCCTTGTGTGGATATTTATTTGCGTATGTTGAGGGGGGCTTCCTCTTTTTATGGTGTAAGTTTGAAATGTTTTAACTGTACATCACTTTGAGTTGCATTTGTATGTATGAAAAGTACTATATCAATAAAGTTTGATTGATTGATTCGATCGATGTATGATGCTAAATATGATGCTCAATATTGAATGAGGTTTCTTGTCACTATGTTGTTATCGCACATCAGGAGCACTCCGCCCCCACCCCCCAAAAAAAAACCATATATTTTTAAAAATTCTGATGAACCGCCAATATGCGTATAGGTGAATCCGCGGGTACCAAATCGTGAGTATTCGGGGGTCGTCTGTACTTGAACTCTGGCAAGACGTTTTAAGTTTCTGGCCACCTCCTCTAAGGACTGACAATGGGCGGGTCCAACTTTTCTTAGCCACGCCCCTCTCAACCGTGTCTCTCTTTTCTGCTGATCGCTGATGTGTAACTAACTTCAGTTTGCAAGCACGCTGCAAAAATGTTCACTTTTGGATCAAAAGTGCTGTTGCTGCTCCTCCTGGCTTTCCCCTGCGGCTTGATATCCATGGGTAAATTTTTTTCAGACTGCGTGTTACCGTGCTTTTACTTTTGTGCTGTTAAAATGTGAATTAGACAAAATACATCGACGTGGCATATTTACCACGAGAAGATGTGAAGCCAGCAGTTAGGTGTGCTCATTCTAAACTACTTTTTTTCATTATCTGAAACTATAAACTTAATGGACGTTGATCGCCTCCAGTCAAGGTTTACCATTAGTCGTTTGGAATGAATGAACGTTATCGACGTCTGTTTGTGTGAAGCGTGAGATTTTATCGCATGCGTGCCCACGCAGAGGTGAATTGATTCGCCAGCGAGGAAGCAGATGTTTTATCTTCGTCTGTTTAAAGTTGAAGTGTGTGGATGTAGCGACACTTCGGTGCTCACGCTTGATGGGACACGTCACCATAGTGTGGGTAAAACGCTAACTTGTATTTGGAGCGTTGTCTGACGTCATCGGTCAAGCCGCCCCACTCGGCCGCTGTATTAACGTTTATTAGGAATTGCTCAAATGGGAATTTGACCAAATAATGCATTCATAAAGTGGAATAAATAATTGTAATGAATTATCATGTTTACTACAAATGTTTCTGTTTTTCTAATGTACTCATGCAGTACAACTAACCCCTCCAGAAGCATCTGATAATTGACCATATATAGGTGCAATTGTTTAGAACAAAGTACTGTACACAGTCTCTTTGCCTGAGGTAGATTTTATTTATTTATTTTTTTTGCAGTTGAGCAGTGTGTGTGTGTGTGTGTGTGTGTGTGTGTGCATATCATCAAACAGTACTATAGAGATATGAAACCGTGCTAGTGGTCATTTACGTTCATTGGGAATATCGTTCACAAAAGTCAATTGTCTTTTCAAAATTAGATTTAGCTGCCAATACATGAACATTCACTTGGCCTCAATGTATCAGGGCGAACAAAATTACAAGGTTTAAATCAGATTTCCTTTCTTTTTCATTGCCGTGCAGGCCGAGTGTCCGCCAACACTGAATCTGCCGAGGACGTTGACCCAGATGCATCTGTCGATGAGGAGGAAGAAGATGAAGAAGAAGAGATGCCGGTGGAGGAAGAACAGATCCAAAGCTCGGCACGTAACATAATTAACAATTGAGCAGTGTTATTTCCCACTCTACCTTTAATGTCACGTTGCGTTGCATGTCAGGAAGGGGATGACGACGACTCCGAAGGAGATGATAAATTGTTAACATCTCACGCTGATGCCGACACAACCATTGTCTTCACGACAGGAGAAGGTGAATCCGATTTTGATAGAGGGGGCTCACCACTGTACTTTAACACTCATCTCCTTGTCTGAATACTTTAGAATTTCCCGCTAATGAAATTGTGAGGTTTCTGGTGGGCTTCACCAATAAGGGAAGTCAGGATTTCACCGTTGATTCCTTAGAAGCAACCTTCCGTTACCCTCAGGACTTCCAGTTCTACGTTCAGAATGTGAGTCAGAACCACTTTTCAAACCTCCGGGCACTTTTTTTTTTTTTTTTGCATTGCAAGTTCAGTCTATCGTAATTATTTATATCTGCCTGTGAATGTTAATACTGTGTATGTATATTCTGGTAAGATATATGATGGAGGCACCCTGCACAATCTATTGTAAGGGTTTATCCAAAAATAGGCCTTTACAAAGCCAATAAAGCTCTGTATCAAGGGCGGAGTGCCCATCGGGGATTTCTGTCAAATTAACATATTTTCCCGAACGGCCGGTGTATTTCCCGTGCATCATGAAAGGCTTCATTAAACAATTAACAATCACTATTGCATCATGGAAATTTCAACGATCAGTAACTGACGAGTTTGCCAGAATGAACAAGGCAGCTTTTTTAATGAAATTCTATTTCATATGTTTGTTGTAGTTCACAGCTTTGCCTCTGAGCACGGTGGTTCATCCGGGCGCGCAGGCCTCCTTCGAATACTCTTTCATCCCAGCTCAGCCCATGGCCGGTCGTCCATTTGGTCTTGTTATTCTCCTCAACTATCATGACACTGAGGTTAGAGAGTACAGTATCTATTTGTCCATCGGGTCCATTCATTCCTATTCCAGTTAGGCGTTATTTTAGGCGTTATTTAACTAACGTGTGGAAAGCTGTTTGGTTAAGATGCTTGAGATATACTTTGCACAACAACTTTGTAAGGTTCGTTTAAGTTCAGTTCCAAAGATACGAGTATTTGAAATAGCTAATTGCTTCTTCCCGATGTTTACAATTTTCCTGCAGGGCATTGTGTTTCAGACGGCCATTTACAACCAGACTGTCACTATCATTGAGAAAGAAGAAGGCCTGGATGGTGAAACGTAAGACATTCCTTTCGTGATATTTGTTCATTGCATTTGACAAGAAAAGATGCGCCAAGCCTTATTTTTATATCTCGGCATCATGTAAACAATTCGTAGGTAATTCCCCACATGATACCCACAGACAGTCTCAGCCCTCAATTCCCCAACGTGTTGTAGTACCAAACCGTAAAAGGAGGTGTGAAATTGGTCTGTCTGATTTTTCAGTGCAACAAAATCCACAGAAACTCATCATCGTATGCCTCCCAAAATCCTAAATCAGGAGCTTGTTTGGAATGTGATTATTAGATACATAAAAATGCATATATTGTGAGTAAGTGAGCATCCATAGCTTTATTTTATTTACAGATACCGGAAAATAAACTTTTTTTCACGGAACTGATGTAATTATGCTGATTGGTGGCAAAACAGTGTTTTCAGTCAGGCATACCTGACTGAACATGATGTAGTCCGAACCCCTTTGTTCAGTCTCCTTCAAAAATATGATGAATGGACTGTGTCTCCTGTTTGTGCTCTTTTTTTCCATCTATTTGTTCATTGCATATTCTGCTGATGTATTTCAACATGCTCCATTCATCAACTGCTGACTTGATAGATTGCCCACCGAATGGCTTTAAACTGAGAGAAATGTTTCTTACGCTTAGAACAATGGACACACACTAATGACTATGATGTAATGTACTTGCAGAGTGTTTATGTACATCTTCCTTACCGGCCTGGTGGCGCTGATGCTCTTTGCGATGTACCAGGTCCTGGAATCACGAACGGTAAGTCTTTTTTTTTTTTTAAATCAACTATGAAGCTATGAAAGGTAAGTCTAATGGTTGAAAACAATCCATTCAGAAATGATCATTTTTTTTTAACATGTTTATTCAATGTCAAAACCGATGTTAAACTGTTAAACAGTCTGAAATGCAAATGAGGTTTGATGTGGAGTTAGTAGTTAAATGCCCGCTGAGCTGGGAAGTCCGAATGTATATCACGTGCTGGTTCAAATGACCGTGTTTTGCACAACTTTAGAGGCACATTCGCTTTGGAAATTGTAGTTGAATTCAGAGGTTTCCAATGGTACTTGTTGGAGGCTTGTCTTCGTAAAACATGATGATAGATGCTCTAACTGTTACAACATTTCTTGAAGTCATCTTAATGCTTTGGATGGAACACAGTTATAAGCAGGAAACCGCAATCTAGCTAGGAGACGCACTTACAGAGTTGTCTGGTCTATGTTCACGAAAGGTGTTCACACTATTTTTCGTCGCTCAGGCAGTTCAAGTCAAGGTCACCTCATAAGGTTCAAGTGGTGGTCACATTGCAACGTTCAGAGTAAGGTCTATTGTCAAAGTCTGTGTCTGCGATAAATAATTTAAGCTAAACATGCAAAATAGATAATTGATGGCTTCATACTCTACTGTGATTTGTGTCCCTGCGGAGGAATATGAAGACGGTTGTTAATTCTGTTTTTCAGAAAAAGAGAATCCCGGTAAAGTTAGAGAAGGGCACTGGCGGAATGAACGATGTGGACATCAGCTGGATTCCTCAGGAGACTCTCAATGTCATGAGTAGGTTCCTGCCCCCCCCCCCCCAATCTCCAACAGGAAATCTGTCTTGCCAGTTTGCACTGACAGTCATTTTCCAAATATGTGCTTTCTATCTTGTAGACAAAGCTTCCCCCAAAACTTCACCACGGAAACGAGCCAAGCGGGCAGCTGGAGTGGATCAATAAAGCTGTTGCTTTGCCTTCAATCAACATGAAGTCCATGAGGATTTCAAAGCTCTTTTCCTCACACATGTCTGATGCGTGATGGAAAACAGTGTTTGGACTTCAATTTCTGATCCGCGACTCTCAGAGTTGCCACCTCGACACTAGCTGAACTGAATTGTCATTCATTTTAATGTTTTTGTAACAGTGTGAATGTTTATGTGTGAATGTCAAAAAGAGGGCAGGAAATGGGTGTGGCTGAAAGCATCTTAGCATAGAAATGCTGTGCCGTTATCATAATGAGACAACTGGATCCTCACTATGTGCCATATCTCTCTGTGCCATTTCACAGGACCTCACAAAGCCCAACAATCGTAATTTGAATTTTTATCGGAATTGCACAGTGTACAACAGTGCAATGAAATTATGATTTAAAAAAAAATACATACATTTTGCCCTAGAAGTAACATTTCAAATGTGGTGGGGTGGTAGCAGCTGCCATTCGAACAAACAGATTTTACTCCAGGTTGTTAGAAAATTCCATTTGGTGTCTTAAAGGTGTCTGCGGACTCTTTAATGGGGCTGTTCAAACACATTTTTGAGAAGAATAAATGTGACGCCAAAACAATCGGACAGTTTTCCTTTTGTGGCATTTGAAGTCTTTGATGGTTGAGCATCCTTTTCTATTATTAACACATCCTGCATGGAGATAAGCAGATGAAAAGACTGATACAGGATCAGTGTGCTTAATTTTTGATGCATCAAGGTAGCAGGGGGGAGGGATGGAGGACGGAGGGGGCTGTCCGGCTCTGAGAGTGGGGCGTTGAGCTCAGCGCCCGTTTGGAGGAGGAGGGGTGTGTGTGTGTGTAGAGTGGGGCGTTGAGCTCAGCGCCCGTTTGGAGGAGGAGGGGTGTGTGTGTGTGTGTGTGGGGGTGTGTGTGGTAGTCAGCATCCCCATTGTGTGAGGCATAAACACCTATTTCCCAAAGGCCAATTCCACCTTAAAAATAGGTTTTCATATGCATTTTGCATGTTCGTTCACATGCAAACAACAGATTTCAGGTACTGACAACCAAATGTTCACCATTTTATCCTGACGAGAGCAGATTTGATTGTTTTTACTTTTGTTACAGGGGACTTCTTATTGGAAATGTAGTTTTTAGTTGCTCGCAAGTCACATGACTTGATTCGAGTGATGATATTGTAGTCGGCAATTTTAAGACTTAGACTGCTAAAGACATCGAAGCGACATTCATGTCCTACCTGAGCTAACTGTTATGCTTTTAGGACAGTCGAGATCTAGCTAGTCTCTTTTTGTGAGAGGGTCATGTTTGAGTTTTTCCTCAATGTAAGTCACAGAGCGATTAGTGCATTCCTCCGCTTCTCGCTATTATTTCAGTGCTCTTTAAGCACCTTTAACTGACGCTGGCCGCCCATTTGGGTCTATTCGCAGCGCAGGCGGCCTCAGACAAATTGGCACGTCTGCGAGCGTGTCTAACCACGTCCAAAACCTCCCA
>NW_017805625.1:6886220-6894475 GCF_001891065.2 Hippocampus comes | reverse complement strand
CGGCAGACAACGTCATCTCGACCAGAGCAGGGAAGGGCTTCACGCACACACCCACCGAGTCTATTTTTTTTCCACCCCTTTTGTACTGATACACGACTCGTATAAAACATGGGCAGCTAATTTGCCCAGCGTTTTTTTTTAAGTCCAGTTTCATGAGTACCCTTTATTCTAATTGGATTCACGATCGCCCACTCAGCGTGGATTGAAATGGGATGATAATGGGATTGTTCACGTCGACCAAGATCGAGGAGATACTCTGCTTTGCTCTAGGTAAGACATTTCCAGCTACCTTCGTGCTCTATCTTTTTTTAATCTCCCTACGCGCAGCCATAAACGTGTCATCAATGTTGTAAGCGCCTGGTGGGGATGTTACTTGAGACGTGGTCAGCGGGAGTACAGCAAAGAGCCAGACGGGCTGCAAAGGTATGCTTGTTAGGAACGTTAAGAGTCCCTGTAAGTTTTGCTCAATGGATGTTAGAGATGTCTTATTTTTGGTTGGCCCTTTTCCAAAAGGTCATTTTAAGGGCAAGTTTCGGGAGGGGGTGGGGGGTGAATGAAGTGCTTTAATGATTTTATGTGTGGAATCTTTAGAAGGGTCATGTAAAGATTGAATCACATTAGAAAAGAATCATAAGGTCAATCCACGGGCATTCCTAGCCCCTAAATTGAATCTCTGCACCCCCAAAATGCACGAAATTATCTGGTTATTGTTTTGTTTTTACCAACACCCCTAAAATGCACGAAATTATCTGGTAATTCTTTTGTTTTTCTCTGCACCCCTAAAATGCACGAAATTACCTGGTTTTTGTTTTGTTTTTACCAACACACACACACACACACACACACACACACACATACACACACACTCTAAAATAGCACAACTGATTATGTTTTGATACGGTTCATTTAGCTATTTTGTTCTGCCTCCTCTTGACTTTGGCTGTGGTTCCAGTCAACCACTAGATGGCAGCACACTAGTTTAAACTAATTTCAAAAGAAGGAAAGCAAGAAGTAGGGCGGCACGTTGGCATACTGGTTAGCGCGTCCGCCTCACAGAGTAGTGGTGCAGGATTCAATTCTGGCTCCGGCCTTCCTGTGTGGAGTTTGCATGTTCTCCCTGTGCCTGCGTGGGTTTTCTTCAGGTTCTCCGGTTTCCTCCCGCACTTGAAAAATATGCATGGCGGGTTAATTGAACACTCAACATTGTCCCTAAAAAGGACCAAAGTAGCACCACCACCAAAGTGACACCACCAGCAGGACCACCACCGTAAGCTTCCAGCCCTGAAAAGGAGAAAATAAATGAACGGCTTTGACAAATCCAAAAACAATAAAGGCAAATGCACAAAATTGAAACTAACCACGGAACTCAACTGATGAAATACCAACATATGATGGTGCAAAAATTAAATGAGCCAACCCCTTCAAAATTGCACATTTCAATATGGCCCTTTATTAGCATCCAGTCCACCCATTCACCCTCATCTGCAAAATCGTGAGTGCAAAGGCCATTGGGAGCCATCGGTCTTACTGTGGGGTTGCGCCAAAGTACAGTAACGTGAAGCCATGCAGCGTACAGCCCAGCAGCGCGGAGCACAGCAACGCAAAGCAGAGCGAAGCAAAGTGCAATTGACCCAGTTAGTGCCTCACATAAGGGTAAAAAAAAAAAAAATTGGTATTAAAGCCTTGAGGATGTGATGCAGGCCACCATTAGGGAGTTGTACATACCACCATGCGTATGAAATCACCAATGGGAGAGAGGAGCTTCACCGGCATCAGTGATGAAACGTCACATCAGGATGAGCCGCTGTATCAAACACCGAACTGTAAAGAAGCTGAGAAGTCAATGCACTGAGAGAATTTGTGAATTGTCCGGCAAGTGAAGGCAGCCACTGCCACATAACCCGCAGCAATGCAATGGTGGAGACTTTTCCTCTTTGCTTTCCCTTCCACCCTCACAAAAAGTAACAATCTGTGTTTGCTTTGTCTGTGACTGGATAGCAGGTTGATTTTTGGTCAAAGTCAGAATTGTACAACCGCCAAAATATTCCACTGTACTGCAATTATTGCTTTATTTACCTCATTTGATTGAGTAACAAGGTGCATCTGCATTTCAGTGTTCCTGTCCATCTCCGTGGTGGTAGATTCATCAGATGTGAATTGCGAGAATGTTTACAAGGACTTCTCGGACTGTGTCCTGGAGCTGGGGGAGAGCATGGACAACTATCAGGAAAACGTGACCAGTGAGAGCGGAGTGGCGGCTGTGTGCAGGTGACACAACATGAACTGCACATTTCTGAAATGAGAATGGAGAAATTGTGAATATAATTTCTAATCGAACGAGATGTAGAACTGCACAGCGTCATTCCGAAATCCGGTATTATTGTTACAGTCCCCCCCCCCTTTATTTATTTATTTAGCTGCAATGTATGGGCAAATTATCCAATGCAGTCGACTGTGAACTACAAACACTCTTATAAAGACCATTTTTAAATGACAAGCTTTATAAACTGAGAATTATTTGTTTGGAAAGGGAGAATTCTTAATACAACTCCAGTGCTGGATCTCATTAGATAGTGCAATCGTACATTTCATTTCCATGAGTATGATTCATGACTGAGCAAAATAATGCGTATGCAGGGAAAGCGTTGCATCTCGTGACAAAAGCAAAGAGCACAGTCCATCATCCGAGAGGAAGGAGACAGATATGAATGGTGCTGAGACACTGAGCCACTCATCTAAATAATTTATGACTCTGCTGCAGTGGTAATGAAATTCCGGTGACTGTTTTGTCATTGTTATTGCACTTCACCACCCCGGCATAGACAACAATCTACACCCGAGCCTTCTGTTGAAGAATTTCCACTTGCAATATCATCTGCGATATCTCTGAAGCGGTTGCCATGGTAGTTAAAGCTCAGTTTGACTTACTGTGAGCCACCGCATCCATCGCAGTGATGGATTGTTGGCACGTAAATGAATCTCCGACAGCCAGCAAAGATGAATTCTGGCTTATGTAATATGGCAGATGATTGGCAGCGCTGATCTGATGATGCTTTCTTTGCCGCAGCCACTGGGAAGCTTTCCACACGTGTGCCCTGACGGCGCTGTCCGACTGCCAGCAGGAGGTCAGTTCCATCTGGGAGACTCTGAGGCAGGACTCCCGTAAGATGCGCTTTCAGGGAAGCTTGTTTGACTTGTGTAGTCCCAGTTCATCTCCAAGCATGAGGTCACCTGTTGCGGCGCTGACCCTGCCGCTCACGGCCATGTTGCTCACCACCGGGCCCAGATGGTCCTTCATGTAAAGGCGGCCACTGAAGCGGGCGCGGAAGAAGACGGGCAGAGTGAGACCTGTCTTATGTTCCACCAGGCTCACTCTTCCCAAGCACAACCTAAAGCCAAGGAATAACACAAGCATTATTTTCACACTAGTATCCGTAGTTAGTCAAACAATCTTGGAAATCAAATCATAATCAAAAGGTACAGTGGTCCCGACACTAAGGTGATTTTTAAAGCAATGCGTTGGTGTATTTGTTTTTAAGGCACCACATACACAGTATGTTGTCAAGTTTAACGACGATAGTTCAAAGAAAGGGTTCAAAATTTAGCAATAGCTTCCTCTTGTTGTGTTCGCTCAAAATGACGCTACTGCTTAGCTTTGCGAATATGGTTCCTGTCAGTGGCTGGCCATGCATTTTATACCTGGACCTTTAGTGGGGACTTACTCTGACATCACAATTACACAAGCCATCACGAAAAAAAAAAAAAATTGGTATTAAAGCCTTGAGGATGTGATGCAGGCCACCATTAGGGAGTTGTACATACCACCATGCGTATGAAATCACCAATGGGAGAGAGGAGCTTCACCGGCATCAGTGATGAAACGTCACATCAGGATGAGCCGCTGTATCAAACACCGAACTGTAAAGAAGCTGAGAAGTCAATGCACTGAGAGAATTTGTGAATTGTCCGGCAAGTGAAGGCAGCCACTGCCACATAACCCGCAGCAATGCAATGGTGGAGACTTTTCCTCTTTGCTTTCCCTTCCACCCTCACAAAAAGTAACAATCTGTGTTTGCTTTGTCTGTGACTGGATAGCAGGTTGATTTTTGGTCAAAGTCAGAATTGTACAACCGCCAAAATATTCCACTGTACTGCAATTATTGCTTTATTTACCTCATTTGATTGAGTAACAAGGTGCATCTGCATTTCAGTGTTCCTGTCCATCTCCGTGGTGGTAGATTCATCAGATGTGAATTGCGAGAATGTTTACAAGGACTTCTCGGACTGTGTCCTGGAGCTGGGGGAGAGCATGGACAACTATCAGGAAAACGTGACCAGTGAGAGCGGAGTGGCGGCTGTGTGCAGGTGACACAACATGAACTGCACATTTCTGAAATGAGAATGGAGAAATTGTGAATATAATTTCTAATCGAACGAGATGTAGAACTGCACAGCGTCATTCCGAAATCCAGTATTATTGTTACAGTCCCCCCCCCCTTTATTTATTTATTTAGCTGCAATGTATGGGCAAATTATCCAATGCAGTCGACTGTGAACTACAAACACTCTTATAAAGACCATTTTTAAATGACAAGCTTTATAAACTGAGAATTATTTGTTTGGAAAGGGAGAATTCTTAATACAACTCCAGTGCTGGATCTCATTAGATAGTGCAATCGTACATTTCATTTCCATGAGTATGATTCATGACTGAGCAAAATAATGCGTATGCAGGGAAAGCGTTGCATCTCGTGACAAAAGCAAAGAGCACAGTCCATCATCCGAGAGGAAGGAGACAGATATGAATGGTGCTGAGACACTGAGCCACTCATCTAAATAATTTATGACTCTGCTGCAGTGGTAATGAAATTCCGGTGACTGTTTTGTCATTGTTATTGCACTTCACCACCCCGGCATAGACAACAATCTACACCCGAGCCTTCTGTTGAAGAATTTCCACTTGCAATATCATCTGCGATATCTCTGAAGCGGTTGCCATGGTAGTTAAAGCTCAGTTTGACTTACTGTGAGCCACCGCATCCATCGCAGTGATGGATTGTTGGCACGTAAATGAATCTCCGACAGCCAGCAAAGATGAATTCTGGCTTATGTAATATGGCAGATGATTGGCAGCGCTGATCTGATGATGCTTTCTTTGCCGCAGCCACTGGGAAGCTTTCCACACGTGTGCCCTGACGGCGCTGTCCGACTGCCAGCAGGAGGTCAGTTCCATCTGGGAGACTCTGAGGCAGGACTCCCGTAAGATGCGCTTTCAGGGAAGCTTGTTTGACTTGTGTAGTCCCAGTTCATCTCCAAGCATGAGGTCACCTGTTGCGGCGCTGACCCTGCCGCTCACGGCCATGTTGCTCACCACCGGGCCCAGATGGTCCTTCATGTAAAGGCGGCCACTGAAGCGGGCGCGGAAGAAGACGGGCAGAGTGAGACCTGTCTTATGTTCCACCAGGCTCACTCTTCCCAAGCACAACCTAAAGCCAAGGAATAACACAAGCATTATTTTCACACTAGTATCCGTAGTTAGTCAAACAATCTTGGAAATCAAATCATAATCAAAAGGTACAGTGGTCCCGACACTAAGGTGATTTTTAAAGCAATGCGTTGGTGTATTTGTTTTTAAGGCACCACATACACAGTATGTTGTCAAGTTTAACGACGATAGTTCAAAGAAAGGGTTCAAAATTTAGCAATAGCTTCCTCTTGTTGTGTTCGCTCAAAATGACGCTACTGCTTAGCTTTGCGAATATGGTTCCTGTCAGTGGCTGGCCATGCATTTTATACCTGGACCTTTAGTGGGGACTTACTCTGACATCACAATTACACAAGCCATCACGAACTATACACACAAAAAAAATAAAAAGAAGAGCACTCACAACCTTGCCACGAAGATACATCTGGAGCAGTTCAAAATCAATACTTATACTTGTTTGTAACTTGTTTGTCAAGTTATAATACTCGTAACTTGACAAACCCGTCAAGAGGTTTTGGTGGGTTGGTGAGTTGATGGTAGCAAGCGGTGGACCCAAGACTGGGGAGCAGGCGTAATCGCAAGAAAACAATTTATTGTCCATCCATCCGTTTTGTAATCCACTTATTATCACAATTGCAAACTAGTGCATGTCAAATCATTAAAAATACTAAATTAATGGACTTCTACTTGATAGTGCGTATTATATTCAAGTGTGTTTTATACTTGAGAAATGATGGTAAATCCAGGCAGATTGACAACAACAAAGAGCACCTGGACAAATAGCAAGTGACTGAGGTATCTGATTGGTAGACACAAGGAACCAGGCTGATGAAAACAGGTAGCAACAAAAAGCTAACAAGCGAACATGAAAAAAGGCACACAAGAAAAACCATGACAAAACAAAACTCAAAACAACACAGACCATGCCCAAAAAATTACCAAATGTTTTAAAAAATGCATCATATATGCTGATTATTAAACATATTAATGTGTGCAGATCTCTGTAGAAATGTTTTACCATTCAAACTTGGCTTGGTCTAAACCAACCATTTGGAGGATAGAAAAATGCTGATATGACCTAGCTGGCCGTCTGAAAAAAAATTAGCAAGCCAATAGATTAAGAAAACAGTCCCATTGCTGATATAGTTTAAATTGCTTCAGTCAGCGGCACTGATTCTGAAGGTCCTGGCCAGATTAGATTGCAGATGAGAGATTGGACCAAAAAAAAAAAAAAAAAATCTAACATCCATCTAAAATAGTGGTTTGCAGCCAATAAACATGCTAGCAAATGAAGAGAATAAACTATTGGGAATAAATTCACAAGAGAACAAATATTGTAATTTAGCTTGTAGGTTATTGATTCTGCTTGTGTTTAGTCCAGCAGAGAAGGCCTTCGGGGATATGTGCTAAGCTAACCATCTTGTGCTATATTTAGCGCAAAGCTGTCATCGCTTAATGAAATTCAGCTGTTTATTTAAAAAACTGAGTAGCCATTTTCAGAATATGTTTTTTTAATAATGTAATTGAAAATTATTGTACATTTATTTGGATTCAAGAGGAGAGTTAGCCTTAATTTATTATTGGCAATTTGGCATGTCAAATCTTAGCTGTCCTACTGAATGATAGCATACAATTTAGTTTATCAAATGAATGAATGAATACATTCATGATTGATGATTCAGTGCCGTCCAGGGACATGTTAAAGTGAAACAAATATTCTGAGAGAATTCTTTCTTGGAAAGGGGAGAATCTGACAATGTGTAAATAAATAATATTAAGAGGTCCCTTATATTAAAGTCCAGTTTGGTCAAGACGATCAGGCTTTTTACAAACCCCTTTTTCACAGCACATCATTCCATTGTAGATGAAGTTCCACAGTTCCACCTGAGATGCCAAAAAGTGTTTGATTTTGTGCATGTTTATGACTTTTAAGTGTATGTGCTGTCCGGGTGTTTACATGGCCTAGTCAAATATATAATCGTCAAAGCAATAGCAGCTGCTTTTGGAATGCAAAAGTATTTTCAAAATACAATTTTTATATAAATACAACAGTATTTTCAACAAATAACGTTCAAGGTTTAAAATAGGACCAAAACAATAATATCTTAAGTTTCTCCTTTGAAATGACAAAACCTAATCATTTACATGTTGTTTTATACACTAAATAAATTTCACGTAAATGTTAATTATAGCATGGCAGTATATTTATTTCCAATATCAGTACTTTGGTTTGTTTCGCCTCATTTCAAATTATTTGACCCATCTGGTCAATAATCTGCCACAGGCATAGTTTTAATTAAGACATTTGCATTTATAGATCCGACACCAACAAATAGTCTCATAAATATATTGGTAATGAGAAGCACTATCTATTTTTAATGTCAACATGCTTTCTATACCCACAGTTGATCTTCATCGACAGTATTTTTCCTGTTACCTCTCTCATCATATAACCGCATGGCCGTTTTGTGACGGCGCTTTGGGGAATGTGATCTTTTGAACTCAGATAAAAGTATACATGTGCATGAAGATATAAGACGAACTCCGAAGCGCATCGTCTCATCATTTTCTTACATCCATCACCCACCCTGCACCCTCTCTTCTCTCTCGGCATGATCCTTCTGGTTGTTTCTATTTACAGTATTATGGTGCGCAGGTGCTAGCATGATGTCATCCATTGTGTGTATGCAGTAGTGAGAAATCCAATTGTCCTCAAAGCATGAGCAATATTGTAAGGTCACTTTTTTCAGAGAGGACTCATCCCTGTGTG
>NW_017805625.1:6747671-6885818 GCF_001891065.2 Hippocampus comes | reverse complement strand
GCGTAGTGGCGGCTGTGTGCAGGTGACACAACATGAACTGCACATTTCTGAAATGAGAATGGAGAAATTGTGAATATAATTTCTAATCGAACGAGATGTAGAACTGCACAGCGTCATTCCGAAATCCAGTATTATTGTTACAGTCCCCCCCCCCTTTATTTATTTATTTAGCTGCAATGTATGGGCAAATTATCCAATGCAGTCGACTGTGAACTACAAACACTCTTATAAAGACCATTTTTAAATGACAAGCTTTATAAACTGAGAATTATTTGTTTGGAAAGGGAGAATTCTTAATACAACTCCAGTGCTGGATCTCATTAGATAGTGCAATCGTACATTTCATTTCCATGAGTATGATTCATGACTGAGCAAAATAATGCGTATGCAGGGAAAGCGTTGCATCTCGTGACAAAAGCAAAGAGCACAGTCCATCATCCGAGAGGAAGGAGACAGATATGAATGGTGCTGAGACACTGAGCCACTCATCTAAATAATTTATGACTCTGCTGCAGTGGTAATGAAATTCCGGTGACTGTTTTGTCATTGTTATTGCACTTCACCACCCCGGCATAGACAACAATCTACACCCGAGCCTTCTGTTGAAGAATTTCCACTTGCAATATCATCTGCGATATCTCTGAAGCGGTTGCCATGGTAGTTAAAGCTCAGTTTGACTTACTGTGAGCCACCGCATCCATCGCAGTGATGGATTGTTGGCACGTAAATGAATCTCCGACAGCCAGCAAAGATGAATTCTGGCTTATGTAATATGGCAGATGATTGGCAGCGCTGATCTGATGATGCTTTCTTTGCCGCAGCCACTGGGAAGCTTTCCACACGTGTGCCCTGACGGCGCTGTCCGACTGCCAGCAGGAGGTCAGTTCCATCTGGGAGACTCTGAGGCAGGACTCCCGTAAGATGCGCTTTCAGGGAAGCTTGTTTGACTTGTGTAGTCCCAGTTCATCTCCAAGCATGAGGTCACCTGTTGCGGCGCTGACCCTGCCGCTCACGGCCATGTTGCTCACCACCGGGCCCAGATGGTCCTTCATGTAAAGGCGGCCACTGAAGCGGGCGCGGAAGAAGACGGGCAGAGTGAGACCTGTCTTATGTTCCACCAGGCTCACTCTTCCCAAGCACAACCTAAAGCCAAGGAATAACACAAGCATTATTTTCACACTAGTATCCGTAGTTAGTCAAACAATCTTGGAAATCAAATCATAATCAAAAGGTACAGTGGTCCCGACACTAAGGTGATTTTTAAAGCAATGCGTTGGTGTATTTGTTTTTAAGGCACCACATACACAGTATGTTGTCAAGTTTAACGACGATAGTTCAAAGAAAGGGTTCAAAATTTAGCAATAGCTTCCTCTTGTTGTGTTCGCTCAAAATGACGCTACTGCTTAGCTTTGCGAATATGGTTCCTGTCAGTGGCTGGCCATGCATTTTATACCTGGACCTTTAGTGGGGACTTACTCTGACATCACAATTACACAAGCCATCACGAACTATACACACAAAAAAAATAAAAAGAAGAGCACTCACAACCTTGCCACGAAGATACATCTGGAGCAGTTCAAAATCAATACTTATACTTGTTTGTAACTTGTTTGTCAAGTTATAATACTCGTAACTTGACAAACCCGTCAAGAGGTTTTGGTGGGTTGGTGAGTTGATGGTAGCAAGCGGTGGACCCAAGACTGGGGAGCAGGCGTAATCGCAAGAAAACAATTTATTGTCCATCCATCCGTTTTGTAATCCACTTATTATCACAATTGCAAACTAGTGCATGTCAAATCATTAAAAATACTAAATTAATGGACTTCTACTTGATAGTGCGTATTATATTCAAGTGTGTTTTATACTTGAGAAATGATGGTAAATCCAGGCAGATTGACAACAACAAAGAGCACCTGGACAAATAGCAAGTGACTGAGGTATCTGATTGGTAGACACAAGGAACCAGGCTGATGAAAACAGGTAGCAACAAAAAGCTAACAAGCGAACATGAAAAAAGGCACACAAGAAAAACCATGACAAAACAAAACTCAAAACAACACAGACCATGCCCAAAAAATTACCAAATGTTTTAAAAAATGCATCATATATGCTGATTATTAAACATATTAATGTGTGCAGATCTCTGTAGAAATGTTTTACCATTCAAACTTGGCTTGGTCTAAACCAACCATTTGGAGGATAGAAAAATGCTGATATGACCTAGCTGGCCGTCTGAAAAAAAATTAGCAAGCCAATAGATTAAGAAAACAGTCCCATTGCTGATATAGTTTAAATTGCTTCAGTCAGCGGCACTGATTCTGAAGGTCCTGGCCAGATTAGATTGTAGATGAGAGATTGGACCAAAAAAAAAAAAAAAAAATCTAACATCCATCTAAAATAGTGGTTTGCAGCCAATAAACATGCTAGCAAATGAAGAGAATAAACTATTGGGAATAAATTCACAAGAGAACAAATATTGTAATTTAGCTTGTAGGTTATTGATTCTGCTTGTGTTTAGTCCAGCAGAGAAGGCCTTCGGGGATATGTGCTAAGCTAACCATCTTGTGCTATATTTAGCGCAAAGCTGTCATCGCTTAATGAAATTCAGCTGTTTATTTAAAAAACTGAGTAGCCATTTTCAGAATATGTTTTTTTAATAATGTAATTGAAAATTATTGTACATTTATTTGGATTCAAGAGGAGAGTTAGCCTTAATTTATTATTGGCAATTTGGCATGTCAAATCTTAGCTGTCCTACTGAATGATAGCATACAATTTAGTTTATCAAATGAATGAATGAATACATTCATGATTGATGATTCAGTGCCGTCCAGGGACATGTTAAAGTGAAACAAATATTCTGAGAGAATTCTTTCTTGGAAAGGGGAGAATCTGACAATGTGTAAATAAATAATATTAAGAGGTCCCTTATATTAAAGTCCAGTTTGGTCAAGACGATCAGGCTTTTTACAAACCCCTTTTTCACAGCACATCATTCCATTGTAGATGAAGTTCCACAGTTCCACCTGAGATGCCAAAAAGTGTTTGATTTTGTGCATGTTTATGACTTTTAAGTGTATGTGCTGTCCGGGTGTTTACATGGCCTAGTCAAATATATAATCGTCAAAGCAATAGCAGCTGCTTTTGGAATGCAAAAGTATTTTCAAAATACAATTTTTATATAAATACAACAGTATTTTCAACAAATAACGTTCAAGGTTTAAAATAGGACCAAAACAATAATATCTTAAGTTTCTCCTTTGAAATGACAAAACCTAATCATTTACATGTTGTTTTATACACTAAATAAATTTCACGTAAATGTTAATTATAGCATGGCAGTATATTTATTTCCAATATCAGTACTTTGGTTTGTTTCGCCTCATTTCAAATTATTTGACCCATCTGGTCAATAATCTGCCACAGGCATAGTTTTAATTAAGACATTTGCATTTATAGATCCGACACCAACAAATAGTCTCATAAATATATTGGTAATGAGAAGCACTATCTATTTTTAATGTCAACATGCTTTCTATACCCACAGTTGATCTTCATCGACAGTATTTTTCCTGTTACCTCTCTCATCATATAACCGCATGGCCGTTTTGTGACGGCGCTTTGGGGAATGTGATCTTTTGAACTCAGATAAAAGTATACATGTGCATGAAGATATAAGACGAACTCCGAAGCGCATCGTCTCATCATTTTCTTACATCCATCACCCACCCTGCACCCTCTCTTCTCTCTCGGCATGATCCTTCTGGTTGTTTCTATTTACAGTATTATGGTGCGCAGGTGCTAGCATGATGTCATCCATTGTGTGTATGCAGTAGTGAGAAATCCAATTGTCCTCAAAGCATGAGCAATATTGTAAGGTCACTTTTTTCAGAGAGGACTCATCCCTGTGTGTGTATTTCAAGAAACCTCTGAATGTAAAACCAAGTTCGATATCGATGCTTTTGTTTGCTGCTAGAAAACAACACTATTTATAAGACTGTATAGGACACAAGCAATATATGGCAAAGTCATGTGTCTGTATTAAAGCACCAGCACTGTAAAACCTAGTTTGAGTCTGTGATGTCTTTGGAGGAATAATGATGGAAAGCAAAATGGAGGATTTAATCAATGAGCAGGGAATGGGTCAGATAGAGTGGAGACTTTTCTATAAGACTCGGATTTCTGTTTTCGGCCTTCCCTGCGGCAAAGTGTTGGTAATGAGGACCATAACAAGCAGATTTCCACCCGTCCGTGAGCTCCCATCTGTCTCTTTCCACCTGGACACTTTCAGTGTAGAGGTAGTGGTGGGAGAAAAAAAAGGATCATGGCCTGAGGTGGAACCTCTTCAGAAGAGCGAAAACTTGGTTGCACTTGTCATTTGAAGACAGTAGATACTGTAGGCTCTGAAGTAGACACCAATTACGCTGGTCAACAAATGTTTCTTTTTTTTTTTTTTTAAAGGGGAAGTCAAGTCATATTTTGTATTCACAATATCCTCAATGTGGCCCCGCTAATCTAAACACAGTATTCTCATGAATAGTGCATTTGTTGAATGTGAAATTTAGCAGCAAAATCCATCTATTTACATCCATCTCACGGGGCGGCCATTTTGCCAAATGACATCACAGTTGCTCAGGGCTCAGGTAACAACCAATCACGGCTCAGCTCGTGAACATCACATGAGCAAACTCAGAAAACAGGTGAACGTCCAAATCTGCTCTTCTATTATCTCTCCCACATCAGGTTTTCATAATAATAACAATGATAACATGTTATAGATTTAGTAATATTTATGAATTAAATGTTAGGCTTAGCAAAGAAGTGGATTTTTTTTCTGACACATCATAGCTACAAATTACGATTTTTGTAAAATCCGTATTCTGCTTATATTGGTCAAACTGAAAACCAAAAAAATCTAAATACTGTATCTCAAAAACCTGATGCTAGAAAAATAGGTAAAACAGTTTTAAAATCAATTTCAGAAATACATTTAAGGACACCCAAAGCCATCTCTGATTCAAATTTGTGTTGACTGTTGTCTTCCACCGTTTCCCTCAGAATCACCCTCCTTCAGCCACCGTGAATTGTTTTATTAAAAACAGGCATTTTAAAAAAATCTCAATAGGTCCATCTCTCAGCTTCTTTGTACTCAAATAACACATAAACCAGAGTTATGTTATATCAAGATGCAGAGTGGTATTGGATATTTTGGGGGAAAAACAATCCATGTGTTGAGCATAACTGTACAACATACTATTACGGAAGCAATGTAAAAGTAAAATTATGAGAGGAAATAGTGAAGTCACGGGAATAATGTCATGAGAATGAGGTCATAATGCTGCAGTTCAAGAAGTTGTCCAAGTATTTTTTTTTCCAGGAAAAAGGCTGTAAGTAAGTAGGAAGGAAGAACCCCCCCCCCCCCACAAAAATATAAACACAGGTCACAGCAAATAACAGCCACAGGTTCTCTCTAGAGACCTGTCATGTTTTTTTGATAGGGACACTCTCTTAATCTCGTTAAATATTTGTTAAAAGCACTTGCAGTTACATGATAAAAGAAACCCAAGAATTTCCAAATTATTGCTTCAGTCTTTGTGATAAAAACTAATACAGCTAGATTTATTTCTTGTAATAGCATGACTGCTTCATTCTTATAACATTATGACTTAGTTCTTATAAAATGATAGCTTTAATCTTAAACCCCCCCCAAAAAAAGAAAGAACGTAAAGCTGTACCGTCAAACCACACGGTGTAGACTAGGAATATGATTTTTCAAAGCATAAAATAAAAAAAATAAAAAAATGCTAAAACTGTTCCTGAACTATTTGCATCTCATATTTAAAGATTCTTCCATTGTTGCAGCTCCTCAAAGACTGACAGCATTTTCTAGAAGAGACACATTGTGCTGTCAGGACACAGCTGGTGGCTGTCAAAGCCGTCCCAGAGAGACTGTTGTGGTGCCATAATAAAGAATATGATGACAAAGGAAGGGAGAAACAAATGCTTGCTGTGTAAAATGATAAACACACTTGGTTAAAAAAAAAAAAGAAAAAAAAAAGAAAGAAAGAAATGTTTTTACAACCTCAATTTGACCTTGATCGGTTCACCTGTTAATTGGCATATTTTTTATGAAATGTTTGCTCCAATGTTTGCTGTCAACTCAAACCAGCTTGCAGTCACAGACGTTTGACTATAATTAAGTTTACACATTTTCCCCCCTCTGAGAGCAAATATATTTAAGCAAAAGAAAAAAAAATAGCAAAGAGGACATGCAGCCAACATCCTCTCTGAGACACATTTAAGTCTGTCTTAATTCCTGCACAGAACAAAACAGTCCATAGTTTAATGGAAAGTCAATAATAAATAGGCCATTTGATGTACAGCAGATCCATAAAAATCAGTCCAATGCATGTGCCATGTTCGCTTTCTTTATCGTCCTGTGAGAAAAGTTCGTCCAACATGTGCCAAACTGTCCATTTTCAGCAGGGTGCCACGAAAACAATTCAAAGGTTCGACTTGGGTCCAGAATTGACTGGGATGGCCCTGAGCTCGGTCCGCATGCACAAGTACTCGCCGATGACCGCCATCAACGCCATGCAGGCCAAGTTGACGAGCCACCACGAGAGCGAAGAGGGAAAGCGAGCATTATAGATCCAACAGATGATCAAATGGAAGAAGTGCACCGTGACAGTGAAGTCCAGGCACTGCTTGCCCCGGCGGATGAAGAACCACAAGCCCAGTGCGCTGTAGCAATGATACGTTCATTAATTCATACTGAACACACAAAAACACAGCAGGTATTGTGTTTTGATGATTTTGACTTTTGATACAACTGCAGACACGACCGCCACCAACCAATGCATTTGCAAAGATAATATTCGCTTTCATGGACTTTCAGCTTTAAACAAATCAGGTGAATGGTGTTGGAATTACAATAGTTTGTATATTTGCCCCACACCTTTTAAGGGACCCAAGTAATGGGACAAATTAGCAATTATGGCTGGGTGTGAATGTTTGGTGGTGCTCGGAGGGAGTGTCGGCCCACACTGACAGCCCCGCTTATGTCAAACTGCTCCTGGGCTGCTGTGGTTACATACATAGTTTACAGCCACCACAATCTGAATTTATGAGTGCATGTAAAGTATCCATTGTGGGCGCTTTAAGATTGTTAGAGAAAACTGGCATTTGAATCTGATGCATTCATATTATTATTGAATATCTGATTTAATATCTGAACTGACTGATTCAAACAAAGTCACTCAAGTTGACTTTTGACTGAATGGGCAACTCCGCAGGGGCCCAAGTGCATCACTGGGTCCGGTTTGAGGCCTATTACCACTCCCCCGACCCCCAACAAATCTCTGCATTCACTTTACAATGTCTTAATATTAAAGCTGAATGTCGATTCAAAATCTGATGTAATGGTGTATAAAAAGTTCCCATTCATTTGTGTATATCATCCATATGTAAGTGTTAGTCAGTTTAGTTGTTATAAAGCCTCACCAGGTAAGAGAGTTCAGAACGAACGCCATCATTGAGAGCCTGCCCAGTATCGATGCAAAACCAAGGACCTAACAAACAAATAACAGTGTCACTAGGTGTACAAACTCGGCACAAAAATATAACAATTACCATTCTGGGTTAAAATGAAGGCCTGCACTCACTTCATAGCTGAAGATCTGGTCCAGTGAGCTATGTGTTGGCACAAGACAGTCCACTCCTGCCAACCACAAGCCGAGAAAGCTGTAGTAGATGCATTGCATCAACACAATTTGAAACACAATGAGGACAGGGTCCCAGATGTAGCTTCGGAAGTGGCTACCCATTGTGGACTCAAAATGCAAATCCAAAGGAAGATTTTAGCTGGCCCAGCTGTTAACAGATATGCCATTCACGGTGTGTCAATTGCAGCATCTGAAGAAGAAGAAAAAAAAACACGTCTCAAATAGAAGACCTCATGCTGGCATTCCTTTTTAACCCAATCATAACTCTTAACAAAAAAAAAATGGTGTTCTCCTGCTTCAATAATTAATGTGTCACTGCCTCTTTTAAGTTGAATTCAACGCATTTGACTCTCCCTTTTTTCTCTTGTCCATGGGGAGAGGTATGCTGTCTCCATATAATGACAAGGAGGACATTGCTTTCTGCTGTTTTCGCCAGGGTTTGAGATTGAGACCATTAAACGCAACCAGCACAAGAAATCCTGCTGTGCGTCATCAATATTCTTAAACACACATATTACTTTAACGATGCCTGTGTCCATGAAAAAAAAAATCTAATCTAATAATGTAAGAAACCGGGACACAGTGCGAAAAGGTTCTCTTGATATCGTGTTCAAACAGGTTAGAGATTGAAACACCGTTTGATAGAAACAACAAATGTCAATTGCGACGGCCAAACACTCGAAATAAAACGATTGTGCGGACAACAACGGAGCTAACCAAATGGTAATTAAAACGTGTTCAACGGTTAGCCAATGCTATAAAACCTACGAACACACACTAAATACAATACACATTAAAAATAATAAAACGTAATGCAAAATTACAACGCGACTGTGTGACTTCCAGTTCACCCCGGTTTAGCCGTACTGTGAGGGCAAGTTACAACGGCTATTCAAAATGAGAAAAATAGGGACCTCTTAAAAAAAAAGAGAGAGCGAGATACATAGCAGACCTGACCATTGAAGCTGGAAAAGATGAACGACTAAAATAATCCAATCACTTGGTTTTTACACCCATTATAAACTTGCTAAAATCCAGGCCTCCATTCCTACCAGACAAGTCCAAAACACCAGTCAAGTCATAACTTTGAACCGGAAACATTCTTGAACCGGAAAAAGATGGGGTTAAGTGCGAACTTTCAAAATAAAACACATTATGAACCAACAGGCCTCCTAGTAAATTACAGTACAGTATTCCTTACGTGACGATTTCCGGATAATATGACATTATCGCTAGAGGGCAAAATAAATTACTTAAAATTTTTTTTAAAAAATGACTATTTGTGGTTTCGTGATCTGTTTATTTGCAGAATGCTTAAAAGTACTGTACTCTGTAGCCATGAAAGACGTCTAGACTAAGGGTGAACATTGACACGTTTACACTAATTACTAGCTCACTACAGAGAGAATCTGTTTTGCACAATTAAAATTGTCTAAATTTGGCCATTCTGTCATTTGTCATATGTGATTTGTCTTTTGAATTGATTTTGCTTACGAAGTTATCCGCTCAAATTTTTAGAAAGGGTGTGTGTGCGATTTACACTAAGCTGAACACTGAACGGATACCGGTTTCCCCACTATAAATTACTCTGACATGTTAAAGCAGGTTTTGCATATTTCTCTTACTGGCAAGTGTGATCTCAGACGCAAAACAGTCAGGATTTAAGCTGAATTTTGCTGATAAATCTGGCAAAACATCTGGACCAAATCAACTCTGTTGAATACTATCAAGGTAAGCCTTTGTGTATTATACAATACAATTTTTGGTTTTGGTTTTGATTTTTTGCACGCAAACTAAATCCAGCATATAGTATCATGGTAATTGTAATAGTGAAACCGAACAGTATTGCCAATAAACATACAACAGACCTCTGCATACTCATGGTTCGACGAACGTGGAGTCACCTATTTGCACATTTTCCCGCCCCACTATTTAACTTTTTTTTTTTTTTAATTTAAAAATTATTCATTTATTTAATATTAACGCCAACCCCCATTTGTCATGGAAAACCCTTATTGGTTGTTATCCTCGCTTATGCAAGAATAATATATATATAAAAGATAAGATAAGATATCCTTTATTTGTCCCATACTGGGGAAATTTACAGTCTACAGCAGCAAGATTGTGGGTAGAAAGAAGAAAGAAGAAAAACAAAGTGTATGCATTCACAAATTCACAAAAATATATATATATATATACACACACACACACACACACACACACACACACACACACACACACACACACACACACACACACACACACACACACACACACACACACGGGTTCATTTATTAGCACTTCTACTCAATGAATAGTAGGCAATCGGTAATAGGTATACATGTACTTAAATGTCGTCTGCACTTTACTGCATTCCTTGAAAAGTGGTTATAAAACCAGATATTTTAAACTGTGTGGTTTGTATAAAATATGTATTTTATAAATAAATGCAGAAAAGAGCCCAGTACATTTCCATTAATTTATTGTCATTTTAGGCCTCTGTACGATATCAGGATATATATACATTGGTATTTTGATCAGCATAAGAAGATTTACCATTCATGGGGTTCATGTATGAATTCTACTGAAGAAGGCATGACAACATAAGAACAGGTAATGGACAACGTGTCAAATCGGTAATATTTTGAAATTGGTAAACATCACTAGCTTACTTCCTGATTAAACATTACCGCTATCTTTTTTTCCTTTGACTGCACAGAGAATTAAGGGTCAAGGTTCATTTCAAGCCATGGAGCACATTAACCCTCCAGTCATTTCCAAGATATTGTTAACGCAGTGAGCGTGTGGAAAGCAGTTCTAAGACATCACAGGATCATTTCTTGTTTCTCCACTGATGTCCATTTCCAGGACAGACTAAGCATAATGATTGGGACTCAGGTGCGAGTGGCAGTATACCGGCATCTCATAGGAAAGCAGCTGACTCCTCGTGTTTGCCTACACAGGAAAACTTGCTGGTTGCATAGTGCTGTAGGTAAGAAAAATAGCAATAGCGTACTGTAAAAATGTTGGTGTGGTGTGTCATACATATCATCTTGGCACAGACATTTAATATTCATGATTGCTAGAGATAAAGTCCAAGCCGGGGGTTTTAGATATATTTTGAGTTCAGGTTCTTCTTGATTTCTATGTTTGCAATACTTCTAACTGCTTCTAACGTGCCACTGAGTGGACTGTTTAGCATTGTTATATGGACCCTGTTGTGAACCCTGACTGGGATGCACAAATGGCCAATGCCAAAGTTTGTGTGAAATGGCTTTTTGTTGAATCTCAAGTGAAATCAACTCTTCCTCTGGAAACCTGGATAGAACTTTTTGTGATGCTCATAATCGTCTGTCACATTTCCTTATATTGACACCATGTGTATGAAAACAGGTTCTTGGACTTGAATTGAATTGTTTCTTATTTACTATTTTCACATGGTACCTGCGATGAGATGGCGACGACTCCAGGGTGTACACTGCCTCTCAACCAATGTCAGCAGAGATAGGCTTGACTCGCGCTAACAGCAATTTACCCAGTAAAATCTGACCCACGGCCCTTTTAGATCACAGCAAAAAAGTTAAAGTCTTTCCGACAGTGGATTCGGAGCCATTGTAAAGTCTGGAGTAATATGCTGTAATCACGTTGTTCTGGTCAGAACCCCAAATGCAGCTTTTTGAATGAACTACTCTTTTCAGGGAGTAGAGTAAAAATACATTACAAAACTCAAGTCTTCTAGAGGTAAAAGCAAAGATAAGCTTCTCCTGTTCTTGTTGGAGCATGCGACCCTTCATTGTAGGCATGTTTTTCAGCTGGTAAAAGGCTGTGTAAGTGATTGATTTGATCTGACTGCTGAAAGTCACATCTGAATCTATGGGCAGACAAAGTTGATGGAAATTTCGGTTCATTCGGTTCAATTACTTTTTTCTCTGGGGGCATTAGACAGTGACACAACACCTTAATTGAACTGTAGTCATTTGGTGAGACTGTCAAATATACCTGCATGCCATCTGCATAGTCATGATAGTCAACATTAGCGTGCCGAAGATTTTGACCTAAGTGTAACATGAACAAAAGGGGTCCGAGCATGGACCCTTGAGGGACCCCTTATGTCATGGCCATTTGATCAGATTGGCCATGGTCACAAAACTACAAATGGTCACAAAAAGATTCCTTACCGCCTAATAAGGCCTGGACCAGTTTGTACAGACTCTCTGAACATTACACACTTATCTCCACCAGCGATGCAATCGAGGACCAGTACCAGTCCAGCTCCTGTGCTGACAGTCACTCCAGCCCGCGGCCTTGTGGATGATCCAATATGCATAAAGGCAGGTTTCATGCCACCAAACCATCCGGTGACATTGTGCGCACAAATGCGCAGTGAGAATGGTGACCTGTGGGAGGCTTTTGGCCACTATAACACCAGTGCAGATGGAACCGTCAACCGTGAGTCATGTTCTCACACATGTAGTTCATTGACAGTATGATGGCACCGTCAACCGTGAGTCATGTTCTCACACATGCTGTTCATTGACAGTATATCACATTTGTGTAAACTTTCTTTTTTAACCGAAACATGCTTAAACGCATGATTGGCAAAGCTTTGGATTCTTAAATTAATGTATAGCGAATGACACAAACCACAACCTTGTGAATGCACTAGCTTTCAAATATTGTTTATTATGGCTGATGCAAGTTTATTGACTAAAATGTCAAATTCGATGTCAGACATGATTTCCCCATGACACATGTTGCTACTTGTGATCTTCTGTCGACCTTCTACTGCCCTTCTTTCTTGTGCCTTCACCAGTTGCTCGGGATCATTCTGTGGGTGGCTCGTATTTGGGATGTGAGCCAATGGGTCTCTTCTGGGCCCTGCAGCCAGGTCCTGGTGAAAGGGATGGTTTAAGGCAGGTGCACAAAAATACATATCTCATTTGAAGTGGTCTCGCATTGTGTTCCTAGCTTCATGTAGTGTCACAATCTCATGTCATTATAATAAATATTTCCACACAACTTTGTAGGGTGGCGCATAGGCCAAGAAATTGCTGTCTTGCTTAGGTCACGATCTGATTCTGGTAATTTAATTTCACCATTTGAGTGAATTTTGCATCAAGTGAACTGTGCACACCTCCCATCTGTTCATCATTTTCCATTAGCTATAAAGTAGCAGATGGACAATGAATACAAACACGATCCTCCCAAGATTTCTTCTTTTAATAATTTGGTCGAGGCTGAGGTCAACACACTGTAGTTCTCTGTGACAATCTCGTTTTTTTTGTATGTCGACATTTAACACTGCTAGAAGTGGAAATCAAATGCTTTCCTAAAACCTTTGAACAGTGAGATATTAAGTGTCTATGTTCATTGTTTTCAGGTTTCTTTTTGTCATATTCATTGATCAGATATTTTGACTTGTAGTCCACAGGACTATCAAAACCTCATGTCGTGCTGTTATCGTTGCTGTGGAAGGGTAGAAAATGACACTATTGTTGTTTTTTCCAAAGGCTGCGGAAGAAGAATGTCAAGATTCCACTAATCGTGGACATTTCTTTACTGGAAGGTCATGTGACTCCCAGAGAGCGAGAGAACTCTGAGTTGGCTGTTGCAACCACTGAGCGCTGGTACATGGCACCAGGTGTTCAAAGAATAGACATTCGCCAAAATGGAGTTGTGGGAACGTTATTCTTACCGCCGGGTGAGCACAAATGTGATCACAAATGTTCCTCTTTTAAGTGTCTTTCCTCTAATCTTGTTGCATTGTCTTGGTAGGCCCGGGCAGGTTTCCAGCCGTGCTGGACTTATGGGGTATGGGTGGAGGACTAGTGGAGTACCGCTCATCCCTGGCTGCATCCAGGGGCTTTGCCAGCTTCTCCATCGCCTACATGGAACACAAGGATCTGACAGTCCAACTGGATATTGACAGTTCGGATGCATATATGAAGGCAAGATGCACCTATATGTTAGGTGACAGGAGCCGTTCAAAGTAGGCTATGAGAAAGGAAGGTTCCCTGTTGAGCAAGGGTAAAAAATAGGTCACTTTATTATGACTGAAACCGTGCGCATATCGTTTTATTTAAGTATTTACTTCTGCATTTGGTTTTCATTTTGCCAACATATCGATGGATAACTTGTTTGAAATCACAAGTTAGCAAAAATAAATAAAATACTGACAAGCATCAACGTATTTAACTACATGTTTAAGGATTTTTGGTCACACAAAAAAAAATGTTTGGAAGATCTTTTTGGATCACTTAATTTTGAGCTAAAAGTGGAGGTTCTTTTTTTCTGTTTATAAATAATTTTTGGCATACTGGGTGGAAATTACTTAAGAGGACAAAAAATTAATTTACTCCACTTTGGACACTTCAGCAAGCGCTGCACCATCTGGGCCAGTCCAGGAAAATCCTAAACTTGAATGTTGATCCTACAACAGCCTTTTAAGTGTGCTGCATATGCCCACCAGTAACATTTGAAAATGATGCCACAACTTAACGGAACTTCATTCATGAAATGAACGATGTCATCTAATGTTTTATTTTTCTTTTTTCCCTCCCCTTTTGTTCAGAAAGCAATTAATATCCTTCGAGAACATCCTCAGATCTGTGGTGATCGAATTGGTATCATTGGTCTCTGCTATGGAGTCTACCTGACCCTCCGAACAGCCACACTCTCTGATGTAAACGTACGTCGCACAGTTGTGTACAGTATACCGTATTTGAAAGTGTGGAAATTGCTTCTTGAACTTGCAAAGTCAAACATGTACATGAATGCAAATCTAACATGATGTTTCTCTGTGTGGTATGGTACATCATCCACCATTAGTTTTAGGCCCACTTTAAATAGTATCCATTCATCAAGATGCAACGTTGGAAATGAGAAACCGGTTGGTGATGGTGTTGTTTGCCTTGTATTAAAAATTGTCACTCTTTTTGACAGCTATCCTGTTTGGTTTGTGTAAATGGCTCAGCCGGAAGCAACGTGGCGCTCACACAAACCTTTTGCAAGCCTCAAGCATCAGAAAGGTATTTACAAAAAAAAAAACAGTTTACAGTTTCGGGTGGGTATAGAAATACACTGTAGCTGGTCGGGGTTAGAAATCTTGTGTAGAATATCACCTCTGTTTTCATTTTCTGGAATCGCGAAACAAAACTTTTTCCGAATGATCTGTTGTTTTCTGTGAAATTTATTTTCAGTGACCAAAGACTTTGGCCACGGGATGAGGCAGGTTATCTCAGTTTTAAGAAACTGGGTTCACCCAAAAACTTTTCTCCTGGGACCCAAGTGAAGGTGATGTGAAGACCAGCTCGGTAAATTGGAAACCATAGAAAAAATACTGGGAATGTGTCTGATCCTTGCAGATAGAGAACCTGGCCTGTCCATTGCTGTACATTTTGGGTGAAGATGACCAAAATTTTCCAAGTACTGAGAATGCAAACCTGGTACAAAAATATGAGTTAACCTCTTCTCAGTCGACGTGGCTGCACATTTCAAGTTAATACAGCTCCACTTTTGTGCTTTTCAGATTGAAGATATCCTGAAAACAGCTGGTAAATCCCACCTGTATACCTGTTTGTCATATCCTGGCGCCGGCCACCTGATCGAACCACCTTACACACCACACTCAAGAATGTCTGTGTGGAGAATCAAACCAGAAAAAAGTGAGATCTCCGACAAACAAAAGGGGTCCGAGCATGGACCCTTGAGGGATCCCTTACAATTCTCGAGCGTGTGAATTAATAACCAGACACTCGACTGCAATACCACGTGTCCTGTGTACGGTCGAAATATCTAATATTTCAAAATATCTATCTGTTTCTCTTGCAGTGCTCGCGTTGTGGGGGGGTCATACTGCACCGCATGCTGCTGCACAGGAAGATGCTTGGAAGGAAATCCTCAAATTTTTGGACAAAAATCTGAGGGCGTGAACTTGAGTGTTATGTAATAAATATAAAGTTGCCCTTGCCACAGATGCACCACAAAGGAAGGTGATGTTCGGTCGTGATGACAATGAATGAATCTTGAATGATGTACAGGGGGAAGTGGGGAAAAATTACCCAGTCAAGAAACAACTAACTGCACTCTTTTATGTTGTGACTGATAGTTTCCTAGTATTTACAAGTTAACTCCTCAGGTCTTTTCACGGGTAGTGTTATCACAGCTTTAGTTACAAATGTTGAATTGTGAATGATATCGATTCTGATGAAACCTTTTCACCTTGACTCTCATTTAACGAAATAGCTAACTAACTTAGCATCAGGTCTAGGATTTAATCAGACCCTGAAGACAAAGTTCGGAAACATCAGAGAGACAAGAAGAGGCAAGCAGAGTTGTCTTTCTTGCAAAGAAAGCGCGCTGAGACATGTCTCAGTTTACAATCTCGGAATAGCTTTGCAGCTATCTTAGATGTGGAAACCGTTACAGACCCTGGACAGCTCTGAAGAAACAGCCTTTGTCTCCTTGTATTTATTAAAGGATGTCTCTGATACACGATCTTCTCAGCGGGTGTGGGCGAGTGTTTCAGAACAGCACTGAGTTCTCCAAATGGGGCATTCAATCAGAACACACAGATCATTCCCGAGGTGGTTAGAGGGGTCATGCTGGAGGTTAGTGGTCCGTGATCGCAGCCGTTGACGCCCCACAGTGCAACGTCCTGGGGTTGATGTTATCTTCATAAGCAGAAGTTAATTTTATCAGAGGCCGTTAACTTCATCAAAGGGTGTTAACTTCAAAGCTGCTAACAGGAGCCTAGAGGCCTCCCCAAACGGACAAACCACTCAGAGTAAACTCATCTCATAGTAAATGGGTTTTTTTGCAAGATAACACTCCTAAGCAAATGTTTTGTAAATATAATCATAGTAAATACTGTATAACCTATGCACATATATTCTAACACTTAGTACACACAGCTGTCATGATGATGTGCTGAACTGCAATTCTACAAACCCAATTCCAATGAAGCTGGGACACTGGGTTATACATAAATAAAACCAGAATACAATGATTTGCAAATTGTGTTCAACCTACATTAAACCTTTGTGCTTTATGGCTGCAACACAGTCCAAAAAAAGGTGGGAGAGGTGGCAAAAAAGATGGAGAAAGTTGAGGAATGCTCATCAAACACCTATTAGGAATATCCCACAGGAAACTGGGAACACGTGTGCGCTATGATTAGGTATAAAAGGAGCTTCCTGAATTGTTTAGTATTCACAAGCAAAGATGGGGTGAGATTCAGCTCTTTGTGAACAACTGCGGGAAAAAATAGTCAAACAGTTTAATGAACAACATACAATTGCAAGGAGATTAGCGATTTCATCATCTCCAGTCCATAGTATCATCAAAATCAGTTTGAACCTCACATGTGTTTTCTTTGTAGTGGATTCAATTAAAAATAGGTTGAACATGATTTGCAAATCATTAAATTCTGTTTTTATTTAAGTTAAACACAGCATCCCAACTTCATAGGAATTGGGTTTGCACACCACCTAATACTATAACCACAATAATAAACACATCAATCAAGATGATCATTATTATTTTTGTAAGGGGGATATTTGCTCCAGCTCTTATACTGGATCGTTATATTATGCAAGTGGTCATAATGTTACAGCTGGTCGGTGAATATCTCTTGGGAGATTTCAATTTTGAAAGGTCCTTTCGCAACATATTCTCAGGGTATGAGCTCCACGTTCATCAACTCGCGACTGGGTGTGGTGAGGTAAATATTTCTCACATTTGCCATGCTGGCGAATGGCCAATTTGTCTATCAATTTAGCCCCCAGTCAACCTGCGTCAAAATCCTTGGCTACAAAAGTGTGTGAGTAACACTGGTCAATTGCACATTTTAATCTGAGATGGCTTGACATGTCCCGAAATGTATTTATGATAATGATTTGAAAACATGTTTTTACTTTTTTTCCAGCACATAGGTTTTTGGAGATATTTTCATTTTTCGTTTTTACATTTGACCCATAAAAGCTTGTGCAAAAAGGATTTTAATATGTCATTAATAAACAGAAATTGTGAAGAGCAGACGTGTTTGTTTGTTTTTTTATTTCATGTGCCATCCGCAAACATTTCCCAATGCAGACCTGACATCAGATAATCCTACGATGCACATAAATTAATATCTTCATGGTAGTAGTACAGCATACTACAGTATTTAATAAAGCCGCATGTGACAAATGTTTGTAACTACTGTACTGTATACATACATTATATTTGTCTATCATGGTGGCTATAAAATATAATTATCTAATGTCTATAATTGTAACAGAAATGTAGTAAATAACATTCAACCAATGCAGTGGTTCCCAAACTAAAAAGTACCACAAAGTATCAACATAAAAACCAACCATGAACAGCAGAATGAATTCCGAAGTGTACAAAGCCACTTTGTCTGGTAATTTCCAGAAAAAAAAAATCAAACTAATAGATGGGAAGCTTCAACATGCAAAAAGACAATGATCCAAACACACTGCCAACAAAACAAAGGACTTCATCAGGGGGGAAAAAGTAGAAGGTCTTAGACTGGCCAAATCAATCACTGGACCTGAACCCAATAGAGCACGCATTTCACCTCCATATTGGGAGACTGAAGGAGGAAACCACAGAAATTCGAATGAACTGATAGAGGCTGCTGTAAAGGCCTGGAAAGCATTTCAAATGGAGAAATGGAGGCTTTTGATCTCTTCTGAATTGAACCACGGTATTGAAATAAATTTCCTTATGTGACAATATTCTAATTTATTAAGACGTACCTGCAGCTAGCGATTTCTTGTTGAAAGAAGCTGGAAGGTCTGATTTGCACTTGTAAACATCGCACGCCCCGGCTTCCCGATTCCTTGTGCTCACCTGGACGAGAAAGCGCCACAGCCCGCCTTCCTGCCCTTACGTCAAGAAGGTGGAATAAAGCAAAAAAAAAAAAAAAAAATCCACCCATCACGAATGCAAATCTAAAAGTTACATCAAATTATCCATCATTCTCTCATGTGGACTCAGTGAGCTCGTAGAAACCAGTTTGAGGACATCACTGTAATGCTTCTTGTTTCTTCACGGATGTCCATTCCTTTCATGATGTTTGGAACTCAAATGCGAGCGGGACCATACCGGCATCTCATAGGAAAGCAGCTGACTCCACATGTTGACCTACACAGGAAGACTTGTTGGTTGCATAGTACTGTAGGTAAGAAAAATAGCAAATGTGTACAGTAAAAATGTTTGTGTTGTGTGCCATGCACATAATTAATAACTAAAGACATTTAATATTAATTATTGGTAGCGAGACAGTACAAGTCTCAGGTTTCAGATGAGTTTAAGTTCAGGTTGTTCTTGATGTCTTAATTTGCACTGCTCCTGATCACATGTGGCTGAGTAGACAATTTACTATTATTGCTGTATTTGGACGATGTTATACATCTTTATTGGGATATATAAATCGCCAATGCCATAATTTTTGCTGATAAGTGAAACCAACTCTTACTGCAAAAACGTGGCGACATCCTCTCCGACACCACGTTCATGTAAACAGGTTCTTGGACTTGAATTGATTTGTATTTCCCAATACAAAACAACTTTCTTCAAAAACATGGACCCAATTCTAATGAGTCTGTTGGGTGAGTCCGCTGTTGATGCCAAAAGAGCATCTGACTTTCATAAAGCACAGACCTATGGTGGTTTTTGGTGTGTTTACTTTTTCCCAAGGATATTAGAGACAAACCAAAGAAGAAATTGATAATGACGACAAGAGAAATACAGCAATAGCTTCTTTCCTAAATCACTACTTTCAAAGACATTTGCCAAGTACTTCTGATTTGATTGTCGCTTACAGAATTTTACCCATTAAAAACACTGTTTGGATCTCAGCTCTGACCTGAATAAGGGCTTTTTAAGACTATTGTTTGACACACACTCTGAACCTGACACACTTCTCCACCAGCAAAGATTTTGACACAAGCGTAACATGTACAAGCTGAACAAAAGGGGTCTAAGCACGGACCCTTGAGGTACCCCATCTGTCATGGCCATTTGATCAGATTCCAAACTTCCAATGGTCACAAAAAGATCACTTTTGTCCAAATAAGGCCTGGACCAGTTTGTACAGACTCTCTGAGCATGACACACTTGTCTCCACCAGCAATGCGATGGAGGACCAGTACCAGTCCAGCTCCTGTGCTGACAGTCACTCCAGCCCGTGGCCTCGTGGATGAGCCAATCAGCATAAAAGCAGGTTTTATGCCACCGCAGTATCCGGTTACATTGTGTGCACAAATGCGCAGTGAGAAAGGTGACCTGTGGGAGGCTTTTGGCCACTATAAGACCAGTGCAGATGGCACCGTCAACCGTGAGTCATGTTCTCACACATACTCTTCATTGACAGTATATCGCGTTTGTGTAAAATGTCTTTTTTAACTGAAACATGCTCATACACATGATGGGCATAGCTTTAGATTCTTAAATAAATGCATAGTGAATTGTTCAGTATGAATGATGAAAATTCTTGGATGTAATGACAATTTTACTGTTGCTTATGATGTCCGGTCGAGCTTCTGCTGCCCTTCTTTCTTGTGCCTTCAACAGTTGCAAGGGATCATTCTGTGGGTGGCTCGTATTTGGGATGTGAGCCAATGGGTCTCTTCTGGGCCCTGCAGCCAGCTCCTGGAGAAAGAGATGGTTTAAGGCAGGTGCACAAAAACACATATCACATTTGTCATGGTCTTGTATTGTGTTCTTAGCTTCTTGTGGTGCCACATCCTCACAGTGACTACAGAGTTGTACTGCCACTAGCTGTCGACTGAAAGGAACATCACAATGCCTCAAGGCTCAGACACCTCACTTGTTTTCCGGGTTTGGTCATTTGACATGCGCGCACATGATGTTTATATTTATTACTTATATAATCATTTAACTCAACTCAACTGTATTTATACATTGCTAGAAGTCAAATTCATATTGTGTCCTCAAACCTTTGCAGAGTGCTGTATGATTTGGCCTCAGCATATGTTCATTGTGTTGAGTTTCTTTAAGTAATGAATCAAGAGTATTTTTGATCTATGGTCCACAGGACTATCAAGACCTTGTGACAAACTGGTATTGTGACCAGGAATGGGTAGAAAATGACACAATTATTCTTTTTTTTATTTTTTTTTTTTGCAAAGATTGCGAAAGAAGAATGTCGAGACTCCATTCATAGTGGACATTTCTTTACTGGAAGGTCATGTGACTCCCAGAGAGCGAGAGAACTCTGAGTTGGCTGTTGCAACCACTGAGCGCTGGTACATGGCACCAGGTGTTCAAAGAATAGACATTCGCCAAAATGGAGTTGTGGGAACGTTATTCTTACCGCCGGGTGAGCACAAATGTGATTACAAATTTTACTCTTTTAAGTGTCTTTCCTCTAATCTTGTTGCTCTCTCTTGGCAGGCCCGGGCAGGTTTCCAGCCGTGCTGGACGTATGGGGTATGGGTGGAGGACTAGTGGAGTACCGCTCATCCCTGGCTGCATCCAGGGGCTTTGCCAGCTTCTCCATCGCCTACATGGAACACAAGGATCTGACAGTCCAACTGGATATTGACAGTTCGGATGCATATATGAAGGCAAGATGTACCTAAGTTAAGTGACGGGAAGGGTTTAAAGTGTGAGAAAAAAAGGCTTCCTTAAGAGCAGGGGTGTCAAACCTTCATCGCGGGTCATATCATGACTGAAACCACATTGGTTGGACAGGGACCAAACACTGCATCAGTGGGCGTGGTACCCCATAGTCACAGAAATGTTGCATTGGATGTCGCGCAAAAATATTTTTTAGGGCCAATTAAGTGAAAAAAGGGAATGGCACACTGTTTGGAAATTGCTGATTAAGATGATACGGTATGTATTTCTCTCTCTCTCTCTCTCTCTCTCTCTCTCTCTCTCTCTCTCTCTCTCTCTCTCTCTCTCTCTCTCTCTCTCTCTCTATATATATATATATATATATATATGAAATGATGATCATTTTTTACCACAGCATGCTGCACATGACCACCATTGACATTTCAAAATGACACCACAAGTTAACAGAACTTCACTTATTTTACTACCTTAACCACAGTGTATTTTGTTTGCCTGTTTTTTTTTCTCCAGAAAGCAATTGATATCCTTCGAGATCATCCTCAAATCTGCGGCGATCGAATTGGTGTCATTAGTCTCTGCTATGGAGTCTACCTGACCCTCCGAACGGCCACACTCGCTGATGTAAATGTACGTTGCACAGTAATGTACAGTTGCGTACTTAGTTCACCATTTCCGTGAATTCAAATCTAACATGTTTCTCATGCGCTGTGTGGCATGGTCCGCCAGCATCAGTTTTAGGCCCAATTTAAATAGCATACATTAATCAAGATGCAATCTTAGCAATGAGAAATCAGGCGTTGACTATGTCGTTTGCCTAATATTAAAAACTTGACTCTCTTCTCCAGCCATCCTGTTTGGTTTGTATCAATGGACCAGCAGGAACCAACATGGAGATCGTCCAAACCTTTTGCAAGCCTCAATCATCAGAAAGGTATTTGGGACGTAGTTTACAGTTTAAGTCGTAGAAACCCACTGTTGTTGCTTAGGGTTGTTGATTCATGGAATCTCACGATGACTTTTCCCAAATGATCTGACATTTTCTTTAAAATTACTATTTTCAGTGACCAGAAATGTTGGCCACGCAATACGGCAGGCTATATCTGTTTTAAGGACACGACTTTGCCCCAAAACTATTCCCCTGGGACCCTAGTGAAGGTGACGTGAAGACCATCTTGGTAATTTAGAAACAATATAACAAAAAAATAAATCTTGAAATGTGTCCCATCCTTGCAGATAGAGAACCTGTCCTGTCCATTGCTGTACGTTTTGGGTGAAGACGACCAAAATTTAAGCAGCACTGAGAATTCAAAACTGGTACATATTAGCTTACTTTTTCACAGTAACAGTACGTTGATTTTTGTGCACATGAGTGCAGCTCAGTTTTTGTGCTTTTCAGATTGAAGATGGCCTGAAAACAGCTGGTAAATCCTACCTGTATACCCGTTTGTCGTATCCTGGCGCCGGCCACCTGATTGAACCTCCGTACGCACCACACACAAGAATGTCTTATTGGAGGGTCAAACCAGAAAAACGTGAGATCTCCAAATTATTATTTGGTTTCGCACAATTCTTGTCAAGCTGTGCATTAACAATCAGACGACACACAAGAATGTCTTATTGGAGAGTCAAACCAGAAAAAAGTGAGATCTCCAAATTACTATTTGGTTTCGCACAATTCTTGTCAAGCTGTGAATTAACAATCAGACACCCGATTGCAATGCCACAGGTGTCTTTCTATGTAAATCTAAGATCAAAATAACTGACTGCTGCCCTGTTGTGTTTCCCCTGCAGTCCCAACTCTGTGGGGAGGCAACATCGTTAGCCACGCTGCTGCACAGGAAGAATCTTGGAGGGAGATCCTGAAATTTTTGGACAAAAATCTGAGGGCGTGAACTCGATTTCCATCTGTTATCTAAATGATTCGCAGAATTGGGCTTGCTACAAAAAGTGCACAGATTCACCACAAGGAGGTGATAGATTATGATGACGATCTGTAACGAGTTGGAAGTACTGTAATGGCGATGCACATCTCTACTGAAAATTATAACCACAATAATAAACATGTTAATCAAAATGAATGCTTTTTTTGTAAGACAGAATATTTGCTACATTTCTTACATTGGATCAGTATATTGTACAAGTGGTCAGAATGTTGCAACTGGTTGGTGTATGCATTACTGTACCATAAAATGGGGTGAATAGTTAATGACATGCGGAAGTAACCATGGCAACAAGGGCAATAAACTCTTTGAAGTCTACCTTCAGGTCATCGTTCTGGTCAAGGTATCCTCTTGTATGCCAGAGAATATCAGATTGTTTCTCATCTTTCTGCACTGTATGTCCAATAAGGTCCTTACATTTGCTAATTGTCCAAGGTTATAGAAGCAACTGATTTTTTTTTGCACTTCTTCCACCACACACTTCAGGAAGGCATTTTCATTGTCAGGTCTTCAATCTGCTTTTGGCTAAACTCTAGGATGCTTTGTTAACTCACGGGTGTCTTCTTGTAGTGAGTCAAGCATGTCCAACTTGCTTAGCTTTGTATTGATTGATTCCAGCACAGATGCATCCGCTTCCATGACACCACCCGGCTCACTCATACTCTCCGACCAAGGTTGTTGGGATCTTGGATTTTTCTTGGGCACAGGTTTGTCAGTAGACTTTTTAGATCCCACTTTGTCAATGCCCTTCGGCATCTTCAGTAGGTTAGAGGGCTTGGGCAGTGAAGACCTCTGCGGTTTTGATGACATGGACCACATCACGATGGCCGTGACGACGGAACTGCAGAGGACCCCAGAAGAATTCTTCCAGGAGTACAGGAAGACATGGCAGGGAGTCGAACCAAGTTAAGTTTTTGTACTTGAAGTGAACTTCTTTAGAGCAAGTGATGACTTTTGTCTATGGATATACAATATTGTCGTGACCCACTGTTAATTTCTGTTGGGGCAAAGTGGGTGGTGCCCCTCAAGATGGTTATTATGGTAGATTTTGGGTTCAAGCCTTATAGCCAAAACATCAACCTCTCTGAATATAGCATGAGAAATAATCAAAATTATCTTTGATATAGAAATTAAGTGGAAATTCTCCTTTTGACAATTATTTTCCAAACAATTGCTTGAAAATTCTTGCAGCGAAGTATAGAAATAAAGTGTTGCATATAGATATCTGTTTCCTACCTTTAAATCATTGTTCATAAATATTGTGAGAGACCATTAACATGATCGGCCGCGACATGTGGAGGTACTCGTCACATAAACGAACTTTTCTACGGTACTGTATTCTTAAGTAATTGAGACGCATTTGCAAACGTTTCCAACTGACACGGTCGCTGGAAGACCGGATTTGTACTGTTTCCTGTTTGCTGTGAGTGTCTTACTTACTTCCGGGTTGCCTGGATATGAACTCACCACGCCCCGCCTTCCTGCATCTGACGTCAAGAAACGGGAGCGCAGCTCGAAAAAAAAAATTACCAATAACGAATTCAAACGTCAAATTCACATCAAATTATCCGCGAATCGGTGCCCGCGGGACGGTGAAAACGTTCTTTGACCAAGCAGGAAAAGACGAGACATCAAGAAAGCAGCGTTTCAAAGGCGTTTTTGGTAAGCGATTACATTCCTTTGCTGCCCGTGTGAACCAAAATTATGCTAACGTTACATTTCCTAGCCGCCCTGACAGATGTAATTGTTGGACAACGATCACTCATTATCGGTCATCAAGCTGAGTGAACGTCAGAAGGACGAAGAACTTTTTCAGCTTCTTCTGTTGACGTCTTAAGAAAACATAACGCCAACTCTCTATTTTATTATTTATTTATCTATCGGTATCACCTTGGTGTCGCGCACTGTCTCCGTTATTTCGGCTTGAAACTTTGGGGTGATATTTAAGATTTGATGTGAACGGGTTGCTTTCCAAAAATATAACCATCTTATTGATTGCATAGTGATTTGAAATGTCATAAAAAAACATGTCGCAAGTTCGACAGTACCACCGACAAACAGGTGGCATGTTTGGTAAACAGTCAGTCTTTTCTATTCCGAAAAACAGTTCCACAATACTCGATAAATGAAAGCAATTGTTGTTATTATATTGCACGTTTGTAATTCTACGAATTTCGTAGTGTGGATTTTTCAAGGAATAAACTTGACCTTGAGATTGGTCGATGCTGACCTTGGTAGAGATGTTTGGGCACTGTCCCTCAGAACGGTGATTCATGATTAAAGATTATCAGGGCAACGGGGGCAGCTATACAGTTCCATTTGAGTAGTCTTAAAATAATTGTTTATTGACTACAATCAATGTACAATGAACCCTCAGGTTTCGTGATGAACCAATTCTAACACATCGGACTAAAACTGAATCATACGAGAACTGAAGCAAAATTCCTTGAGGAAATTATGTAAATCCAATCATCCATTCCATACACCCCAAATTTTGAACAAAAAATGACATTTATAGAGAATAACTATATTTAAACATTTATGAAACAATGTGAAATACTAAACACATAAAAATGACGAAAACTGATAAATGAATCTTCACTAAAAACTCTTGATGACCTTTGAAAGACTGCGAGAAAAATCACCTGGCTCTGGATGGAGATTTTCCTCAGATGTGCCTCGGCTTAATGAAGGTTAGGAAACATTGCCTTCGAGATTGGTGGCAAATTTAGCGATGCAATGACCCACTTCCTTCCATCGCAACACCTCGCTTCCCCACATGCTCTGTATTCATTTGCTGCTATAATTAGCCCAGCATATGCAAGCCCCACGTCACACTTTCCAGCTCTGTTTTGACTAAAAATCTCCTCAGTGAGGTCCAGACATGGCCGAGCTGCTGAGGCTGCTGCTGCAGGTGTCGGAGAAAGCCGCCAATGTGGCTCGCGTCTGCAGGCAGGAGGCGGCCCTCTTCCAGCTCCTGGTCCAAGAAAAGACCGGAGATGACAAGAATAAGAAGTTTGTGCAGGACTTCAAGACGCTTGCGGATGTTGTGATTCAGGAGGTGATCCGGCACGATGTTGGCGCTCAGGTATGGAGGTGTCCTCCACTCGGGAATGATGCAAGGGTGACCGTTTTGTTCTTTTGTTCCTCTCATTGATGTGCTCGGTGTCTTTGTGTTCAGTTCCCTGAGATGGTCGGCTTCATCCACGGAGAAGAATCCAACAAGTTTGAAAATGGACTTGGTAATTTTCTAGAGTAGTGATTCTCAAAGTCTGGTGCGAGAACCAATGGTGGTACGCGAAGAAATCACCAAATAAAATCTACGGACTCTGCATGTGGTTGAATATATTTTCAAACAACAATTTGTACTTTTTTTATGACATTTTCAATCATCCAATTTTCTTTATTCGTAAAAAGAGTATTTAGGTAACTTTTAAGACGTGTTGAAGTACACCAGGAGTATTTACATAATTTAAGAGGATATAGCTAAATTTAAGAGAGTAAAATTAATTTTAGGGAAGGTTTCAGTAGACTTAAGAGTATTCTTTTTGGGAGTTTTCCTGCACATGAAAGAATAATTCCAAAATGTGAGACTTGTGGATGTGTCCAATGACTGAAGCCTCACATGGTCTGCCTCGCAGGTGAGAGTGTGACTGTAACCGTGCGCGGCACCGAGGAGGAAACGGCAGCGCTTCTGGCCGCGGTGCTGGACGGCGACCTGACGGCGGCGGCGCTCCTGGCACGGGCCATCCACCAAGACCCGGCCACGGTCGACGCCAGTGCGGACGGACTAACGGTACCGCTCAGCCCTTCCGAGCTCGGCATCTGGATAGACCCCATCGGTGAGCGTCTCGTCTTCAACGCTGCGGCCAAGTGGAACGTCAACGGGGCTTGAGGTGTTTGTCATCCGGGTGATTCAGATGCCACCAGCCAGTACATAGAAGGCCGCGAGGAGGTGCTGGAGGAGGGTCACCTGTCGCCTTCAGGTCTGCATTGTGCCCTTGTCCTCATCGGGGTTTACCTCCGCAGCACAGGCGAGCCCGTCATGGGTGTCATCAACCAGCCGTTCAACCACAAAGAACCAGCAGGTGGAAGGTGAGCTGCACGACTGTTGTACTTATCGCATAAAACCACAATGTACGCAAGTATGAAAAGAAGTACTGGGTGTTCATTTCTTAGCTGGACAGTTGTGAGGCAGAAATGTTTGTGGTCAAGGTCGAGGATTTTTTTTTCTTTGCTTATGTCCTGAAATACAAAAATTCAATGCGAATAACTGACTAATAATTACTGAGTACATAAAACAAATCTGATTGACATCTCATCAATTGCTTTTTGAATAATAGTTTTGAATTTTGAAGATGCTTTGTGGACATCCTGCTTGTTGATTCTTGTCAAAAGCTTTAATCAAAGACAGCATTACTCATTTAGGGACATTTGTCATCTTATGCCAGATGTAATGTCACTGAATAATATTCCGACCCAATCGTTTGTTTCCAGCTGGCAGGGGAAGCTCTTCTGGGGCGTTTCCTACGGCGACCTCAACGTGTGCTCAGTGTCACAACCCAAAACTGGACCCGAAGGACGTCGGGCACTGTCAGTGGTGCTCAGCTCCAGCGAGAAGCAGGTGGTGAAAGACACTCTGGCCTCCCTGTGCGGACCAGAAAAACTGATGTACGCCTCAGGAGCCGGCTACAAAATCTTGTGCGTCATTCAGGGCCTGGCCGACGCCTACGTCCTCTCAGAAGGAAGCACCTTTAAGTGGGACTCCTGTGCACCTCACGCGCTGCTCCGAGCCCTCGGAGGGGGTGTGGTAGACCTGACGAAGAGTTTAAAGTGCAGTTCTGAGGCGAAGGTAGAACTTACCTATCACCAGCCTTGCGCTGAGGGTAAAGGTGCTGACCGCTGGGCCAACTACGGAGGCCTGGTGGCTTATGGAGACTGTTCCCAGCTAAGCAGCATCATCGGGGCACTGAGAGGAAAGCTGTAGTGTATTTGGTGTCTATATCACACTCAGATCTATTATACAGAAAGGTCTGGTGATGTTATTTTAATATACACGACGTGACTGTATTTTTAACCAAATACGTATACGAGTATTCACTTGGGTGAATATTGAATGAATGTTTTTTTTGTTCGTAAGACTGAACAGTTATTTTCCTTTTAATTACGTCTTCCACTGGATCATGTTAAAAAAAAAAAAAGAAAAATTTGTCTCTTGATAGTGTGAGGAGCGGAAAGATGATGTGGCCTCAAGAAGAGCAGGAGTCCGACCTGTAACTCCGGAAAGACTATTTTCATTGTTGATCTGACCTGTCAGATTCTATAAATATGTCAAGTGAATGGAGCGGTGTGCAGTCATGCGCACCTCTCCAACATCTCCTTGTAAGGAGACCCTCCAATCACCTCAGCCAACCTCCTTCCTTTAAATTGTCATCCAAACAATGAGCCATTTGTAGTACAGCATAATGTTTGACCGACGATATGTATGTATAATGGCACTTTATGTTGCTGATATATGCATTGTGAACAGCCTATGCATGCGTGCATACAAACCAGGGCAAAAATGTTGCATTGAGGAAATTATCTTTACTTTGAAAACCAGAGAAAGCAGGGGAAACTTACCCAAGAGTGATATCTTCAAATGGTCTGCCAGCCAGGGAACAAAAGCCCCTGATGATTGTCAGATAAAATTTGTACAATATTTCTGCATATTCTGTTTAAAAACATTAAAAGAAAAGAAAACATCCACTCTGCCGTTGTTTTTTTTTTTTAACTTCCAAGCACCACACATTATGTCCATCAATGTTCATTTTCGTGCTTCGGTGAATGTGTGAGAAGTCAACAATTGCAAATGTTCTCTCTCAATGTTTTTATGGCAACTAGATCAACCAAAGCCTAAACAAGGACGGCAGACCACAAATTGCACATCATTGGAAAAAAAAATAAAATCAAACCAAAGCCAAAACTTAAAATCGTGCTACTTTCTGAGCAAAATATAAATCTGTTCTTTGACTTTGTTCTCGTGCAACTGCTGAGGAGCAATCTCATTTCAAGCATTACAAGCCTTTGTGGTTCTGGCATGGCTCAACTGATCGGACACCACAAATGCATAAAAGATGAGCGGATTTGACACAGGGAGAGGAACGTGGCAGCATCTTGCGTCAACACCCAAAAATTCTTATTCGGAAAAAATCAGAACAGTCAACCACTCCAACCCCTAGAGGCGTCACAATGCAGTGAACTTCATGCTTCGGTGCAGCGGCACACGAACAGCTTGGGCTCATCCAACGGACACTGTCTTTAGTCACAGGCCCTAACACAGCAAAGTATAAAATTGACTCTATACTAAAAAAAAAAAAAAGAGCCAAATTCTGCTAGCTCTGGCAATCTTTACACAGTAGATGTAAACAGTTTAGTCTTCCTGAAGTTTTTTGATGTGATTATGAATGCAAGCAGTAGCGTGAACCCTTCATGTTAAATGCAGACAAAATGAAATTTCTCTCATGTGCTTTTTGTTCCCTTTTGTGAAGTTTGGAAATTTTCATGAAGTGACAGTTTAACTTCTGCTTCAACTTCTTTAGCAGACACACTGAGATTTAGATTGCGATGCCGAGTTGTTTTTTTTTTAAGTGGTGAAGAGAAAAAAAAAAATCTGATTTGATGAAATATATCTGATGAGCAACAGAGGGCAGCACAGGCCATTCTTTGCGCCTGTCACTTTCAATGTTGAATTTTTGGAACCAAATATGGACTCTATAACGTGACTCTTTGCCACTGACATATACTGTAAATGAATGGACTAACAATAGGCCCCTTGAAGCCAGAGCGCAGCCATCTTAAGTTGCCACTGGTATTGACGTCTTTTTGTCATTTCTGAGCTGAAAACAGTTTTACGCTAGGATCTCTGTATGGCGTAATCAGAGCCTCTCAAAGAACAAATTCCACTGTTTGCATCGACTATTCGAGTATATCATGTCAGTATCGTGATTTGTGACTGACAGAGGTTAGGTTTACATTTCACAGCAGATTCAGATGGTCATTGCTTTCATTTCATTGTTGACGGTTCAAACAGGATGCAGATGAATCTTTCAGGAGCGCTGAGATATATCTCTCATGTGAAAAAATTCTAAATCGCACTCTTACCGATGAAATGTGCTTGTAGCGCTTCTTCCAGACTTATTGGTGTAACCGTATGCCATATACGGTGGTATTTTCGCCAGAGACAGAAAATAAGGGGAAAACATCAATGTATTTAAGTTAGGCGAAATTTGAGAGTGGCAACCGAAGATGGTCCCTGGTGGCTTCGCTTCGCCCAACGGCGACAAAGCAGCACTGTTAGTCCATTCATATATAACTCCTTGCTCTATGCCTGCAGTAATACCGCATTTAGTGTAAGGTGGCATGAGAACTTTCAGTTAGCAATTGCATCATGACAGCATGGCAAACGGGTTAAAGCTCAAATACATCTTTGTTAAGTATGACGGAAACCGGTTGAATTTCTTTTTTGTTTTTATGGTTTGTTTTAAATCTAACTGCTGGCAGAGATGCTCCCTGCACTATAGTGATGTAACACTGATGCAGTGATGCTAACAAGATCATTATGGTCACCTTGGTTAGTTGATTACAGTGAACCATGCCTGGTGAAACAATGGCTTGCGAAGATTTCGTTTCTGAAGGAAATGAGCGACTGGAAGTGGCAAAGAGCAGGTGAATAAATGATGCTTTGCGGAGAGTTGGTAGGAAAGATTGAAGAAGAATGCGAGGCTACAGTCAGTGTGAAGATGAAGCCAAACAAAGGTGAACGGAAAGCTAACACACCACCACTGGCACCTCTTTAACCTTCCATCGTGTTAAATGGAGTCCACAGCTCATCTTCGGGTTTTGTGGGAACCCAGCCTTCCCAAGCAACAGCAATCTCCTCGAGCTGGGATGTCAGCAAGACCCAAAGCGGCCTGTGCTGAATGTGTCCCTGGGTTGTTTTCGTAGCTGTCCCATCTCAGCAGACTTCACCTCTGGAAGGGTTTGCGGACTTTCTTCTTTCGCCGAGGCGGAGGTTTGCCGCCATCGGCCCACGGCTCGCTGGGTTCGGGCCGCTGGGCCCCCGGCATGAAAAAGCCCGTCTGGCCAGAGGGGGAAGAGAATGGGGGAGCTCCGGCACCGGTCGGGGGGTGGTGAGATGGACCTGAGGGGAAGAAGCCCCCGTTGGCTGGCATGTCACTGGGGGTTGCTCCCTTGAAGATGCGATTGAAGAAGTCCTGCAAATCTGCCGGGTTGGCTGAACCGGGACCGTGCTCTGAGTGCGGCCTTCAAGGAAGAAGGGGTGGGGGGGGGGGGGCGGATACAGGCATCAGACATCAAATGTTTCAACAATAGGAGGCCTGCTGCTGACCAAAAGATGGAACACAGTGGAAGAAATTACAGAAGAGATAGAAAAGAGAGACAAAATCATAGAAGACATTGAAGACAATAGATTAGGTCTGCCCCTCCATGAGCCGGAGTTTCATAAAATGATAGGCAATAATGTGGACTGCACTGCATCAGCACTGAACCTATTCAGACACTATATAAATACATAAACCTTACATATGTATATACACTATAAAGCCTATTGATCCAAAAAAAAAAAGCAGCCTTTTTCCCCTTTCTTTGTTTATATTGTTGAAAATTGCACTCTACTGCATTGCAATGCCAATTTCAATTTGATTCATTGTGCAACCGTCACTGAGCTTCTGAGAAAATTGCGAAACGTGGACTGAACAATAGAAGAGATAACAGAAGTGATGACATAAGCGAAAGGAGATGATGGACGTTCTGTAAATGGGACTCGCGTCACCTGTTTCTGGCGGCATTGCTGTTGTTCTTGGATCCGAAGGAGATGTGATAGGGCACGCGGTGTGTGTCTGGAGAAATGACTATCCTCTGGCAACCCGCCCACTCTGAAACATGACACGATACCATCACAAACAGAACCTCTTTAGTGTCTCTATTGCTTATGACTGAAGACACATCACCTGTAATATCATAGACTTTGCCGTCCATACAGGCAAAGTATGTGATACGTAGGCCCAACATGCTGGACTCGGCCCACAGGTCGCCCTCTTCGGCGCTATGCCGACGACTGCATTCAGCACAGAAGCGGGCCTCGGCGGGTTCACGATCCATCTCAAAGCGCCTGCGGTAACAAGGACATATCGGTGCTTGTCATGCTCTCCTGCACACGCGCACACGCTATCATGCCGTGCGTGAATACATACTTGTGCTTGCCTTCACATTTGGTACACATCATGGTGTTCATGGCTTCCTTCAGGTCGTCCTGTAGCTTGGTGAGGAACTCGTTCATGGACTTGGAGAGCTCAGTCGCTGCCATGCGCTTCCTGTGAACGGGACAGAGCAGGTCGCTGGGTGAACGGGGACTTGAAGTGATGCGTGCAGTACCCAGCTGACAGCGCAAAACAATTTCAGTTATGCACCTTGGGGCAGTGTATGCTATCAATTCGGTTAATCAGCTGTTGCTGTTCAGGATATGCTCAGGTACGATATCGTTTTTGCCACTAGGTGGTGTTAAGGCACCCATGTCACTTATTTGCCTGTACACAATCAGTTGAAACCCAAGTCAAAATCATGGATAAGAATTTGAAAAAGAAAAATAGAAATCGAAGAATTTGACAAACCTCACCAAAAGACAAAACCTTTTCAATCCTTTTTGCTGAGGTAAAACCAAATTATTCGTTATTCTTGTGGTGATAAGCTTAACTTGAAGCTCAAAGGTGAGTTTATTTCATGCATTCTTTGCCTGCTCAGCATCGGGTCGGCTGTCAACGTTTACGCAACATCAATAAATTTCAATCAATTATCATTTTTTATAAGGTTATTTTATTTTTTAGATTCTTCAAAACAAATCATCTACGATCCCTGGCTACTCTGTACAGGAAAAGTTTGGCCCCAACATCAAAAAGGTTCAGAACCCCTGGCTTAGACGTCAACTCAAAAGCTGAACATTGCAGAGGTTGCACAATTCCGAAAGTCCCACCTCTAAAACCACGCTATCACCGTCAACTAGGGCAGTCACTATCGAATACTATTTTTAGAATCGATTATTCAATTGATTAATTTACAGTATTTTGTCGTGTTACTAATACTCACAACTCATATTCTCTTCGAGTTTCTGGGTTACTGACAATATCCCAGGCAGCCCGTAGCACTTTGAACGCCTCACCAGCTCGTGGGTGTTTATTCTTGTCTGGATGGACCTAAAAGAGACCAAATGAGAAAAAAGGTTTTGTGTGTAAAGAGACAAATTTATTAGTCATCCACTCATCTGAGCCAATCAATAGGAGCGTTTGAATTGTGTTTTTCAGCTTGCATACCTGGACAGCCAGCTGTCTGTAGGCCTTCTTCAGCTCAGCCTCAGTCGCATGGACTTCCACGCCGAGCACCGTGAAGGGATCAAGCTCGTCTTCTGGGACGTCCGCCAGGGCCAGCAGTCTTTTCAGCTCCTGGCCCGGCGGGCCTCTCCCAGCTCGTCCCGGTGACTCGAAACCGGATGCGTGCACTTGGCTATCCCTCCTGAAGCACTTTCTGGCTCTCTCCACAAAAAGCACAATTCTCTTCCAAAAACCGGAATCCTGGAAAACTGTCCAGTATCGTTTTCCCCTCTCTCCACCAAGCCGGACGAAGACACTTTTCACTCGCTGGAACCCGAGCACGACCAAAGCATAAAGAAGTCTGAGAGTTGATAAGGCAGCTTGTTTAGTCCACTTGAGTGACCGAACAACTTTATCCGCCCCATCCGCGCCTGCACATTTCGTCCATTTTAAAATCCGACAGGCATCTGCCTTCATTCCCGGTATGTCTGTGATCTTTCCAATGAGCTGCTGCCCCAAGTGGTAAAGTTTCAACCCTCCGGTCTCCACACCAACGCCACAATTATGAGTTAAAGTGACGATAATCTCAATCAGCATGTGGACACAGGTGATGCACCAGACGCTGACAGACTCTGACAGCATTTCTTTCAAAGCAAAGACGATTTGTTTGCCCGAGCGCCTGCGGCCACGGTTCAATTGATGGTGGTGATGGTTGCGTCTGCGGGCCTGCTTGTGCCTGCCGCCACTCGACACAAAACTGCCTTTTTGAAAGGAGGGCGGCGTAGAAGCACTCTGAGTGCCTTGCTCTGAAACTGATCCTCCACTCCTCAGTTTGCACTTCCTTCCCGAGCCGAAGCTTCTCCAAGCCGACTCGCCATTCATATGCTGCTCCTTCGCAGATTCATCCTCCTCTTGATTTATGACCTGGGAGCTCACGTGACCATCAGCACTTTCATGTTCCATTCCGTCGGAAAGCTCCTCGGTTTCATCTCTGCCCTCCGTGGAGCCGCAGCACTCCACGTCACCAATTCCAGAGTCATGCGGTGTGGCTGGGTTTGTGCTGTCCTCAGCATTCGATGTGTACGCACGGTCATCTTCCACCACTCTCCTCTCCCACTGACTCGACTTATTTACTGAAGTGAAATCACCATCAGTGAGCTCCTCACCAGAATCTGTAAGGGCATCCATCTCTCTCGCAGCTGCAACTCTCTCCATCTTCCAATCTCTTATTTCAAGGCAGTGAAAATAGATTCTTGTGGAAGATGAGCTCCTAACGCCATAATCGGTTGCAATATTCTCCCCAGGCCCTCACTCCAATGTGAGACTGGGGACTTTTTAGATATCATATCAGCAGCTGATTTGGGCTTTTAAATATTTGAAATCATGCAGCAAGGATATATCTGGAAAGAAACACCACAAACACAACACATAAATTGACAAAAAAAATGTGTCAGGGACATAATTCTTCGTAGTAAAAGGGCTTAAATTGTTGGAAAGGATATGTATTATCAATCAATGAATTAAATTTCATTTGTAGTTTACATGAGTTAGAACAATCTCCTCTCATTTTTCCAAAACGACACACACACACACACACACGCACGCACGCACGCACGCACGCACGCACACAAAGGCTACGATTTAAATCTCAAACATCTTTCACGAAAAGGTAGAATGTTAATAAGTAGCTATTGTGGTGTTGCAGGCATTGCACACAGGCCTGAACTTCAGACATGCTTCTTAATCATAAACTATTGCAGATCATTGACCGCAACGTTGTGAAAAAATGAACAATGTCAACCATTCAAGTCCTCCAAATATCATCGAAAATGTTAAATATTTTGTTTGCACTACATTTGCAATATACTTTGTATATCATGACACTGCACTTCAATGTACATTCCCACTATTCACAGTCGATTTATGTAAATAAAAAAATGAAGTCACGTGAACAAATTAGACTACTTTTTAAAAATAAATCCTATGAATTTTAACTTTTCACATCAACAAAATGAAGAAATGTCACTGGATCTTTAACTGCTTCTTGCTAGATAAACGTAACCAACAGTTTGACTTAAAGCCGATAGATATAAAGTGGATATAAATCGTGTTGCAATTGTGTTGGATAGTTTAACCGTTAGAACCAAAAACAAAGCCATTTCATGTTCATGTCAGCCAGCTGCTTTAGAGGCGGCTAATGCCAGCAGACGCCCTGATTGTTAGCCTTGGGAAACACCCTACCAAACGCGGCAGTCGAACAGGCGGGTTAAATGAGTTAACTTTAGTTCCACTGCCTGTCGGCTTGTTCGTTAAATGCTGAGAAAATGCGGCGACAAAATACAAACACAACTACAAATTGTGCTTTAACAAGAAAACATGTCACCGTTGAGCTAACTATTCGCTAGCGACGAATGGTAACAGTTAGCTGACAAACCACAGTTTCCCCTTCCTGTGAGAATAGACCAAGCAGTTTAAACATCATTGGAATACTGACAAGACGGACATCTAATTTTCATGTGTATTCAAAATACCCTAGACACCATTTATCGCTGTCGGATAAGTGTATAACCTTGTTTGGGAACAGGCTGCCAGGTGCCCGTGGTGTTGTTTTTAATGGTCCTCCTCCTCTTCTTCTTCGTCTCCTCTTCATTTTTTAACTTCTTGCTTCCTGTTCGGCTTCTTTTTTTGCCGGACCTTTCCCGAGTCCATCAACATGTTTGAGCGCTACTGCCATCTATTGACCAGGAAAACCAGGAGGATTAATTGACTGCAAGATTTTCCAGGGCCAATTTCAGTCACTAAAACAAGATACTTTTATTTGTATTTCGAGGGGGTTTATACATTATTAATGCTTAAACTTGTTTTTACATAACCAACTGAAAGGTTCATTTATTGAGCTCTCCTTACCTCACTGGCCGTCTTGTTTCAGTCACATTTTAATGTTGTTTTGGATAAAATTGTGCATTTACTGTAACCTAGCGTATTTTCTTTGTTCTAGGAAGCAGTTTTGAGTGAGCCTTATCCAAATGTTTAAGGGCCTATAGGCATAGATTTTGGGCATGGAGGTCCTTCCTGACTCCGACCCTCCAAGCTTATCTGTGCTCGTGGCTGGCACCGAGTTGGCTTCGTGGCCCCAAATTTCCCCCATATTGTATAGTTATGATTTCTCTCAAAAGGCCATTATCACGGAAATTATCATATGATCAATCTGATCTCCCCGTGTTTTGTCTTCTATTTCAGGTCCTCTCGCTTCTGCACACATTGATACTAAATAAATAAATACAACTTGCATTTTCAGTTCACTGAACACTCTAAATTGTCTGAAGTGCTAATGTGAGTCTAAATGCTTTCTCTGTCCATATGTGCCATGAGATTGGCAGGTTATCAGTGCACGTCTTCACCTCACCTCTGGCCCAAACTCATCTGGGAAAAAACCCAGCTCACGTGTCTTATTAGTGGGCAAGCGATCCAATGCTTTGTTAAGTCTGCTTCTCAATGTACAGTAAGAGCCGACAGCAAAGGATTAAAACAGGACAAGGCCCAAAGATATACGGTACTGTATTATCAATCATAACAAAGCCCTTTTACATATTCAAACTACAGCGAGGCACAGTTGGACTGGTTAGCACGTCCGTCTCCCAATACAGAGGTCATGGGTTTGATTCCTTCCTGTGGAGTTTGCATATTATCCCCGTGCCTGCGTGGGTTTTCTCCGGGTACTCCAGTTTCCTCCCACATTCCAAAAACATGCATGGTAGCTTACTTTAGCACGCTATATTGTCCCTGTGATTGTGAGTGTGAATGGTTGTTTGGCTATGTGTGCCCTGTGATTGGCAGGCAACCAGTTCAGGGCATGAGGATGAATGGTTGTTTGCCTCCGTGTGCCCTGTGATTGGCTCGCAACCAGTTCAGGGTGTACCCCGCCTACTGCCTGAAGACATCTGGGAATGGCTCCATCACGTCCGCGACCCTCGTGAGGATACGTGGTTAGATAGACAAAAGCTTACTTTTCATAATTTTTTTTTGTTTACTCTTGCTGAGTACTATACAATAGTGAGACCTAACAAATAACCATTCAAACTAGGCATTCACCTAAAAAAGTGTCATTGACGTGTGATTTTTGCTCTGTCTGGAGGCACTGGAATGCCCCTGAAAAGCTTCATGTTCCTGAACACATATTGAAGACGCAGAGGGTTCATTCCAAGCCCCCCACCACCGGTCCACCACCACCCACATCTTCAATTTGAAAGCCGCCTCTCTACCGGGAGAGGAAGGCTCTTTTTCGGTCAGATGGCGCGTTGCAGTCCGCCCCCGTCATTCTCCAGCCCACACAGACAGAGAGAGAGAAAGAGAGGCAGCCAGCGACCAATACGGTGCGCCGGAGGAGGATTTCTGCCAGTGATTTCAGACGAGCCACAGTAGGCTGAGGGGATTTACTACGCCAATCTGACGCTATTGCTTCAAGGTAAGAGACTGCATTTGAAACATGGGAGTACAGGCAGTACATTTTTATCAGCATGTTCAGTTGCAACATATTCAATGGCACATGAATACATTGGCTAGTTGTTTTGATAAACCTAAAGATGATTAAAGATGGGCTTTTTTTCTTTTGCAAAGAGACATCTGTTGTTGGAGAGACTAAGTTCTCAACAGCCTCACTCTCCTTTCTGACCTGAAGAAGGTAAGTGCAGTGACGAGTGAGTAACGCTTTCTTGAGTAGATGACTGAATATCAGTAATGGGAAGTAAAAAAAAAAAAAAAAAAGTACAAAGTTACTGTCCTTAAGTGGTATAATGTATCTGCACTTTACTATTTTTCTGATGACTTTGTGCGTTTACTCACTACATTTCAAAAGCTGATATCTCTTTTTTTTTCCCTCCTGCTTTGGAACTTTTTTTCAACATAACGTTCACGATTTTTAGAGGTAGTAAACTGCAGTTAAGATCTTGCTTGACTGAGGTCCTGGAGCCTTGTGAAGTGAAAAAAAGTGACGCGACATGGAGGAACGTTAACCAGGGAGCATTCACAATAACACCAACTGAGTCAGAGAAGCAAGATATTCCCCATCATGGCCTTATTTACTGTTATGAATGGTGAGGACCGTGTTGTTTCTTGTGCCATCCTAACCACTGACTTCTGGCATTCTGAAATCCTCCGTTTAGTCTGAATGATGTTTTTTTTTTTTTTTTTTTGTCGTTCACATGGAAAAGTCTCTCGTGTCCGTTTAGTCTGAATGATGTTTTTTTTTTTTTTTTAGTAGTTCACACGGAAAAGTCTCTCGTACTTTTGTGCTTTTCACAGTCTGTACTTTTTTTTACGTAAGTGCAGGAGTGGAATCCGTACTCCTATTTTCACAAGGCTTTTGGTTCCACACAAGTAAACAATACTTTTAGTTAAGTACAGAGTGTGAGTACTTCTGCCAACTCTGTTGAATGGTTGTAGTCGAATGAGTCAGCTTTAAAAGTAACCATTAACACGTTTCAATGAAGATGTCCAACTGATGTCGGTAGGTCCAGGTGTCTCACTTGCGCTCATCTTTTGCCTCCAGCGTGCCATGTCTCTGCCACGTACACTTGGGGAGCTGCAGCTCTATCGGGTGCTGCAAAGGGCCAACCTGTTGGCCTACTATGAAACATTCATCCAGCAGGGCGGCGACGACGTACAGCAGCTCTGCGAGGCAGCCGAGGACGAGTTCCTGGAGATAATGGCTCTGGTCGGCATGGCCACCAAGCCGTTGCATGTGCGTCGGCTGCAGAAGGCCCTCCGAGACTGGGCGGCGAATCCGGCCCTTTTCAGCCAGCCGGTCTCCAGCTTGCCCTCCCTCGGGGGGATCCCGCTGTTTAAAGTGGACAGCACGGGTCCGAGCGGATCCGCCGGTGGACCGAGGAAGTCTCTGAGCAACGGGCAGCCGGGCTCGCCGTGTGAGCGGGAGGATCGGGCGTGTCTTACGCCCATGCACAGCGGGAGCCCCCGGAGCCCCTGCTCTCAGGCCTCCCCCCAGCCACCAGATTCACATTACCGGGAAAAACTGTCTCCTATGGACCCACATTGGCTCACCCCAGAGCCAGATGGGAACAGCACATCAGCCCCTGCACCAGCAATCGAAGAGGATCCGCCCAGCCCGCCCGTAGGTCCCCCCGGTCCCTCCACATCTCCAAGCTCATCTTCTGCCCCCGCCCCTCTGTCAGCCTGGCCCTCAGGACAACTGGACGGGGAGACGAGCCGCGCGGTGGCGGAAAGCGTAGAGAGACTTCTCAGGACTCTGCCTCGCTCCGATCCGACAGAGGTGAAGAGTCTGCTGAGGATAAATAAGAAGATCGCTAAGACCGTGGGCCACATCTTCAACATGGGCTCCCAGGATGTGAAGAAGGAAGAGGAGATCCGCAAATACAGCCTCATCTACGGACGCTTCGACTCCAAACGGAGAGAAGGCAAACTACTCACACAGCATGAGGTAAAACAATCCAAGAGCGCAGATGTTTCAAATCCTCATGTGACCTGACTCCTGTCCTGGTCACAGCTTCCATCTGTCTTCTCTCCTCAGTTAATTATCAACGAGGCTGCAGCCCAATTCTGTATGCGCGACAACGCCCTTTTACTCAGGAGGGTGGAACTCTTCTCTTTGGCTCGGCAGGTGGCGAGAAAATGTGCCTACACCTCCACTCTCATGCATGCAAGGTAGGAAAAGTGTGTTTGACTCTCAGCCATTATACGCAATGCTTCTGATGCGACAGAAAAGGGGGGAATGAATAAACCGGTATTCCGCAACCTTTATTGAGCCAAAGCACGTATTTCACCAGACTTATAGCACACTACCAAAAAAAAAAAAGTCACAAAAATAACTGAAGTAATGACGCTCTCGTTTCAGTTTACACATGGACTGAGTGTGAAATCTGCGGATGTTTAGTTGAAGACGAGGCTTGCCAGTCACTATGGTTCACTGGTATCGATAGACGAACAAACATACAGTAGAATATTTGTCGCAAAGGAATTGTGCATTTCAGTGGAATTGACAGTCCAATCCCAATACGGTACAGCAAACATCCAAACCTCATGTGAACCTTAACTCGACTGGGGACAGACCTAATTGGCGGAAGGAAAACAGAGTACCCGGAGAAAACCCACGCAGGCACAGGGATAAATTTATTCCAGTGTACTGCCCTTCCATTATAACTCAAACAGCATATAAAGTAATGGAGCTGCAACTGTATCCATATTTTCAGCAGAATCTATGTATGACGCTGTTGTACAAAGTTTCATGGCAATCGAGTGTTTTTTTTTTAATTTTTTAAAATAAACTAACAAACCAAAAAGGTCGCAGTCCAAACAGTCGCTCTCATTTTTTGATTCGGTGGAGTTCCTCATGGGAAACATGGATGTTGGTTCATCCGCCACATCGAGTGGTGTCACAAAGAATGTTTGTGCCAAAAACACAGGTCACAGGTTCGATGGGATTTTCCAGTGTTTTGTTTTGGAAAATATCTGAAATGTTAAAATCGGAATTGGATGGAACCCTAAACGTGAGCACAGCCGCATTCCAAAGGTCAAAATTTGGATTTTCATTACCCTCGCAGGTCAAACGTGGAGGAGAACAGTGTGCTGCCCCAGAAAAGAGCAAGGCTCGAAGTGAGTTGACAAAGCCCTCTTATGGGAGTGCTTCTGATTATAACATCTCTGCAAATTGACTAAAACAAAAAGTGATTCTGAACAACTAAATGTGTTTTCAATTCCAGGTGACTGCACCCGAGAGCACGTCGTCACTCCTCGGAGCAGACAGCTCGGAGGCCTTGAACCACAGGGCCGACGATGACAGCTTGTCTGCAGAAAGTCCGGACAGCGTGTCGCACGGTAAACACTTCAAGATTTTATTGCGACTACTCCATATGTTCCTCCTGCCCCTGAAACTCTATGATCAGGATTTGTCTCGCTGTCTGTCCTGTCAGACTTGATGCGCTCACAATGCAACGAGTCGCCATCGCCGTGCCACGCCACCGACAGCTCCAACCCGTCCACCTGGAGTCGGCATCTCATGCAACAAACGCTCATGGATGAAGGGCTGCGATTGGCTCGCATGGTGTCACACGATCGAGCCGCCAAGGTCAAATTACAGTCAGACGGAACTCACTCCACAGGTGACTTTCCAGATCTTAACTTATCATTATGTGCTTGATTTTTGCCAACAGAATAAATGATTATTTTACAACGATTGCCCGTCTCTTTGCAAGTGAAAAAAAAAATCCAGCGACACTGAGACAGAGATTGCCAAAACTGTACGCTGTGCATATTTGGTGTCCATTCTTTGCTTAATGTTGAGCATAACATTAACAAAACACCACAAATCAAATCAAGCCTCTTTTAGACAGAGATCCCATGAAAATAGAAGGCGCAGCATTCATCCGCTTTTGCCTTTTCCATGCAGCACGGTGAACTAGTAATCAACACGTCAACTGGGCTAAAACTGGGCTAAGCTCCAATTCACCTGCGATCCATGTGAGGAAAAGTGGCTAGGGGAACATTTCCTCATTGGACAATTGTTATTTTGTTTGTTGAGTTCTGCCCTTATTCCAAATGTTCCCAGCAAATGTGCATTTTACCCAAGCAGCAGCCCAACTGCAAAAGCGTTGTCTTTTAATATTAATGTTTTTTTTTTTTAACAGTTTGGACCATGAAATTATCCTAGAAATTCAGCTTTGCTTTATTACGTTGTGGACTTGAGCTAATTGAGCAAGTTGAAATGAACGTAGCTGTTAGCAATTTATTGGTGGAATCTTATCCAGCATGTTAATATGCAGGGCAGCACGGTGGGTGGACTAGTGGTTTGCGACCTTCCTCCATGGCACTTGCATGTCCATGTTTTTTTTTTTTCCTTTTCATTTTTCTCCCATATTCCAAAACCATGGATGTTAGGTCCATTGGAAATTGTCCATAGGCGTGAATGTGGATATCCATGTGTGGCCTGCGATCAGCTGCCAACCAGACCAGGGTGGTCTATAGATAATGGATGAATGGATGCTTACATGGGTTTTTTCTTCATTAGTTTTTTCTTCCAGAGACTGGACTATTTTTTTCGAACAAACCTATGCTAACAGCTACTTGGGTGAGTTAAAAAAAAGTTATTCTTAACCTTTACCCACTAAAGTGTTAAAAGTGACTAAACTAAAACTGCAAGGAGGAATTTTAGTCGAACAGACTAAAGAGACTGGTGATGTTTTGTCAAGTAAATATGAGAGGCCTTAAGGCTCTTCCTGGTATCACACTGCCTTATGAGGAAGAAGTGATGTGTCCAAGTTAGTTGTGATAGGCAGAGCGAGGAAAAGGATTCCGGCCAAGACATGGGTGGGCGTGTATGGAGGGAGACAAGAAGGAGGGAGGTGATATAGGAAGTACTCCGTGGGCGACAACATAAGACCCCCACCAGCAGCAACAGCGGCAGCGCCGCCACCTCAGCGGCAACTGACGTCAGAGAGCGTTGGCTGCGTGGGCAGAGGGGCGGGCAGGATAGGCTGTGGGGGCGATGGAGTGGGAGGTAATTGAGGGGCGTTGCATTGACTCACCAAGCGACAGTGCACCAAAATAAAATCTGTGGGCTGTGAAATGGCACAGTCTTTTTTATTCCTCTTTTCTCCCACAACCAAAAGGACTGCGGAAATAACAATAAAAAAAAAAAGTGACATACGTTTCATCTCTGACGTCAATCTGCCTGACTTCTTGTCTTTCAGTTGCTTAACTGTAGTTCACTTCCTCCGAACATGTTTGTGGTCCAATCTTGTAAGGATAATGGATTTATCGGTATGTTTCTGTATGAAATGCTTCTTTTATCACCAGCATAATTGTCAGACTATGCACAAGTGTATACCCAACTTACTGTTGAAATACGTAGTTTGTTGACATTGCTCATTTGTTGACTTTTGGGCTGCATTTCTCTGCTATTCAACTGCCAAGATGTTCATCATGCAATTCATGAACCGTGATGACTTCACTCCATGTGGGGGTGTTTCTTGTTGAATTCCCCAAACTATTATTCAAAGACTTTAAAACACATCACTTCGTGGCGGTGACTAATATTTAGCCTTTAACGCTGTCCAGTCATATTAAATAGAATACTGTATCAGATCAGAACCTAAGGGATGTATTAGCGAGATCTTACTTTTCTGTAATTCTTTAAACTTCCATTTATGGAGTAGACGAGTGTTTGCCTGCAGCGTGTTGGTCTTCAGTGATTCTCGGAGAGTAGGAAGAAATTAAAGCAGCAGGACAGAATACCTGTTTTTTGTGAGTTCCTTTAGGGCCACTGCAAATAAAATGAGAGCATAAATATGAATTGCATGGCAAGCAGACTAAAAGTCAAACACAACCGTCAATCCCCAATTTGTTTGTCTTAAAAATTAAAAATAAATCTAAATAAAATTACAAAAAAAATGTTTCATGGTTGAACCGACACCACCATTAAAAAAAACTTTTGTCATATGTATTAAACCTTTTAGTATGATCCGACAGGATTACATGAGTAAAATGTCCTGTGGGGAAAAAAGTCAGCCCTTTCTCTGGCCCCATCTTCTGCCTCTAATTTGATTAGCAAGAAACCACTATGCCCGAAGAAAAACAACCAAGCAGGCACAGAAGGCGTGACTGACGAGGTGTCAATCATTTTTCAGGCACTTTAGGGCACATTCGTAGCAGGCGCACCCTCATGGCCTCATGTTACTACATCACCAAATGTTATCAGCTCACAAAAACAAAGTTAAAAGGTCAGCAGAAGGCAGTGATGAGCAATTCAAATCAGCGGCATATGATGGGGGCTGAGAGGGCTGATTTTAGGGTAAGTTTTCCTAACCCCAACCCTCACTTTATAAAGTCATTTTCCTCATGTACTACTGTCAGGTCATACTGACCATTTTAATTTCAAACTGTGTTTTATTTAATTCCCCTTTAATTGTCATACGAGTTACAAACAAGCTAACAACTGCTCATGTAACAACATTAAGGTATTGGATATTGGATAGACAATTGCTAAATAATAAATGAAATTAATGTACGCTTTTCTCAACATAACTGTCAAGAAAAAGAAAAGACCTTTTTTATTTTAGGTCGTGGTTTTAAGTTTGTGACCACTGACTATTCAGTCTGTCTTCAACGTAAAAGAAATAAAAACCAACAACGTCCTGGCCTGGAACTCAAGGAACACAACTGATGTGATCAAACTTTAACAAGCCAGCAAATGCCATTCAATGACTGTTGGAACAGTTGAATGTTTTTAAATGCACCGACACACAACAGGCATCAATGAAAGTTGTGCTGGCTGGCCCACTTTTATTTTATTGTACACACACTAAAGTACCGGTATTTTAATTGAGAGTCATCATGGCGGGGAGTCAAATTCCAGTGAAAGATGTGTTTATTTTCTCCATTCCCTTTCTCCACAGAGCACATCCACAAAGTTCAGCAGCGGAGCCCGATCAGTGTGTCCCGGAGTATCAGCCCAAATGTCACCAAAGACAGCGTCAATCACAGAGCGAAGTAAAAAAAAAAAAAAAAATCCAATCCACCCCGCAAAGGACTCAGGCTCAGGACCCCACTAACATGAAGAGAATCCAATGGCGATAACATCATCATCATTATCATCATCATCATCATTCTCAACTTCATATGATGACATTATCAGCCTGCAGTAAACTCTATGGACCTGTTATTGGACAATTTGTTATTAAAAGCCTTTCTGCATATTGAATTAATCTGTTTATTCTGAGCAATGTTGGATGTTAGCGGTGCCTTGCCTGGAGACACCCCAACACACAAGGGGGCACTACAACTTTGAAAATGAACCCCCTTTTAACGGCTGGGTTGAACTTTGCAAAAAAGAAAAACAAAAGGTTCTTGACATTTTCAAGCATGTATAATATAGAACAGTTTGCTGATGATCATTATCAAGAAACAGTCAAAGAAGAAAATGAGTTAATGGTGTTAATTCTGTCAGTCTTGATATCTGTTATTTTATGCCATATAAAAATACATTTAATCCTCCCTTCGTGATAGTACAGACACACATTCTGTATATCTGTGTCATGGTTTTGTTGTGCTGAAAGTTTTCCTCCAAGTTTATTTTATTTTTTAACTCGGGGGGGAAAAACTGCATTTTTTTTTAAAATTGAAATCAGACTTGATGAGGTGGAGACTTTTAGCTCTGTTGCACTTCACCTTCAATTGTTTTATGTGTACAGTACAGCCAAATAAGCATCAACAGAACAAAAGTCCTTATCACTACATTTAGAAATAAGATTGAAAGTGGCACTTCACGGTTTAAAAAAAAATTACGACAGGGTTTTGATATGTCTCTCAAAGTATGGGCGTCTACATAGGGCCCCCCTGTTTGTTTTTATTTATATATTTTTTAAGTATTTTATACAAACATTTTAACTACTATTTCCTCTCTCCTCATCTATAAATAACACGGCATGAATCTGAACATCTGCCCATTTTACAAATCAAATGAGGCCCTCGAGCAAAAAAAGTTTGCCCAACACCGCAGTAGCATTTTTGGCTCTGAAATGTAAACAACATCTTACTTTTAATGACACATATACTCTGGGCTATGCATTCGTTCCACCTGCTTGTCTCTTGAGCATTAGTGACAGTTATTAATTTGCCAACAGATTAGGGAGTTTTGTTTATTTTCTAACACGTTTTTAAAAGTTTATTTCCTAAGGCTGCAGCGTGCTTTACTGCAACACACACATACTTGTGTCTGTTGCGTGAAAGATGCTGCAGTAGCTGCGCCAAGGAGCCAGCAACACTCCTGCTGTCATCTTGTTTGTTGTGCTGACGCTCTCCTGTGAGCCGTGACTCACGATGATACCACCAGGACTCACGCACTTGCATGGAAACACCCTTACAAGAAACTTGGAAACATATGTGCCAATCTTAAAGAATGCAGTGTGTTGAAATAAAACAACCAAAAAAATCCCTTACGAACCGCTGCCATCATAAAACATTTAGTACCTGCACAGTCAGTTTTACAAGTACAGTTTTAAAATTCCGATCTGTCATATGAATTGGAAGAATTCATTTTTCCATCCATTTTGTAAACTTATATTTCAGTTTAGACCGAAAAACTGAATTTGAATGAGATACATTGAATTTGTATTGTTTAATTTGAATCGTTGCGTTGAAAAACTGAATCTGAATTTTACAATTTCAATTTGAATTCAATAGTCTGGAACTGAAGTCCAAATAAATTTGAAACTGAATTTAAAATTATGAAATGTACATTAAGTTCTCTTAAACCGCATTTGATCCTTACGGGAAATTCAATTCTGTATATTTTCACACTCACTTTTCGAAATTTAAATTTGGGTGGTTTGACAGGCATCCAGGAACTTTAGGAAGAGCAATCGATATGTATCAATGTGATTACGTAAGCATATTGGACATCCTTGGCAGAAAAGATGGACTGGCAGACATCCCACTTGTTCCAGAAATCCATTGCATACCCGGCCACAAACGTTCTTTCCTGACAAGCTCCCCTTTTCCTGATCGTCTTGTTGCGAAAGTTTGGCAAATTGCGTTGAGAGTCCAGCTGATTCATTCACAGGAAAATGACATGGGAGGCTGGGGCGATTGTTTTAGACAAAAAGGCTACATGAGATAAAGCCAGCAAGCCATGTTTGAAGTTGGCTGTGACGACTTCCACAGCAGCGCAACTCTCCCTCTCTCAGATCCAATGGCCTGTACTCTTCTGCGAAATCACCAACATCGGATGTAACCTGCCTCCGCACAGAGAAGTGCCACACGGAATTTACGCCAGAACCCTAAGTTTTAACTTTGAAAGCAAACGATGAAACTAATCAATCCAAATGAATGCACTGTATGTTAAGACAATAATCCCCACACACATTTCAATTATTTTCCCTCCAGTGATTATGAAAGAACAAGTGAGAATGAAGGCAAACGAAGATGCTGTCATCAATCAGCTGTCAGCAGTGCTAATTAGCGCCTTCTTTCTCTGAGGCTATTCTTAGCCTCGGTGTTCCCTCCTTAGCAACACAGCACTGAGCAGCTGACAGATGCACAGTGAGAGCTTGATTGCAAACATACACACACACAGTGACCATTTGTTTTGTTTTTTTGTTTTGTTTTTTTTAAACCGTGTTGCCATCCCAATAACCCATAGGGGTTCATTACTATTTGAGACTTATGTAACATTTAAAAATCAAGGCATGCTATTAAATTCAGTCCGATATATTCGAACAAAGCATGCATCACAGCAACCACTTGCTGTGAGAAATCACCAGGTATGATCCCATTTCACTTAATTTGTACAAAATTATTTACAATTTCAAAATTATAAATTCTGGATCATTGTTCATCTATCCAAGTGGTGTATCGTGACAGAAATTACCATGCACTCCCACTATGTGGTAGACGATACAATTAAGCTGTGTGTCTACGGGTTACGAGCTGTGAGGCAAACAATAAGGCTAAGACACAGGAAGCAGAGCTCTTGAGGCACCAAAAATAAAAATGTATTATGTCCAAACTTGGTCCTCAAGGGCCACCGTCCTGCCTGTTTTCCAGCTCTCCCGGCTGCTACACACCTGATTCAAATGATCAGCTTATCAGCCAGCTCTGAAGAAGCATTAGAACGATCCTGATTATTTGAATCAGGTGTGTTGCAGCCGGGTGAGATGGAAAACAGGCAGGACGGCGGCCCTTGAGGACCGAGTTTGGACACCCCAGCCCTAGAGGTTGGACCGCATGCCAGGAGAAAGAGGGCAGCGACATGGCGAGACACAGGGCAGAGGTTAAGAGTATTCAAGCAAAAAAAAAAACAAAACAAAACAAAAAAAAAAACAAGAGGAGAAAGTGGCTAAATAGTTTGCCATCTACTGATGTGAATCAGGTGAGGGGGGTCAGTCTCCGCCTCTGAATTTGGGCCCGCCTCCTGTCACGAGCCAGCAAAGCAGAAAGGGAAAGGGGAGCAGAGAAACATGGCAGAGGCGAAACAGAACCATGACACTGTTGCCAGTAATAGTTTTGTCTCCAACTAAACAGGCCCACATTTTTGTATTGTATATACAAACGTAACTCTGGTAGTCAAGAAATGTTGGGAAACACATTATCACTGCTCAAGTACAAAACAACCACAAAGCACAATGTGAAGATGTCCTTTGGACACCAGCCAACAGTTGCAATATCTATCAAACAGCAGTGGGTGACAGTAACACTCTGCTCACACTTTCCTGGCTGTTGCCTTTCCATTGTGTCTGTATATGTCAGACCCAGTGTTACTTTTGATTTCTCAACTCCTCTTGACACTTGCGTGACAGTTGAGAATGTTAAAATGATGAATTTCAGTGCAAAAGCTGGCAAGTGCCATTTGGACAAAAATAGAGGCACGCCTGTCAGCAGACTGCCTGTCACAGCATCATTCGATGTTGCATTTCCAAACCCAGCAAAACCGAATAATTCCCTTGAAAAACACATCAAAACGCAAGGTTTTATTATTTTTCTTTAGAAACCGACAAATGTATCTAACTGCAGAAAGCACTTAAGTCCTCAAACATGTCTGCGCTCTTTAATTTACTCGCTGCTAATATAGCTTATTTTTGAAAGTGAGTGTCAAATATGATCATGATAATGAGAAAGTGAGTGCCAAATATGACGAGGATACAATGAAACACATCGGGTCGGTGAGATTGGTGGTGGTGTTAAGGTCCGTAGATTGTACAAGGAAGCCTTCGCCAATGTTGGTCGCAATCAAGCGGGTCGACCGGATGTTGAGGAGAAGATTGATGACTTTGGGCAACCAACGTGACTTGTCTCATCTCTTTCTCTCTTTGAAGGGCTACAATTAAGAGTTCATTTAAATTGAGGGTAGAGTTTAAATGACTGAAGTTTTAGTACCCTCACCTTTTGTTCATTTTATTCACCAGACATAACGCTCACCTATCAGCATTGTTTTATACAGTGAAACTCCTCTACAACGAAACCTACATGGGCGAAAATACCCCCTAGTGTAAAAAAATGTTCATGCATGAAAGCCATTCCCACTTTTCTGCTCCCCCTAAAACGAAAAGTCCCCCTGTTCCGTTATGCGAAATCTTTTTCTCTGCTCTTGCCTCCTAACGAGATTCACGACAACGAAAACAAGCCTTCCGTAAAAATCGAATCCAACCTCAGCATGCCACAGCGACCTCGACTGCTTCATTCGGAAACGGCAACAGCAACCATCACACTGGTTTACAGATGCGCAGTAGTACATGAAGTATTTGTTATTGTTAGTTTCAGATGCAGCACGAACGTTGAATTGCTAAAATGGCTACACAACGGACCTTTGCATACCAAGGAGTTCAGAAAAGAAAAGCTTTAACGCTTAAAGACAGGATAAAGGTAATAAAAATGAAAGATGGAAGAAGCAAAATAAAAAGACATTATGCAAGAAATTGATGTAAATGAAAGTAAATACTGATTGTAAATTTTGCAATTTCTTCCCCTTTTTTTCTTTCTACGCTGGCTATATGAAGTGCCAAATAAGTGTATGCTCATACTTATGCCCTATTGGAATAAAAACAAAAAAGTACACATGTACGTTTTTGTGTGTGTTCGTGTTTACGTCTGAGATAAAATTTGCTACAGTGAAAAGTCCCCTGTTGTGAAAAACGTCTTGCCGCAAACATGATTTCGTTGTAGAGGAGTTTCACTGTATTGTAGTTTTACGACAATTTTGTTTTTTTGATGTTTTATTTTCCTTGAGTTGTCTGCTTTTTGGTTAGGTTTATTTTTGACCCAGCTGTTTTTAGAGTGCTTCAATAGTTCTCCCTCATTAAAACCCTAATGAGGGTTTTAACCCTTTCAGGGACAGCATTTACTACAGTGGACATCTTATCATGTGATCAGGTTCCAGCTTATCATTATTGGTGCATGACAGGGTTAAGAGTGCAACAGTTTGATTTCGCCTTTGCAAATTCAATTGTGCTCAGTTTTGAGCAACCCTTTGCCATGTTTTGATTGGAGCTTGTGTTCGGATTCATAGAGAGGAAATTCAACCTCATCTTTCATGCCGTGCTCTTGGCGGCAGTAACTAGGTGACGTGGTTGTGGAGGTGTTGCAGGAAGTCCCCCCTGGTGGTTGTGTGTCCTGGAAAAACGGCCTGGCAGAAGTCGCACACGTAAGACTGCAGAGCCACGTCGGACATCAGCAATCTACCTGGAAGACTTGGGAGGTCAAAGCCAAGGAATTGACGGTCTGACAGAGACATCTGAGGTAAACACATTTTTACAAGTAAATATGCGAAACAATGTGTTGGTGTGACGAAATGATGTCTCCCAATGTGGTTGATTTACCCTCTTTGAGTCCTGGTGGCTCCCGCCTCCACTTGGAGGATCACAGCAGAACTTTGCTGTCACAAGGTCCTCTCCTGAGGACATCTTTTGTTGCGCTTTGCCCTCAGGCGCCTTCATGCTGAACTTGCGCATATCTTCAGCCAAGGGATGAGATGTGTTCTCATTTGCGGCGAGCGCATACACGTCACACTTTGCTGCAGGGTTGGGCGCACTTATTGGGTTTCCTTGGAAATGCGTCGGGATTTCTCGGATACGCTCGGCAGTCGAGTCTCCGTTAGGAGCATCTGCAGACAAACACTTTTACTGAGTCATCTTGATGGATCGTGAGATCTATTTTATTTTTTTTTTTTTGGACTGTTTTGCTGAACCTTTTGCCTTCTGTAGAGTTGTCATGAGACTATGTAACAGAGCAGCCTGCCTGAGGCAAAGAGATCTCAGGCGAACAAACTCCTGGTAAAGTTCTCTGTATGCGGCGTCCATCTCACGTCACCGGTCTGCAGCTGTGGAATCACATGGCTTAGTTGGATGAGGATTTTAACACTTTGAGTTTTGTCACCACAGTCGAAAGAAACCGTTACATGTGGACAGAATAGCAGATGAACACCCAAAAGCAAAAACATGTGGCAAGCACAGGACGTCACCAAAAAAAAAAAGTAAATATAAATCGTTTGTCAATTCGCCCTCTTGTCCGTCCGTTCTTTGATCCTCGTGGTCTTGTGAACCATCACCAGTTCTGGTCCAAGTCACATTCCAATTGAAAGTCGGCATAAAGCAAAGAACTCACCGAATTTGGCGGATGTTATTCTTTTCTGTTATCTTAAAAGAAGCATGCATCGGTTGGTTACTTGTGAAGACTTGTCTGGGAAAATATACCAAGATGCATTTCGTGCTGCAATCAAAATGGCTTTACCGAAATACATCAGGTGGGGTTTCACAAGTGTATTGCCATTGCAATTACAAACAGAGTAGCGTTCTCAGGAAGGATGTTCTCAAGTATATTCTGAGGAAGACTATGCTTGCCAACTTTCATTTTTATTGACAACACTTAGTTTTAGGAGCAGTTAGAGTGATTAATAAGGGGGATATGATATCATTAACAAAGCCTGGACACTGACTAAACATGAAGTATAAAGTGGATTTGGATCGCTGGGGTGAAACATTGAGTTCATCTTAAGTGTATGACCTAGAAATTGGTATTTTGAGATGCTCATAAATGCACAGATGACACCCATCCATCCGTATTCTGTACCGTTTACCTTCACTGTGGTCGTCAGTGAGCTGGAGCCGATCCCAGTTTATCTCCGGTAAGAGGCAAGACACACAAACAAGCAACCAGTCCCACGCATGTTCACACCGAGTGACAAGTCTTCAATTACCTCAAGGAATGTGGGAGGTAACCGGTCACTTGAGAAAAGCCGCAGAGAACATGCAAACGCCACACAGGAAGTCAGGATTTCAACTTCCAATCTGCAGTTATGTACGTACTGCGAGGCAGATGTGCTACCCACTCGCTCACATCGCCGCTGCTCTTGACAAATGAACGAATCATCTCAATGAAACACCACGAAGCAAACCGTCAATTACACATGACTCGAATTTCTTTCTGCGGAAGGATGACGTGTACTTTTATCATTCTTAATTCACTCCTTGAGGAATTCTGAGATTTCAGCGATAGATTCACTGTCAATAATGCTGTGGGGGAAACTCAGTCAGTAGTTAGACGTGTACAACTGCGCTACAGTATTAGCATACACAAGAGGGCCAAATATTTGAGTGGTTTATTGCAATAGTAGTTTCCACTGAGTGTGTATTAAATTAAACATCTACTGACCTGTCATGCGATCGACTGCCACGGCTCCAAACAGTCACTTCTCTAAACCAGCCTCCATCTTATAAAGCACTTCCGGAAGAGCCCAAAACATTTGTGATATAAATTCAAACCATTGTGGTTGTTTCTCTCGTGTTCCACTGACTAGAAGTTATCAAGCAAAAGGGAAGTGGCTCAGGAGAATAAGGAAGTTAAAAGCATTTTGTTGAAAGAGGACCTCATCGGTTAAATAAGAGTACGGAAAATATTTTTAGAACGTCACAGCAGGCGCCGCAATCTGTTGTTATGTGACACAACATCAGAATAACGTCAGTGTCAGGATTTTGGAAAGTTGTGACCATTTTTGGGCAAACAGCTTTCTGGTTTTTTTTTCTTCCAGCATGAACCTGGAACGTACATAGAGAAAATCCGACAAATGTCATTGTTACATCGGACAACGACAATTTCAGTGTGACGCTTTTGAGTCCCTAAAACCTCTTCAATTAAAGCTGGAATTCCCCCTCCTAAACCACATCTTGATGTCTTAGAAATTTATTCCAAAACCATTTTGGGAGTGCAAAGCCAAAAATCCTTCATCTTTGTCCAAATGAATCAATTGACAAATAGTATGATGGCATCATTTTTTTCAATATTAGAACCTAGATCACAACACAAATGAAAGTGTGTGTTTGAAATACACACACACACACACACACACACACACACACACACACACACACACACACACACACACACACACTCGTGTGTATGCCCTGTGATTGGCTGGCAACCAGTTTAGGGTGTCCCCCACCTACTGCCTGAAGACAGCTGGGAGAGGCTCCAGCACATCCGCAACCCTTGTGATGATAAGCAGATTAAAAAAAAATGGATGGATGAATGGAAGAAAGATACATTGCCTGTTACAGTGACTAAAAATGTTCTTATTTTGATATTTTGACCATGGAACAAATTCATTGATTTTTTCATTACTTTCCATGGGAAATGTTGTTTTGCCAAATCCAAACCAATTCCAAATCTGTTAGTTTATCTCAAAGAGCATGATTAAGGTGCTTCTGGTCACATGATGTCCAGTACTGGAATGTGAGTCTGTGTCATATGCTTTATTAAGACGAATGGATGGAACTGCTGCTTGAGGCTGATATTGGTTTAAAAATAAACCTTGTTTAATACGACGGAGTCCGATGGGTGGCAGACTACTTTCTCTGACATCCATCCACATGAGTGCTCAGACTCCCCCCTCGCCACCCCCTCTCACCCCACTCCCTCTGAGTTTACAGCCAGCACCTTGTGATCCCACCGGACTTGGCAGTCCACTTCACTTATATAACTCTGTCTAAGGAACGTGGGGAGCCTCACTCTAATCACATCTTTACAAAACGGCTTCGGTGTGGATGGCGGTGGAACAACAAATTCAGAACAGAGTCTTGGTAGCACACATCAAAAGGGACTTGTGTGAGAAATTTCAATACTGTGCGAGATTTATGAATCTTATCATGGATTTTTACCACACAAAAGTCATCAGGGGAAATGATCAATGGATCTCTGTAAATTTGTTTGAAAATGATGATTTATGATTGTCTCCAGCATGCCCGCACATTCATATTTATTAGTGGTCCCCCATGATGTTAGATTACTTCTATGACAATGAGTACAAATTGTTGTGAGAGGAATCAACTTCTGATGTGAGCAATTTTATTGCATTGGGGGGGGCATTTAATTCACTGCCATTGACGAGTGTACTTGTCAACTACAGGGATGGGTCGGGTGAGCGTCTGATGCCGTTCCACAATTTCAAACCTGGAAACAAACACAATTAAATGACATCGATACCCCATTTTGGATATGAGATCAGCCCAAATGTGAGTCCACTGGGACAAACGGCTCCATTTTGTGCAATGTTTTTTTTTTTCTTCCTACCACTGATTAAAAAAGATCAACAGGAGGGGGACTATTCTTTCATTTGGGAGATTCATTTAGCACAATATCTAGAATGTTCTTGAAAATGTCAAAATACTGTAAAATGGCCGGAACTGAATCAGTTAAACTGTTACTTTGTGGCTTAATATCATTGCACTGAAAACTGCATTGAATGCAAAACGTCATCAAACAAACTTTTTTTTTTTTGCTCTGGAAAAACATTGAGCTGAACTTGAAAAAGTATCTCAAACACTATTTCATGCCGACTATGCTTCCTCAAAAAGATTAGTTTCAGTTGTTTTTGTTACATAGTTCACGCTCAGTGTATTTTACTCATGCTGAAAGTCGATGTGACCAACCAGTCAAGTCTCAAGTTTTATTTTGAAAGTCCCTGCTCTTTGCCAGACAGTCTCTATTAATATCTCTCTTAAAATACTGTCCTCTGGTTACGCGTGTAACACCATCATGTGTGTCAGGTTGCTAACATATACAAGATACCGCACATGGCAATAAAAATGAAAATATCTACGCTATACAGTATGTTTTAAAAAAAAACGATGCACTCAATAGGTGTCAGCGGTGGATAATGCGGTTAGCATCTGATAGCTGTGGAGGCAGTAGACTTTCACCTACTCACCCCACACGTACAAGCCCAAGTAACATAAGACTAAGGTGCACAGATGCCGGTGAACAAGCCGGTGCGAATGCATAATGCAAATTCGCACGGCTGCTAGTATGAAGACTTTTGACAGAAAATATTTGCGCCGCTATTTTTAACAGCCGCTCTTGTTTCCACGGACTTGTTTGACACGTTGTCGCTTCCAACACCACTCGAGGAGAAGAAACAGAAAGCGTTGCTCTGAAGAGGTATGTCAATGTGGTCGAGATACATGTAGCATATATCGGTGAAACACATTTGAAATCCATTTTGAGGAGAGCGTTTTCATTTTGGATTTCTGCAGATATTTGATGATCTTATCCATCAGACCACCAACTGAGTTTGCTGCTTTGTGCACCATGTGTTTGTTCTGACCTTGAACTCCTTCCTTTCACACACATGCACTCTGCCACCCTTGCATTGCACTTGATCCTTGTGTTGGGGGCTCTCTGAAGAGTGTGTACGTGTGTATTAGTGGTGGTAGGGGGGAGCTTTGCTGTGAATAACTTCTGGGCCAGGAACCGTCATCTGCCAGTGAAACACGATCTGTCCTGTCAGTCTCGTTTTATAATCGTAACATTCTCATGTTTTTTGGCTGAGCAGAGAGAAGTTTCCAACATAGTGAGAAGCGCACATGAACACATACAGAAACAGATATCCTTTTTATCTCTTGCTGTGCTTCTCGAGCAGCAGTGATATTACAATTTGGAACGGGCTATCTACATACACTGCATTACAATTGGCGTTCATCATTTTGTCTTTAATTTATATTTTCTTACCGATCAGTTCCACACAATTTCATAACGTTCGGTAAGCACAAAACTCCAAACAACAGAGTGAAAATTGATTTTTTGCCATGGGAAGAATAAGTTTCTGTATATTCAATGTAACTAGAAATAAATAAACAATTAACATTTGTTTTATAGTATATATATATATATATATATATATGACAAAAATACACACAATGTGTTTTAATAGACTGTGAAAAAAAACCCATAGAGTTAAAAAAAGGGTAGCTTGCAATATTCATGTGTCCATATTTCCCATATTCAAAAGAAAAAAAAAACTGAGTTTTTTTTAAACGATCTCATTTCTTAAGATATGCAAATTCCACGCCATAATTGGGAAATACTATGTAACAATTAAGAGATAAGTCATAATTACAAGATACTAGGTCATTGTGATGAGATATAATTATGAGCGACTTCTTTTTAACCACACTGCCAAAGCTTGGGCTATTTGTGCTCCCTAAGAATATAAAAGGGAACTTTATGCAGGTACTGTGCACGTCTACATGGCAAAATGTGGGAATGAGCCCGTCTCGGCTCCTACTCTTCTATTTTAAATGGCATAAATAGCCTTCAATTCTATCAAGGCGGATTATGTAACCTGTTATGTTTAATTAACAGCGACAGGGCAATAATGTACAAGAACAGAACATTGGAAGGCCAATTTGTGGGTAACTCTCAACAGTTGGACATTAGTATACAGTATTTGTTTCTTCATATATTGTCTTATTATCTAAGTAACACTTTTACGTTGTCATCATGATCTTTGCTGATTGCCCTCAAATGAGGTTTGTTGTCAAATTCACTGCAGATTAACTTGAAATTTGATGTTTTGTGAATGACTTGCTTCTCAAGATGGTAATCGTCCTGGCATATGCAAAAGGAAGAGTAGAAAATAACACCGGTCAAGTGCATCACTGTCAAACTCGTAGATTTACACCAAAGACACAACAACAACAGACATTTAATAGGCGAGGTGCAAACAGATCCCCAGCAACCAATCCTCCACCGGAGAATGATAATTCACTTAGAAGTTAATACGTCGGGGAGCAAAAGAGCTTTAGTTGGTGATGTGGGGAGTGGGGGGGATTGGCGTGACTATTGACGTCTGCCAAGTCATTTATCAGCAGACTCTCTCGGTGAGAAAGCCCAGATCAAATTACGGACGTTTCTATGGGCTCAACAATGGCCGGCTATAAATAAACTCGCAGAGGGTTTTCCACGCTCAATAACACACCCACGCTGCAAAGTGACGAGCGCCATTATATACGTCCAAATATATGAGTGTATTAATCAACATGCCATGGCAGTAGAACATGCACATTTGTAGGTTTGACATAACTGGAAATGAAAGAGGAATAATTCCAACGCGGCGATGGCCCCACGGAATACAAAGCAGCTTCCCAAAGTTATTTGCAGCTCAGTCCGTCAATAAACGACAGGTGCAACATCCTCACAAGCAAACCTATTAGCTTTCTTCCCACTGCGACAACATTGTCAGCCTCTCCCTCAAACACACGCAAATTCTCCGTGCGCATTTATGGGATTTGCTTCGCTGGATCATCCGAAATGAATCTAAAGATAATAATCATCGAGCGAGTCGTGTGGGATGTCGGGATACTCCTCCACATTGGCCCACCACTGTAGTGACTACAAAAGTATTTGCTATTTAAAACAGAGCAATGCATGTAAATGTTTGAGTTTGTCAACACAAAGCTGTCTCATGCCCCTTCGGTGTCAATTCAAATGACAAGAAAACAAACTTGTTTTGTTGACCAACAATAGGCTACTACTATTTGAAGTTTAAATCTGAATTACAGCGAATGACTACACTACAATACCATTAAAAGCAAACTGCAATCTGTGATCAATAATGTGGGCGGTAAATGTGAGCGTCTACATGAAATATAATGAGTAATTGTTGTCAACATTATTCGAACCTTAAATCCTGTTGCCCTGTGAGATGGATTTTGAAATAACAAAAGCCTACTTGCAAAATGGGCAACCGGCCCTCCTGCGCTTATAAAATCCTGAGATATTTATCATTATTTATTTTTTTTTTTTGTGGACAGCATTTTGCTTTAACAGTAGCTGCTCATGCAAAACGCAACACATTTCTTCATGGTGAGACAAATAAAGGTTTTCTTATCTTCTTATCTTATGTATTTCCATATACATATGACATCTCCACGCATGCACGCATGGTGTGAACATAATTCCATGTATGTTCAGGGTCCACAGTCTGTGTCCGAATGCTGAGGGTTCTAAAGTTGAGCGGCAGACAACAAATCCGGATGGCACTTTTGAGGGGCAAAAAAAAAAAAAAAAAAATCAAAAGGGTTCTGCTCTTGTTTCCACGCAGTCTGCCAGCAGCAAAGCTCAGACAACTATATCTCGGTGTACAGAAGGATCAAGTATCGGGTAGATGAGGACAGCGTAACCGTGACTTCTTCCTCTGGTAGGGGAGGAAAATGTTTTATTGACATGGCCAGCTTGATAACATTTAGTAGATCGCAGTAGGTTTTATGTCAGTGCAAATCTAATGTCTAAGTCAGTCAATGTGAAAACTGGTTTTCTTTAAAACTGCTGTTCCTCACAGACGGGAGGTTTGAATCTCAGCTCAGGCCCACGTGTGTGGGGTTTGCAACTTCTGCTTGTGTGGTTTTTCCTCCGGCTCCCTCCCACATTTCCCAAAACGAGCAAGTAAATGAGGACTCTAAATTGTGCACAGGTGAATCAATATTAGGTGCCTTTGAGACGCTCATTTTACAAATGCTCGTTTTACATTCAACCCGCAAAATAAAAGCACTCTGTAACACATTTTCAGAATTGATTATCAAATATACTCCATGTGAACACTTTCGCGTCATGAAAATCTCCCTTCCCCCTGAATGGAAAATTAAATCTATTGTATCTCTCTGGGTTGCACATTGTTTGTAGAGATCTCGGCTGTGCACAGTTTCTCCTAATATCCCGGTGACATTTTATAAGATATTAGCGTGGCTGACTTCAAGGGGGAAATAATGAGAAAGAAACACACAACAGAAGAATGTGCGAGACATGATCAGACACAAACTGGTCAGTGTTCATTTTGGTAGGCTAAGGCAGCGGCCCCCAACCCCCGGGCCGCGGACCGGTACCGGTCAAATAACTTACATTACCTCCGTTTTATTTACATCCGAATCCGAAGAATATTTTATTTTGAAAAATTACCGGATTCTCTACTACATTCGTCTACATTATGTCACTCTTGACGCAGGTCAAGGCGTGCTTCTCGGTCATGTGATAGCTTACCGCTAAAATGAAACCCAGGAGCTAGCAAAATTAGTAAAAAACAAACGTCTTTGGGAAGGGAAAAAGGCCCAGCCAGGAGACAGAAGAGGCAGAGACAGAAGCCTATGACTTTCAAGTAAAAGAAGGCTACATTTAAACGACAGTATCAGGAGTCCTACTTAAAATACGGATTTATCTCAACAGGAGATTCCTGCACACCGAGTCCACTGGTGATGGTTAGTCGTATTTTTGATGTACCTTTGTATTTGTGATGTATCTTATTTTGAAGGCACGTTTAAACATTACCATAGCGACCAGAGCAACGTTCCTCAGGTGTCATGATTCGTTTTTTTTATTATGTTTCGAAAATACCACAGTTTTCATGGAGGTCATATCATATTATTTTGTTGTATTTATCCATCACACCTGAAAGGGCGGACCCGGAAATTATTGTCTGAGGCTGAGCTAAAGAACAAGAAGTCAATAAAAGAAATGTCTGACTCCGCAAGATCCTCCCATTCGAATTATAAAATGGCTTGAAAACGTCTTTTGAATTACTGATTCATTTGTAGAAATTCATTCATGTGATCCCTACGGTAAAAAAAAAAAGACAAAAACAACCTCGCCTTACTTGATACGCTCACGCTGTGCAATGTTCACATATTACTGCATGTACTTTTTGTACAACTTTATTGACAGTTGCTTCAGGCACTTTTTGTCAAAAGCTTTTTCAAATTCAAGTTTGTCATCGTCTCGTTTGTGATATTCGAAATGACATTGACATTGAGTCACACGAGCTCAGCGGGAGGGTTGAGGAGTTTTTTGCAAGGCACTTTTTTTTAACCCTTTGAGGGACAGCGGTTACTACAATGGACAGCTTATCATGTTATCAGGTTACAGGGTGCATGAAAGGTTTAAATTGAATACTTGCATGTGTTTGTATGAGTGTAGACTGGAAGCCTGCCAGCATCAGCTTTAAAAGATGTCGGAAACGGCAACAATAAAGTAATGGCGGAACATTGTCTGTCATTTACGGCCATAAGGATCATGACTAAACTATGTTTTATCATAACAGGTGTAAACTTTGGCCCTTCCACAACTACCGTTGTGTCTCCCTTTTGAAACCCCTTTTGCACAATGTCCATTTTACCTTCCAACGCATGACTTGTCTTGTTTCCAGTGGGATCGACGGGCAGGAAAACGAGATTTGCGTGTTTGGTTGATCATCGACACTGCATAGCCAACATTGTTTTGAGTTGCATAGCATGGCAACATTTACACATTTAGCACAGCAATAAAGTCCTTTTACAAATGCACGCTCATATTATATGACCACTAATATCAGTTTCGGGTCACTTTGTAGCACCCGAACGGATAGCATGGCGCATAATGCAACATGAAGACATCTCAATAGTCAACATTACACACAGAGGTGGTTCTTCAGAGTGCTTGGTGCTGTTTTACACCTCTAATGGTTCCATGGGGTGCCAATCTTTAAAAATTCCGCATGCATGATTAAAGACCGGCGCTGTCGAGAGGGTCCCCATTATTTGGTGACAAGTCAAGTGCTTTATAGCACCAGCAAAACCACAAAAATCACATAAGGTGCGTTCCTTCTCCTGTGCGCGTTTGGATTCAGAATGGGAGGGTATCCATAAAGATTTTGTCCACGATAGGCGGAGGGGGGACGAGGTTCTCCAGTTTTAGGTAGAAGATGCGCTGCAGGCCCTGTGTGCAAAGAGTCCTCAGCTCCGGGAGCTTACCCAGAAGCCGAGAGAGATAATTGGGCTGGGTTCGGCTTGTTTCCGATCTGTTTCCACTGGCGTGCTCCCTTAAAGATGAGATGAGGTTGCTCTGGAAGTCTTCAACACGTTTGGGTTCTTTGAGGCCGTGTCGATCTAAGAGTCAAAAGACGACGAGTGAGTCACGCAATGAGAAACGCGGCCCGAGCATGTAACCGATGCGCTGTGGTTGACCGTGAGAAGGAAACAAACGGCCGTACCGGTGATGATGACGAGCGCCGAAAGGCACGCGAACAGCGAGACGTCTAAGTTCATTCGATGAAGGCTCTGGGAGAAATCCATGATGGAGTCGATCCAGTCGCCAAAACTACGAACACACTGCATTCGGTGGAGGACCACGCCATTGCAGAAGATCAATTTGTGCTTCTCGGGATTTGACCTGGAAAAATGTTAAATTGTTGGAATGGATTGAGATACCGATTTAAGTAGATCTGAACGCTTTGGAAAAAAAATGTCATTTTTCTCCTCGATGTTGCGATTGCGATTTCATAGGCGATTATCATGTGTCGTAAATGAGAACGGAAAAGATTATTTTTGGAAATTGTTTTGTATGGCAGATCTTCACCCATGAGTGCTGTTTTCTTTTTCTGTCCTGTACTCTTTCCGCATGAAATTTTTGTGACAGTTGTGACAATTGAAATTCTATGCATCTGACCTTATTACTTTTTGGGGTGAAGTGCTGGTATAAAATCGATAAAAATTTCCCCAAGGAATGTACGTGTTTATCATTTCTGTCGAGAAACTCTTCAAGAATTGCTACCTGATGACATTTATCAGTTATGTTTGTGCATATGAAGAGCATCCTTCTTCGATGAGACTTGAATGAACGAGCCGTCAATTGGTGAGCACTTTTTGCCAGATCGATTGCGCAGAAATAGCGTCGGCCATTGGTGACAACTGATCATTCCGACTGGCTGTTAGCTATAAAGTCAGAAACGGAAAGTGACCGAAGCAAACAAAGTGAAAAGAAACACAAACGATCTCGTAGATCAAGCTCAGCTGAAGTGTCATTTACTGCATCCTTACTTGTATTATGAGTGTGTTGGTCAATTTCGGTATGTGTGCATTTAATTTCAAGAAATCATAACTGTGAATGGTATGTTAAACAATGACTTATGGACCATGTTCCATGACAGGAAACGTAAATGACACTATCTATTGACGTGTGCCCCACGAAAGTGTGTGAGAGAGGCGGGTGAGTGGGAGGTGATGACATTTGAAGCATGGCGTCTTTGTAATTTGAAAACCGCAATCTACAACCACTGCGTTATCGGACTGAATTCAATTAATCGTTCCGCCCTAGTATTATTACAAATAGGCGTAGTGGCGCACACTACAATTGATTTTGAAATGCAGCTAACCTGTATGCCAGGCGTAGGATGAACAGCTCAACAAAGGCAGATTCAAGAAGTAACTGCTGGTCCTCTGTGCAAAAGTCGGAGAATCCCGGGATCGTGTCCGCCCAGGTTTTTATGACTTCCAATGATCCAGTCAATAGGTCGTAGAACTGCTGAACGTCACCAGCGTCCTCCTTCTCCGAAACCTTGTCCACTGTCTCCTGGTACTGAGGAGCAAGAGGAGGCGGGCTTTATAATACTTTATTCACTCATTTGCATATTTTATTTTATCGTGATGGCCAAGGGGTCGAGCTAATCTGTTGCAACAAGATGAGGCAAAAAAAAGGAAATCCACTGGATGGTATTTTTGAGCACTTTATCGCCAAGGCACATGCTGACACTTGGACAAATCTCTGCTGCCACCCCATCAACCAGCATCCCGTTGTTCAGTCACAGTGGAGCAAAATTCTCAACGCCTTGCTGCAGTACGTTTTTAGAAACAGGCAGGACACTTTGGTATGCGGTTATGCAGACAAATGAGACGTTCACATCGCCGACCATTGAGAAATGTCAGGCGCCATCTTCCACATTGCAATGAAAACTGGAAGAAAACAAAACGCAAAAACCTGCGAACCTAACCCTAACAATAATCGTCACCCAACCCTAACCCCTACATTCCATAAAAATGGGCTCCAGGCATTTCAACCCTTTCAGTGAGAGGCTTATCATGTTATCGGGTCACAGGTGCATGAAAGGGTTAATATTGTGTCCATTATTGTGTGACTTGTCTCCAGAATTAAACATGGACATCTTTGGAACAATGTAAATCACTGAAAAAAAAATGGTGAAAGCGCAGAAAAACGAAGATGAACGCAAACTAGCGAGACGTGAGCACTTACTTTGGAGTAGTCAAGCTTGCCGATGGTCGGGTTGGAGTCTAAATGTGCGCGTACTAGCAAGGAAATGATGTTGACACTGGGAGGGGTGGTGGAGGAAGCCTCAGCCACCGTCTTCGGTTTGGATGGCAGACGGCCTCGGCGACCTTTCAGGCTGTCAGTTCGAACAACTAGGGACAGCAAAGATGAGAGGAAGACTTTCAAGTGCACGCTTGTGTCCTTCACATGGCTGCGCTAAACACTTGGGGGATGGGGGGGGGGGAACAGCTGCTATAGTATATCCATTTCTTTCTGCAGCTGGCATTGTAAATCTCCACTAACGTGTATGTGTCTTTCATGCCGAGCTTTGGTTTCATAAGATTGTTATTACAAACCATAGTTTAGCCATCATCATGCGTAAGTCAGTGAAAACTCCAAGTGAGGCTGATGTTACTTTACCTTCTTTGACCATTCCCACTGTAAGACATTTCTGGAAACGACAGAACTGGCAGCGGTTCCTCCTCCTCTTGTCCACTGGACAGTCTTTATTAGCCAAGCAAACATATTTGGCATTTTTCTGCACAGTTCGCTGTCAATCAGAGCAGTGGGGGAGGCAGAGAGGGGGGGATAATATCACTACAGCTGTATTGTTTGTCATGCTAAAATTACAGTAGCAATAGTAGTCCTTTATTGGGCAAGGATCTATATTTGGTTACCAGAATGGACTTTGCAAGCCTAACAATGAAAGATGAATTGTGTGATTTTTTTTTTTTTCCCAAATCAACAAATGAAAATCATGTTAGTCAATAAAAATGTATGAATTGTTTTGTTCTAATGTATTTTCTTTGTTGGAATGATCATTTCCTTTTAGCTTCGATGGTATTTAATATCTAATATAAACAGGTGTCAAAATCAAGGCCAAAGGCCAATCTGGCGTGCTGCATCATTTTATATGGCCCACGAAAGCAAATTATGAGCATCGACTTCATGTTTTGTGCTAGAAAATTGCAAATAGTCTTTACTTTTGAAAACGTTGAGATTTTGCAAGCCTTTGTTTCCCAGTCCCCCTTTTTAAGCAAATTAGAAATTTTTACTGGCCTCTGATTTCAAAAGTAGTTATTCAGCAATTTTTGTGTGGATGTGATATGAGGCGATCAAACATTTATTCGGACTCACAGTCACCCAACGAAGGAAATCATAACTATGGCGCGGCCTGCGATCAATACGAGTTTGACAACGCTGTAATCCATAATGACATAATTAAATGCGTCAATTAGAGTTTGAAAAAAGGAAAATGAAATAGTATTAAACATCTTTTTTGCCACATTGTTTGCTTCAATTCAGTGGATATTGTGCTATTCCTTCTTGTGTGCAATGGCTCGGAAAAACTGCCAAAATATTAGTTGTTTTTCTTTTTCGTGAAAGGATAAAAAATATGCCTGTGAGAATTGTTTCACTGTCTGTCTACATGTGTTTGCTCCACTGTGTGTGTTCAAATATATGCATATGGCATTGTATGTTGTTTGCTAGCATTGTTTGTTCGCATTAAGGTAAACAGGCTGCATTATGGCAAAGCTATGTGGTTAAATACACAACTAGTCACTCCCTTTCTTTCATGATTAGTGACGGTAAACATCAACTGGGAGTGGCAATAAACAACTTGAAGCTTCTTTTTGGAAGATTGCTCACCAAAAGTGCCGCTTGATCTGAAGTGAGTTGTGTCCTGTGTAGCGCTGATTATGTGAAAATGTGATATCAAAGATATAGATTTCTGTTTGTATGTCTCAGAATTAAGAACAAAATGCAATCGGCAGCGCTTTCCATCCACTCACTTTGAAGAAACCTTTGCAGCCTTCACACGTCCGGACACCGTAGTGCTGACAGGATGCGTTGTCTCCGCACACGGCGCAGCGGCCCTCGCTCAAAGCCGGGTTGTGGATTTTGGGAGACCCCTCGACGAGCCTGGCGCCATGCTCCATGGACATGACGGGGCAATGGAGCGAAGACACTTGTTGCTGAGGGGACATAAAAAAAGGCTCGTCCTGACCAAGCTGAGCATCCTGGTGAGGCACCACGGGAGAGTGCTGCTCCGGCGTGGGGCTAAAGTGGAAAAAGGAGGCTTGCTTATCAGCTGGGGGGGCTGGATTGTAAGTGCTGAAAGGGGAATCCCATACAGGTGCACATAGTGTCTGAAAGCCTGATGTCGGAGGGGAAGCGGCGGGGTACCCTGGGCTGCCGTAGTAGTCGGAGCCGCATGACGACAGCGTCTCATCAAGGCAGCTGAGTGTAAATGAGCCTGGGTAGCAGCCATACACTTGGAGGTCATCGAGCTTGTAGGCTTGGTTCTGCATCTGACAGTCTGAACTTTCAGCGACCGAGGTGTGGCCAAATGAAACGGTAGACGTGGAAGGCGAGGCGGGAATCTTGCAGGAAAAAGCATCAAACTCCCCAATGTAGCCACTTCCCACTAAGGTATTGATGCTGGGTAACAACGACGTCGACAGCTGCTCCTTCTGGCCACCGACGTCCATCGCCAGTTTGGCACCCGGGTCAGGGTTTAAGAAGTCGGTGCTGAAGTGGGTGTCATGGGTCAGGGATACATGCTGCGTTTGTACACAGGGCATTGCTGGGGCATACAATGACATCGGTTAGTACAGGTGAAACAAAGCGCAAGTGGAAGACAAGTCAGGTTCAGTCATGCTTTGAAAATGTTACAAATTCAAAACCGCTGCCACGTGTGCCACGCAAATATCTTCGTTACCGCATCGGAGTAGTTTGGCACTAAATCACACAAATGCGGTTCAGTGCCACCGTACATGGGTTACAGTGATACGTGAGGCGTCAGCAAAACTATAAGACGGGGATCACTGTGAGTTATTTCTTGGGGACTGGTTAATGCCAGCAGTTTGTGGCACACTTCTTCAATTTAAAATGTGCTCAAATGACCTTTAATCATACGTTGAGACAACAATGTGATTCATCCGTGTGAAGCCACTGACCATTTTAATCATTTCTCACTAATTACACTGATGAACATGAAATATGAATCAGAGATGGCTCTATGTGACCCTAAATGTATTGTTTACGCAGTTTTTTTTAATGGTTTTACTTTTTTCTCTCACGTCAGGTTTTTGAGCAATTTTCATTTTTTGTTTTTGAGTTTGACCTGCAAAAAGTTGTGCAATATGTTGTTTTTTTACCATGCAGTGTAATTTACAGCTATGATACTTTTTTAAAAATTAAAAATAAAAGTTGATGAAGCGAACCCTCAATTCATAGGTATTTCTAAATATATTACTAAATTACATATCATGTTTTCATTATTATTATTATTATGATTATTATTATTATTATTATTATTATTATTATTATTGTTGTTGTTATAATGAAAACTTGGTGAAAAAACAAGGGCAGATTCTGAATCAGCGCAAAACAAAATCTCAAAAAGTGTACTTGCGTCTCGAATTTAAAAAAAAAAATTGATCAGTGTGATCAATGTGGATGTATCAAGGTAGGGCCCAAATAAATATCAGCACGAACCACTTTGTTTCGCTAAACCACCGCAAGCGTTTGTGTTTTCACATGATCATTTCTACAACATTCCAAGGAAATCACAATGTCCCATCACTGCTGAGCTCTTTTCAGAAGATGGCCGCAACCTCTTGGTGACTCCAAGTGTAAGAGCAACTAATTCATAATAGAGTGCTAGTATAACTCAAATGTGGAAGTTTTATTTTTTCCGAGGTCGCAGGGAGTGTGGCTACGATGAGTGTTCCCGCGAGTGTGTGACAAATGAGTGACAATATTTAAGTCCAACCTGATTGGTTGTTTGTCCTCAAGTGTAGTGGTTTCTTGAGTATCAAATTAGAGGTACAAGGCCAGAGACGTCTGATTATTTCACAGATTATATTTATCATGTACTACCGTCAAATCCAGGGGATGATGCCGCCTAAATATTTTTAGGTGGGGTTGGGTGGTTGGTGGGAGCTGCTGTAATGTTTTTTTTTCTGTTTGTTTTACATGCGTCTGGTGTGTGCCCAGCAAACTGTATTTTACTTAAATTTTAGGTGGGGGGTGGGGTAGTTGTTGGGTGGGGCTCGGTGTGACTGGGCCCCCTTAGGTGCACCGATTCTAATCATAATGACTGTTTTAAACAATATAACAAAAAAAATGTTTTTTTCAGGGGTGGGGGTTGTTAACTCACACTTTAGGGCGGAATTTTAACTTTCATTAGCTTATTTTTACACTTGTATCAAATTGTTACTGAAAACATTTCTTGTACAATCGGTTCAACAAATGTGACACTGGACCCTCGAAAAGATTATTTCTGCTCCCATTATTTCCTATGGGAAATTTTGTTTTGAAACAAGATCCCGGATTGTTTGTCTATAGAGACTGCGCTGTATTCCTTCTCGTCAGTAATCCACACCCGCCTTCTGTTTCCTTTATTATCCCCTTGAATGCTTTATTTCCCATTATGCCCTCTCCTTGGCTTCAAGGCATCTCAGCCCTCTTTAGAAAGTGTAGCCGTCGGTCCAGCGGAGCCGTCAGATGCTGTCAGATATTGTGTTACTGGCTGGTCGTGTTCTTAGGAACCTTGAGTGGAGGGCAACCCTCTTTCACAGGGACTAAACCAGGGAGTGTTGCAGATTGTATTACAAGAAGGGCCCAGTGCCATGTGAAATGGGAAGGGTGGCAAAGCCTGGTAATGCCTGTGTGTTTAATGTGTGTGTGTGTGTGTGTGTGTGTGTGTGTGTGTGTGTGTGTGTGTGTGTGTGTGTGTGTGTGTGTCTGTGTGTGTGTGTGTGTGTACTTGCACAGGTGTCTCTTTGAGGGCCGATTCAGGACACTGTGAGGACATTGTTGGAAAGTGATGGTTCAATCGGCCCACAACGAGAGACCTTTAAGGTGTGGCTTGAAGGTTAAGACTTGGCTTTTAGTTTTTAACACCAGGGCTTAGACTCACTCTTGGAACTTTGTTGAGACTGTGTAGAAATGCTTACCTAAAATTGTACAAATGTGCATAGTGTGCATAGCATTGTTTCATCATCTTATAAGATTTCAACAACCCAAAGTTGATCCCGATATGTCACAATAATCTCTAGATTTGATTGAGTGTGTTGAGCTGAAACAGAAAACAACTGAAATGTTCTTTCAATGTTTTTTTTTTTTTGCAGGACTTTTCTAGCCATTTATCACGTCATTATCACTGATATCAAATATTGATTAAGTGAAGCAAACAGCATGATTGCAAGTGACAGATATCAAACACTGACCTGATTCACGTAAATATCCAAATTCTGATGTTGTTCATGTACAGTATCCCAAAGGACTGAACTAGGCCCGGCTGATGCACACGCCCACTCACACTCACGCGCGTGCGCGCGCGCACACACAATCACACACGTACACGCATCAATTCAGATCCACGCGGGACGCACCATGCGCTGCCCGTTTTATCCGGCTGTGGAGACTACAAGGCGGGACGGTGCCTCAAACGGTGGAAGGAGAGGAGGGCAAGTTTCCGGTCCGCAGCCAATCACGTGGCGGCGGCCACCGACGTCATTTGAGTGACGCATTCGCGGGATTCCACTGACGCAAACGCCCATGCGCGCTCTAAATATAAACCACTAACTTGCTGCTCACGTGGGACTATTAATGGGCGTCAGAAAGAAAAAAAAAGTAGAGAACAAAAGAAAAAAAAAAGAACAAATATAGCCGCTGTTTGCAAGAAATGAATGAGTCGTTCGGCGTTCACCATGTCAGCTGAATCTTTTTTCAAATTTCTTCTTAAGCTTTTATGATGCATAACTAGACAGTCCGCTATACACAGTCAAAATAAAATAACGCATACTAACCACATGACGTATGCTGGATGATAAAAAGCGTTACAAATCCAGCAACAATAATATCAACAACAAAATCGACACTGCAAGCAATTTTCCAACACAAAATCATTTACATTCAATTCATATCGAGCAGTGCAATGGGATATTGGGAACCACGTCTGTTCCACAATTCTGAGGTTCAGGGTTGCAATTTTTGTGTATGCTTTCTATTTTCTCAGGGTACATTCCAATACATGAATGTTGGGTTTACAATTCCAACTGTTCAAACTGTAAACTGCTCAGCTTGTCGCTATTGCGGTTTTTTTCTGTCAAAATGTCAAAATAAAAGTGTAAAACTATGTGAGGTGTGTTTTCCACTTCTATTTTTTTTTTTACCAAATCAAAACATTCCAAACTGTTAACCCTATTCCTACTGCAAAATTATTTCAGAAATTTGAAATCAAAGATAAAAATAAAAAAAAGTTATTTTTCCCTGCAATCTCTATTTTTTTACCCATTTAAACTGTTCCAACATTAAATTGTTTAGTGCCATCTTTTTGATTCCAAAATAAAAACCTCAATGTTTTTCCTCCCCTCTCAAGTTCTACATTTTTTGAGCGATTCAAACGGTTCCAACTTTGAACTTCTCAGCTCATGAATATTAATACTTTTTTTTTTTTTTAAATAGATCCCCAAATTTCAACGGTGAGGATTTTACTTGTAATTCACTTGGTCGATTCAAAACATTCCAACTTCAAAATGTTGCTTGAATGTGAGTGTGAATGGTTGTCTGGCTCTTTCTGCCCTATGTGATTAACTGGTGACCAGTCAACTGCGTACCAATCACCCAAAATCAGCTGAGATAGTCTCCAGTCGCCCCCACAACCTGGATGCATGCATGGATGGATGGATGGATTCAAATCATCTCCTCCTGCAGTGGCACACCTTCGGCATTATCAAACCTTAATTTTGGGCGTTGACTTCCCCTTTAAAAATATTTTTAAAATTCTACTACACATTGGTATCATACAAAATCCATAGTATGAACTTCTCTTTAACACAGATAAGCCTCCAACCAATAGGGACTTGACCTCGGAAATCATTGCACTAACTGATGCTCCCAATTCAAGAGCTGTGAAGTGATACGTTGTATTGTACTGCATTGTTGTCGTCATTGGAACGGTCGCATAATGGTACAACCACAGCTGTAAATGCCCATGTGTCAGCAACAATTGAAGCATCAGCTAATACCGCTCATGTCATAACTTATCAGCCCCAAGCAGTTAATACATAGCACACTCGAACCCTCTCGGGGGAGGCCCAGGTGCAATCCAGTTTCTCTGTAGAGTGCGATGGGTCATTCGGTGTGCGAAGAAATTGTGTTTTTCTTAAGAACATACGAATATGAAGAGGGTCCCTGTGGAATGTGTATTGAAACATTTTAATCCATTGAACGGCCTCTATGGCATTTACAATTTCCAGACACTCGCCGTCATCTATGGGAGAGGAGAATGCATTTTGATATAATTTACCAAAATATATGTACATGTAAGCTTGCATTTTCAGCACGTCTTAAGATGTCTGCTCCAAGTTAGGCTCTTCCGTTTTAAAACGCCCACGTAAAGTTTCACTTTTCCTTCTCGCTTACTTAGGATTAATCCTCCTCCATGCTTCCTTTCCTCACTAACTCTGGATTAGTCCTCTTTTCCACCCATGCATTCTGCAAAGCATGTCTTTCAAAATTCTGCCAGGATAGATAAACATTTCGATATTCAATTGGCAAGCTATATTAAAAGGAAACAGAATACAACAGCATCTACTGTTCATAAATATGCCTTTAGCATATATAGTCTTTAAAAAAGAGAGATACAGGTTACATTTCAGAAAATGTGATTTTTGTACCGTCAGATGTACTGCGATATGATCTTACTAGATTGAAACCATCCCCTGAGAACAAGAACCAACTAAAATACGAACATGTTGAAATGGGTGCATTTCTAAACATTTCATATCCAAGTAAAATTGCCATCAACCATAAATAAAGCAACAACAATGAAGGCTGTTCCCCCTAATCCATTGTTACTCATTCCATAATTCATCTTGATATTAGTTTATTAGGCTATACAGGCCTAGCTGTACAATTTATGCTTGACAAGAAGACTGGGCAAGTTAACAGTAGTGGAAGCATAACAGAGATAAGTGTCACTGGAATTCAAACACGCTGAATTAAGGACATTTTTAACCATTTCACCCAGTCGGTCAATTAAAATGCAGAAATAAATATATTTATAGAATGCACCGAGTGCAGGTAAGCATGTCATTGAAACGCTAACACCCTGCTACAGATTTCTATTTTAACCATACAACAAACACAACAACACATGTAAACATATTTCTGATCCTCCTTTAAAATCAGGACAAGCAACCATCAATCCATACGAACAAGTACAGTAACATAAGTGCAAAATAACAGTTTGGGAATTCTCGGTAACAAAACACACACCAAATGCTATCTAAAAGAATGTAAAAATCCGCATCATATGTAGAGTGATGTTTTCCAGAGTCCCTCTGTGGAAAAAGATTGTTTCTATTTGAGGTGGAAGAAACCGGATGGCTTTGCTGGTGGACCCATTAACATGTTAGCTTGGTTCTTGTGAGTTATGTGGATCTGGAATGAAGGAAGACACACACACAGGTGGCTCATCATGAGTAGAATGTTGTGAGTTATGTGGATCTGGAATGAAGGAAGACACGACAGGTGGCTCGTCATGAGTAGAAATGTAAATTGTTTGGAATGATACATGTTGTAGTGTGCTAACCAAGGGAGGGACCTATTTTTAGGCAATCACAAACAATTGCCTGGGGCCTTTGAGATGTCCAGGTGCCAAAAATCATTTTGTTAATCCTGATTGATGGTTTACTTTGAATCAAAGTTATTATGCTTGTTTTGTTCTTAACTTGCAGAGTTAAAAAAAACACATCAAAATGGCAAATTTATCATGATCATTTTGGCTTCTCATGCAATGGACTATTCCATCTTCTTACTGCACATGTCCAATAGTTTTAGATTTTTCATTAGTTAGTTTTCATTACATTTTTGACTTTTTAGAAAATTCTTCGTTTTTTTTTTTTGTATTTTGTTAGATGTATTTTTTTTAACCCTTTCGGGGACAGCGGTTACTACAGTGGACATGATGATTCATGTTCTTATCAATTACAGTAAAAGTATTGAAATGATTCTTTTCACTCGGAACTCAAACATATTTTGGTACGCAGACACGTTCCGCTTCACAGAAGGTGTAATGAGGTCAATGTCGGCCCCTGCTGGCTATTAAAATGAACGCTTCACATTTTGCACATTCTATCATGAGACCCAATGTAGTGACTATGAATAGAGACTTACTGTACAAGGAGGTTGCAACCACGGCTCCCCGTCAATTTGCATGGGCATTGCTTTTAATGTCCTATATTAGAGAACAAAGAGTGGCATTGTTAATTCATTGTTGTAAGTTTGGAGCAATGATTCAGGTGTTCGGTCAGAGCTAAAAGCACACCACCTGATTGTAATTTGGGAGGCCTGTGCCAATCTGTGCCCGGCGCTTTTCAGCCCAGTGTAGATCTGTCCCATTTCTATCATCCCTTCCAGGCCTACCACCTCTAGACGTTTATCAGTCATGTCTGCAAAGATATCATATTGAAAAGGCTCGTGAGAGCGTTTTAGAACAGTACAGTAAGTAGAAGAAAGAAAAAAAAACATCTACCTTGTGCTACTGTTTTAAGAACTTCTGGATCAGTGATGACTTCACGTGGTTCACGTGGTGGACCACCAGGCTTAGTGGACTCGCCCCACAGGTTGGAGCCGCCATAGATGCTGGGTATGTTGAGGACAGCAATGCACGTGAGAGACGTGCCGCTCAGTTCAAGAGGTTTCCCACAGCACTGTTGTTATCCATTCAACAAAGAGCGTGACAACAAATGAATAGAGCAGCCAAAAAAAGTCACATGACTGCAAGAGAAACATTCACCTCAATGGCGAGACACTCCGTGAGGTTCTTGCAAGAAGAATTGATGGTCTCAGATGTGGCAAACTCCAAATACCAGAGCTTGTTTTTCATTCTTCACAACATTGGAGGAAAACACTGGGTATTAGGAATATATATTTTTTTTACCTATCTTCTGTTATTCACTGAAATACACCTTTACGGTGGTTTTGTGCTCAGGACAAAGCAATGGAAGTAGTGCTTTGGTGCAATATTGGTACCAAGGAACTATGCTGAAGTAGGTTGAGGAGCTTCACTTTGACAAAAGCAGTGATTTGGTCCCAATTGTGTCATGTTGGAGCCGAGGAACTATGTTGATGTGAGTACAATAGCTTCATTCAGACAAAAGTAGTGCTTTGGTACTATCTTAGTGCCAAGGAACTATGTTGAAGTGAGTTGGGAAGCTTCACCCCACAAAAAGTAGTGATTTGGTGCCAATTTGTGTCATCTTGTTTCCAAGCAACTATGTTGAAGTGAGTTCAAGAGCTTCATCTCGACTCTTGTGGCATCTTGTTACAAAGGAATTATGTCAATGTGAATTGAGGAGTTTTATTTAGTGGTTTGATGCATCTTGTGGCATGTTGGCACCAAGGAACAATAATGAAGTGAGTTGAGGACCTTCATCTAGGGCAGACATGCCCAGGTCCGGTCCTCGGGAGTCCATATCCAGCCCGTTTTAGATGTCTCCCTCCTCCAAGACACCTGATTCAAATGATCAGCTCATCAGCAAGCTTTGCAGAAGCCTGATCATGACCCCTGTTCATTCGAATCTGTTGTGTTGGAGGAGGGAAACATATGAAACATGCATGGACTTTGGCCCTCGAGGATCTAAGTTGCCCACCCGTAATCTAGACAGAAGCACTGCTTTGGTACCATACTGGTGCCAATGAATTATGTTGCAGTGGGTCCTCACCTGCTGTTGAACCTCTGAGGGTATTTTTCTCTCATAGAGTGGAAACGATGAGCAACAGAAGCATCCTGCTCAGCAAGAACAAAAAAATCAGTTTCCACTTCAAGTTCAAGCATTGCATGAATCAGCCAACACGACAGTATGTAACTCACCGATCCTACGGAGAAGTAGTTGTTGATGATCTGGTAGGGCACGGGGTCTCCCACTTGTTTAGGATCATTTGGTATCACCTGAATGCTCCAGCGATCCATTTGGATCAGCTCACTGGTCTCAATCTCCTTCAGGATCTCTGTCAGATCAGACCCGTCGTAGCCTTCCAAGGGGTCACAAGAGAAGCGGGAAAAATGTGTCACAGCTCACATTGCACCTGCATTAAACTTTGCCTGAGGGTGATGCTTTTACCTCCCCCCCAGCGCAGACAGCGAGCCAGATCATTTCCGGTACCCAAGGGCAAAATCGCTACTTGAGGATTCACCCGCAGGTCAGCTTTGTCTGAAAACACACGTAGGTACACGGTTTATTATCACATATTTGATTCCTCTTCCAAAGCAAACGTTGCCGCACCGATGGCATCCAAGATCCACCCGGCAGTGCCATCTCCTCCACACGCCAAGATCCTGTAGTCGGAAAGATTGCGGAAGAAATGGAGCCTAAAAGAGAAAAAGTGTTCTTGTTGAGTAAAGTATACTCAAGAGTTAAGGGGAAGTGTGGCGGAAGTGCCTTACCCAGGGGAAGGACCTCCATTTGAAAGGTTGTACACTTGACGTGGATTCAGCAGGTACTGAAATTTACAGAGAACTCTGAAGAGGAAGCGAAGACAAGAAAATGAAGAAATTCGTTTGTGACTGCTTTGCTTGTTTTGCAATGCAAGATATGAAGAGTGTTTCAAGGCCATTCCACAAAATTGGTGCCACTTGACTGTTTTAATTCTCTCAAAATAAACTTCAAGTTGGCCCATCTCTGGCTTTTTTTTTTCCGTCATTGTTTTATGTTCTATATCCTGTGGGAAATGTGCCTTGGGGAATATTATATTTTTCAACCAAATTAAGGTGTAGTTGGGTATGCAGGACACTTTGCTTGATTAAAAAACAAAATAAAAAGTAAATTTTACCATGCATTTATGCATTTTTATTTTCTGGGGCTCTTCAATGTAACATAATGTTTGCTTTTGTGGTTGTAGTTTGCAGTGGTGCAAATCTTCAATTAGTTACTAGAAAGGCTAGTATTGGAAAAACCTCTCAGTATGATACAGTTCAAACAATACTGCGCATCTCTTTTATTGATGCTGTAAAGGCAGAATCGTTGCCTGCCTCTGTCTATGTATAGGATCTCATTTGCACCTACTGTAAGGTGCCAAATGTTAACTCACCTTTCGCCCTGGTTTCCTCCACTTTTTGGATTTACGAACACCAGCAGCGGGTGAATGTCAGGAATTGGGACAGTCTGAGGGAAAATGCTTTGTCCATCATTATACAGGAAGGACGCTTTGAATATGGCTCACCATTTGTATATGCTTTCATCGACTCCTTTGTTTATTCTTTGTATGCTTTATTACATGGCTGTAAGTGTCAACCAAATGTGATACGTGCGGGTCATGTTTGTCTCAGAAAACGGCGGTGATCAATCAAGACAATGCAAGTACCTGTAAGATGTTGCCATCGGGGGTCACGTTTAACAGATTGGTGTCCTCTTTCTGGAGGAAGCACAATACAAACAAGAAACTTTACGATGAAGACATACAACACGGCAGAGTATGGCGTTCTACCTTGGAGTGAGCATATATGGCCCATGGTGGGAGTATATGATCTTTTAGTGGACCACAGTTGCAGGTGGATAGTCCAGTGTAGATACACTCATCGTGGCGCTTAAACAAAAACAGAGCCATATTAACATATTGTAGTTCATCTGTTCATCCATCCATTTTCTGATCCGCTTTATCCTCACAAGGGTCGTGGGGGTTGCTGGAGCCTATCCCAGCCGTCTTCAGGCAGTAGGTGGGGGACACCCTGAACCGATTGCCAGCCAATCGCAGGGCACACACAGACGAACAACAATGCATGCTCACACTCACACCTAGGGACAATTTAGAGTGTTCAATCAGCCTGCCATGCATGTTTTTGGAATGTGGGAGGAAACCGGAGTACCCGGAGAAAACCCGCGAAGGCCCGGGGAGAATATGCAAACTCCACACAGGGAGGCCGGAGCTGGAATTGAACCCGGTACCTCTGCACTGTGAGGTCGACGCGCTAACCACTGGACCATCGGGCCGCCATATTGTAACTGTCCTAAGTAATTAATTCTCGTTTTAAGAAAGCTTTGAGTCACGTTCTTCTCACCATCTGCTGGCACCACACACATCGCCTTCCAGCTAAGGTTTTAATTTTCCTCGAGCAAACTTGACACTTGGAGCTGCGGTCCGATCTGACCCAGTCGTGAGACGGCACCTGAGACAAAAGTTGATGTTTAGAAAGATTGATTACAGTTCGCCACTCTTTTAAATCAGCTTTGTAGTCATATGAGTGTGTTTTTCCGCCCGCAAATAAGATGATGAAAATTGGGTTGGTTCCGCTTCAGTATTCAAATCATGTCAGCAGCATCTATTCAGTTAGTTTCAGAATTTGAATCATATTCAACTTCTTATAAGAATCTTTGAACTCACTCTTCCTGACAAACAATATTTCAAAGAAAACCAAAAGTGCAAGAAACTGAATCAGTGGCAGGTTCCTCACCCTCAGTTCCTGTTTAGATTTGACAAAGGTGGGAGCACAGGGCTCAACGTTCTTGTTGGAACAGTGACTATGGGCAGTATACTTGCAACCTGATGGCAGAGAACATGACAACCATTCTTATTTTTTAAAAGCACATTTTTTTTCAACACTGCCCTACATATCAATCGCTGGATTTTCCCAAGCTTTTTCAGCTCAAGACCTGAACAGAAATTAGATTTTGCCCCGCTACCCAAAGTAACTGAAATATATAAAATATTAATAACTTTGACTGTGCAGAAACAAATTTATAATAACACACAATACACATCAGGTTGACAATCTCCAAAACCGATCCCTTGCAGTGACTTTTTGGTCTTACGGCTGCAGCAGAGTCCTTGCTTCCTGAGGCCGAGCAGCATGCTCTTACACACACAACAGTAGGCCGGTTTGTTAAAATTCTTCAATCTCCAAATATGCTGCCCATCCCTTTGCGGCACCTGTGGGTGGGAAGGCAAAAACCCAAGGGAGCGCTGTTGCTTTTAAAAAAAAAAAAAGAAAAACACACAGGGGGAACTGTTTTTGTTTTACCTTCAGTCCAAGCAGAACAAGTAAAGGCACATTGTTCATGCCTCCTTTCAGCCATTCCTCCAGTGTGACAGTACCGCTGGAATCCACATCAATTGCTGTCATCATGTCCTTCAGCACCTACACAAACACACACACACACACACACACACACACACACACACACACACACACACACACACAGAAAAATCGTATGTTTGAGTCAATGGATTTTGACTGGCGTAGTATCCTCAAATGTTGCGATCGTCTCAAAGTGTATCCAACTGTCTGAATTATACTGTCGCCCCCCCCCTTTAAATTTTGCTTAATTATGTTACTACTCTATATTTCCAAAAGTACAGTATTATATGGTACTAATTAATTTATTCAAAACACATATTCAACATTTTTTTCTGTTCTTGAGGGCGGGGTTGGAACAGATAAATAGCATTTCAAACACTGTTAATGATGAAAAGTGATTTGAGTGATGAATGTTTTGAGTTAACGATCATGCTCAGGGAGCAACTTATCTATCTCAAGGCACCACTGTAGAGTCTACCATAAAAAGTCGTAAAAATTGTCCAACAATTAAAAAACAAAAAATCGGAATCTCCAGAAATCCGTCGATTCATCTATCCATTTTCCGAACCTTTTATCCTTAATAAATACATATATTTAATGTGTTCCTACAGTTCTGAGCTCAGCCACATCCCAGCCGAGGTAATCAGCCGCTCGCATCATCTGCGTGATGATCCGATCCACTTCCTGAAGGAGAAACAAAAGAACCCATCCGTGTGTCTCGGAAACTGTCCATTCATTGGAACAGCGTTTGCATAGCACATCATCATGCTAATCGGAGAGACTTACAGAGCTATCCAGGTGTCCATTACCATCTTTGTCATAAAGTTTGAAAGTAACTGAAAACGCAAATGAAAAAACATGATTTTACACATTCTCAATGTCTCTCTCTCATGGAAATAAAATGTCAGCTGAGTCACAATAGACATGTCACAAAACATTGAGAAGCTAACTAACATTCCAGCTTCTCCCGTGGCTGCCCTTCTTCCAGCACTGAGAAGTAACAGGACATGTCACGGAGAAACACTCCTCCTGGAGAAAAAAAAAAAAAAAAAGAAAAAAAAAACCCCACAACAAGCAAGAAATCGATCTTAAAGGGAAAGTCAAGTCAAAATTTTTCTTTACAACAATATGTATTATGTGGGTCCACTAGTCTAAACACGGTATTCTGATGAATATTGCATTTGGGGAGCATGAATTAGGCAGCAAAATCCACCCCTTTTTATCCATCTCTGGGGACGGCCATTTTGTCACTTGCTCGCTCAACTGACATTGACATCACAGTTACTCAGGACAACCAATCACGGTTCAGGGTGTGAATTTTAGGAATGTTTAAATTGGAATAATGTCACAATTTAAAAAAAAAAAAGCTGTTTTAGCTGTTCAACATTTTGTGAAGTGGTGCGCAGAGATGCAGATATGTGGTCTGCAGGTGCACTCGGCATCAACTTATTTACCCTTGGCCTGGGTTGTCGTCGTGGACCCATCCTGCTCGACATTTTGGAAGTAACGGAAAAGGCGCTGGCAGAAATCCGCAGGAAAGTCGTCGACCTCAAGGTAGGTCTTGAGGAACAGGCTGAATCCTTCTGCATCCACATACTGTACAAAGAAATCAAACAAAGGTGTCATGACACAGAGTGGCAACAATAATACGCAAGAGTCTTTAGAAGTGTCATGTAATCCAAATTGTTGCCCTTTCATTGCTCATGCTGCTAATGAAGCCGCAACAAATGATTAAATAACTTGCGAAAGTTTGAATTAGCTAATCATTTCCACCCACAGGCTTGTTAACTATTCAAGCTTTTGACCCTTTTCGAATGACACGTTTTTTATTTTTGCAGAACATTTGTCGTGTTGAATTACAGTATGTGACCTCACTATGGCAGACCATGCAAGGGTAAACCATGAGGGGTGTTTTCATAGGTGCTTCTGCATAACTGACCTCTCGAGAGCTGTGCTGGGCCAGCCGACCTCCACTCTCAAACTCTCCGATAACATCTTTCACCTTTAAAGTGCTGTCTGCCAAAAAATAAAAATAAAAATAATAATAAAGTGCATGCAATCTCCATATGTATCACACGTGCATTGCTTGGATGCTCATCCTTGTTTGTGCACACATTACATCACGCACCTAATCTGACTTTGGCTCCTGTTGTAATAAAGGGAAATATGCGTGTAGTTATCTATTCAAGCATTATCCTCACCAAAACTAAAAGCCCAGTTACACATTATATTTTTTCCAAAGCCTTTGACGGTATGTTTGTTGCTCCGTCAATAAGGTCGATGCAATTTAGCATTTACTCTGACACCATTTAACTCGGCATGGACTAATTTGCTGTGATTTTCAATAAGAACTCACAAAACAGTATGCTCAATAACATTGCAACTCCCGCATTATGCTTGTGGAGGCTCTCAGTCGTACAGGAAAGTTCCATCGTAGAAAGGGTTCTGTCAGTCGTCATCTGTACCTGTGGGTAAAAAACAAAAAAAACAAAAAAAGCAAAAAAGGACGTTTCGCTTCTCTCACAGAAGCTTCGTCAGCGGTAGACAACCCTGAAGTCTCCGTGAAGACTCCGGGAAGTTGCTCTGCGCTAAACAGGCCACGCTCAGCTTTTTTAGCGCAGAGCAACTCCCCGGAGTCTTCACGGATACTTCAGGGTTGTCTACCGCTGACGAAGCTTCTGTGAGAGAAACCATCCCCACCCAGTCCTCAACAGGCCACGCTCAGCTTTTTTAGCGCAGAGCAACTTCCCGGAGTCTTCACGGAGACTTCAGGGTTGTCTACCGCTGACGAAGCTTCTGTGAGAGAAGCGAAACGTCCTTTTTTGCTTTTTTTGTTTTTTACCCACAGGTACAGATGACGACTGACAGAACCCTTTCTACGATGAACTCCCGCATTAATAAAATGTGTTGTGGTGGTGTTTGCTTGACTTGCAAAGTAATTACGAAATCAGTGATTGTTTACTGCTTAAAAATCCAATAATTGTAACTGTATACACGTATGCACACGTGTATACACTATGTTTAACCTATACTGCCATTTCTAAGTAGTAAAAGCAAAGTGAAACTTACATTGCATGTATTCCTGCAGCTGGATAAAATCCACAGGCGTTAGAATATCTTCTGTATCCTCAGAGGACGCCATCTGGGATACAGAGCGATGCAAACGATGGAGGACAGAAACTTTACACATTCAAACAGCAAAGTTAGGCATGCATTTGTTGTTCGTACAACAGGGCTTTAATTTCCGGGTTTTGAAGTGACTCCTGAAACTGGTTTCCCTCCATTCCTCAAGCTACGCGCAAATGTAGTAAATTGAACACACCCTATTAGTGAAATCATAATTCAAACCAGCGACATTTTTAAATCAAGAAATTGGGTTTCGCACGAGGAGGCAAACACGGTGTCGCGTGAAACGAGGCAACTCTGTCAATCAAGATCATGTAAATTAGTGTAGCATTTAAAATGAGCCACAACAGAACACACAGACAATACGTTAGAATAAGTTGACTTCTCCGCGTGTGTTTCAGACCCCTGGCGCCCTCAAACCCCATTCAAGATGCTCACCTGGTCTCAGCTTGATGTTCGGATCACGGAGCTCTGTTAAACGACAGCAGTGTCTCGTCTGCCTCGGTATTAAAAGGATGTCAGGGATTAAGCAGGGCAGCAGGAGGAGGTGGAGCCTTTTACCACATGATAACTCCGGCAGTGCCAAAGCCAATCAATGGGAACTCAAGCGGATAACGCAAACGCTTTTTCATTGATAGACAAATGATGTATGAATGAAAAAGAAACTTGGCTGCCACTTTATAATCATCATTCATAAATTCCTCATACAGTACTAAGGGCATACAAGTCATTAGTTGTAAAAATAAATAAATTAAAAAAAGTTTAAAAACTACTGTACTAATTCTGTTTCTAGCAATGAATGTTGATTTATCATTTGCCAAGTTGATGCCACATTTTATAATTATAAAGGCTTAAAGCTGACATAAGGGAGGCCGAAAAAAACTTAAAATATCATTAAAATCACAGCAGTAGAGCTAAATGTCGGCTCAATGTTTGGCAAGCAAGAAGACACCCTCGTTGTCAACCCGAAATAGCGTTATTAAGTAAACCCCTTATTAGTTTAAGTTACCCAACCGTGTCTGCCACATTTCCCTCAGTTGCCATAGTATTATCAATGTGCAAATTCAGTGAATTAAATTACATTTTGATTCGACCCAACCCCGGATAAGCGGTAGAAAATGGATGGATGGATGGATGGATGGATGGATGGATGGATGGATGGATGGATGGATGGATGACACCAAAGGAGTGGAATTTCATACAAATGCACTAAAATATAATTGGACAGACTGAAGACTATTGTAAAAAGTGAGAGTCTTGTATGATAACAGTATAGACAACTTCAAATACTTAGAGAGAGAAAAGTCCATTTCAAACCTGCAGAATCACCCAACCATACAATTACAGCATTGTAGTTGATGAAAGGTGTTAACACACCCCAGACCCAGACGAGTGACAGTAATGGTATATACATAGCTATAACCCTTTGCAACAATAATAAAACATGTATTATATTTGTGCAGTAATTGCAGGCATTGTATGGTAGATATTTTTTTCCAATTTGTGGTTGACAGGTGATAGATTAAAGCTAATGATAATTTCTTAGGCATTGTCCAGTCACAGGCCATAAGAAAAGTTTCCTTGTTCCCGAGTGTGGCTTCAAATCAGTCCAAGAATAAAGACTGGTAGGCGTCTTCTCAAAAAACGTTTCCCTCACATTGTTTTATTCTTTGACTCCTTCCTGCAGCCACTGTATACTGTCCTCATTTTATTATGAATGGATGACAGAAGAAACCAGAGCACGCAAGCCCTCACAAGTATAGGGGCAACACACAAACTCCACATAAGAAGCCCAGAGCCGACAGTCAACCATGCGGCCAATATTTCTTCTATTTCACAGAAATTAAAATGTTAATAATCATTAACATCATTTAGGTATTTATTTTTTAGGATTATGATGATGATGACGTTGATGACTATAATTATTTTTCTTCTTCTTCTTCTTCTTCTTATTGTTGTTTTTGTTGCCTGTAGTACAACATAGCAATAATAGTAGTAGTAGTAGTAGTAGTAGTAGTAGTAGTAGTAGTAGTAATGGTGGTGGTAGTATCATTATTATGATTTCTATTGTATATATCCAGGTTAAGTAAAGAAGCCACATATAAGTGTATCTACAACTGTCCTCCCCCAGTGTAGTAGTGTACTATAAAAACTTAAAACAAAAACGATGTATATTCATAAATTATTGAATTGTTTAATTGAGATAAACAATTTTACATATTTCAAATGAACACTATAACTATTATTTTTAAATCAATAAACTGGCCCAGGACAGGTGAAGTACGCCATAGCTGTTATTATTATTATTATTTTTGCCCAGTAGGTTGCGCTCTATTTTATTTGTCATGCCAGCGCTCGCTCTTATCATAGTAGACTAAGAATGGCTTCACGCAAACGCAGGTGTATACGTCTTATCATTTCCGGTATCAGTCTGAAGAGGAACGACGTTGCCAATTTGACATTAATTCCACATTTCCGTGGCGGTAATGTTTGTCGAAAATGGCGTAGGGTATTGGAAATAATATAGATAGCAGTACGAGACTTCATTGTCCCATCGGCGTTGTATCGCGAGTTGCCCCCCATTATTTTTTCCATCGGGGAGGCTAAAGCTAAAGCTAGCAAGACTTAGCCGAGCCGCACACCTTTTAGTTGTCGGCGTGTAACACTCGTAGCTAATGAGTCATGGCCACTCGGCGTCTGACAGATGCCTTCTTGTTATTGCGGAACAATGCGATCCAAAACCGGCAGATATTGGCTGAGCAAGTGAGTACAAACGACCCCCGTCTGAGTACACGTAGCAATGCTGCGGTGAGTGGTCTGCATCGTTTTGACATTTTTACTTGTGCGTGTGTGTTTGAAATATAGCCAGTCATACCTGTGCTAGCTAGACTTGAGTCGAGTGGTTGTCTCGTAAATGTTATTAGGACAGATTCCCGTCATTGTTATTTCGTTGCCACGGTAGTTCACCTCAGGACTGATTTATGTGTCAGGAGGATAATTGATTGGGAGGGAGTATGGGGGGGTGTAGCTAATAAGTGAGCAAATAAAGCTTACTAGCCTGCAAACAACGAGTTGAACATATTGATAACCATCTTCAATTAAAACACGCGAGGACGCGTTTGCTCAATCTGTACTGAAATCCCCAAAACATTTTCATGAACAAATGAATGCAGCTGCTTCCATTCATTGCCTATTTCATGGTACAGTTAAGACTGTAACAGTTTATATCATGCTGAATGGCAGTGGTGGGGAGCCTTTTCCCCTTTTGATTGGTGAAAAAAAAATGCTAGTACAAATGTGCATTATGCATTATTAAACGCAAGCCGACAAGGATGATGAGTGTGTTTATCGTGGCAACTGCAGTGATGAACATGAACACTTTGAACCGAGTGGCTTCTGCACTGCATAAGCAGAAGACCACAGCAAAGCTCTCTTACTATTCATTCTTCATGTTGTCTTGATTGCCCCGAGGTTGTCCCGTACACGCAAACAAACAGTGCCCATCCAAATGTGATGTTTGATGTCTTATTTTATCTCTGTTTAATCCGCTTCTGCTGTTGTGTCTATGTGCTTTTGGCTGTTCTAAATGTTTCACCGTAAAGAAACCATCACATCGATCACAGCCAAGCAACTCAGTAAACAAACATGGATACATCTAGTTAAATGCAGTCGAGCCTTCAACATAGGATGTAATACAATCTTATTAGTTCCAGCGTCCAACTGTCACCCTCATGAAACTACTTTGAAACTATCAACATTTTGTGCTTGCATTTATTTTGGAAAAGTGAAAACTTGCCCAAATTATTTTGAGGATGTTCAAATGTTTAAGTTCCACGGTATACTAGCACATTATACTGGGAAATTAAACCAACTGGAAAATATAACTTGTCGCCATGTATTAAAAAAAAAAAAAAAAAGTCTGTCTTACACAGTAATTGTTGGTGGTCTTTGTAACCCTTGCTTGGTGGTCGGTGCTGCGATTTCTGGGGCTCACTTCTGTTCTGCTTCTGTCCTCTCTTTTTCCTTCTTGCCTGCTATTGGATGGAACCACACTGCTAACTGCCAATCGCTCTAGGAACTTGATGAGGTACCATTGTTTTGATTCCTGCTACAGTTATCCCCGGTACTTTTTGTGAAGCACGAAATCCATCCCCATATTCTAGAAATTGTAAACGGAAGTGTCTTGTTTTCAAGTTGGCTGACGATCGGATGGCGTTGGTGTCGGGAATCAGTCTGGATCCCGAAGCGGCCGTCGGCGTCACCAGGAAGTTGCCGCCCAAATGGGTCGAGGGCATCGACGAGGTAACCCGGAGCAGAAATAACCGGAACTCATCCATATCACGTGTGACAGCGCCAATGAGTGCCGACTTTGGATACCTTTCAGATCCAGTATGAAATTTCAAGGGTTCGTCAGAAGATGAAGGACCTGGCATTGCTTCACGATAAGCACATGAATCGACCCACGCTGGATGACAGCAGTGAAGAAGAGCACGCCATCGAAATCACAACACAGGAGATCACACAGGTGCGCAGCTTGGGCAGAATAATGACACGCTCTTCTATTAAATAATGTAGCCGACTTGTTTTCATTTACAGTGGATAAAAAAAAAAATCCTGTTCAAATGGTATTTTTGTGATTTAACAAAAACAAGACCAAGAGAAAAAAATTCTCTACTTTTTAAAAACAAATAAATCATAACTGTAATGTGACTCTGTTGAGGATTACCCAATCATATTCAAACCAAGGCGAGCGAACGCCTGCCACCATTTCACGTGCCTCTGATTAACCCCAAATAAAGTTGAGATGTTCCAGTAGACTTTCACAGGCATCGCTTCTTTCATAGTACCAGAACACTTTTTCCTCATGAATTTAGGAGAATTTGTTTTTGGTTTGATTAGTCCATGGTTGAACGTTTGGGGGGGCTTAATCTGAGGCACTTGGCAAGGTGACTGGTGAGTACTACTGCCTGCCATTTAACATGAGCTTGAATGTGACTGGTTCATTCTGGATCTGGCCATATCCCAGTTCCAAGGAGGGTTTGCGACCACATTATTTCATTATTGCTTATGTTGACATTTAAGTCATACTGGTTATACGTCACACTAATTGTGCAAAAGAGTTTAAAATCATTTGTCTTGATTTTGGTTTGATGGTGTGCCATGAGATTTTTCGAATGTAAAATATGTGTTCCGGCTCCAGCTTGAGAAACACAACTCTGTCCTAAGGTCTGCATCCAAAATGCTCACGGTTCTTTTCGGACTTTTGTGTTGACTACAGATGTTCCACCGATGTCAGCGAGCTGTAACGGGCCTGCAGTCTCGCTGCGGCCACTGCACCGAGCAGGAGGAGCGACTACTTAGAAATGTGGTGTCGTCTCTGGCGCAGAGTCTTCAGGAGCTGTCCATCAATTTCAGGCACACGCAGTCCAGCTACTTAAAACGTAAGCCTTATTTTTTTATCATAAACGTGTGTCGAAGAGGTGTTCATTCGAGCTCACTGAACTGTCATCGTGATATCTCGCAGGCATGAAGAATCGTGAGGAGCGATCAAAGCACTTTTTTGACTCAGGACCGTTAATGGAAGAGGACGAAGATCTAGCTTTGTATGACAAGGTGGGGATTTGTTAAAATGCAATCAGTCTTTCAGATTACCTCAACGAATGACATTTAATATGGGCTTGGTTTAATGTCAGCCAAGAATTATTTGTACAGGTGACCTGCATGCAAAAAAAAGAACAGCAGCAGAAAAAGGGCCCAAACGTTGGCCGACTTAATCCCTCCACCACTCACATGATGTTGTGTTAAATAAAAATGATTGTGGTGCTAATATGTATTCTCCATTGCAAAAAAAGAAAAAAAAATCATAGTAATCATAGCAACTCTCAATGGCATACTTTGCATTTGTGCACTCAAATGTTTTCTCATCCAACGGTTGCGTTTCAGGGCTTCACCGACGACCAGTTGATGCTGGTGGAGCAAAACACAGTCATGGTGGAAGAGCGAGAGCGAGAGATCAGACAAATCGTTCAGTCCATCTCGGACCTGAACGAGATTTTCCGCGACTTGGCCGGAATGGTGGTGGAGCAGGTAATTACTGTACATCCATCCCCGCCCAAAATATCCTTCGACCAGAACCGAAATCAAAGCAGTCGAGTGGCACCTGCTTTTCAAAGTTCTACTTGTAAAATAGTCTTCCGTCGTTCCTCAAGGGCACCGTTCTCGACAGAATCGACTTCAATGTGGAACAAGCGTGTGTCAAAACAGACGATGGCTTGAAACAGTTACAAAAGGTAAAAAAGCCGGTCTCTTGTGGGCACTTGTGGCATCCAGTCGCGTGGATGGCATTTGATCGCGATTCCTTGTTTGCAGGCAGAGCAGTACCAGAAGAAAAACAGGAAGATGCTGGTCATTTTGATCCTCTTTGTCATAGTCATCATTCTAATTATTATTCTTTTTTCAACCAAGTTTTAATCTTACATTCCTTTTTGCTCTCTGTCTGAACGTTTGTCGTGGACCTCTGCTCAAAACCAAGTTGACAGCCTTTCTTTCACACCAAGTGGGAAGAGTGAAATTCCATGTCAGTTTTCTGGTGTGCTTTGGGCTGTGCCGACGTGGGTTTTTTTTTTCTAAATCAAAGAAACAATCAAAAGTATGATTGTGACTCACACGTATTTGTCTCGGCTCATACTTGACCGTGTTGGCATATCTGTCTATCGTTCTCAAGAGAAAACACTTGACGGCATACATAAGTGGAGACACATGTGATGATGTCGCAGCAGAATTGTCTCTGCATCATTTCAATGTGAAAATGGGGTTAGCAATCAGAGAAAAGCAGTATTTTTACCGTTAGTCGGTGAGAACACCACCAAACATTGCAACAGTTCAGTACCAAATGATTTCTACGGTTTAAGTGCAACTTTTTGATGATGTAACATTTTTTTATGTTCTGGATTCATGGTACTGAAGTGGTTGCAAGTACCGCTGCTTGCCTGATCCATCACATCATTTTAAAAATCACCCATTTGTCATCCATATATTTTTGCTTTATTTGAAATCCCCCCCCCCAGCCCCCCATGACCCCCACAGTCCCTGCATTGAGTGCTACCTTTTATTACCTGCAGTTTGCACATACTTGAGGCCTGAGCAAGAGAAAGGTGTTATGGATGTAAAACTACTGTCATCTGTACGATGAAAAGAATTATTTATTTTTTAAAACTGCAAATGATCCAGAGCGGCAGAATTCCTACACGGTGTATTTGGTCAAACAAGTAGCTTGAATATTCATGTTCGTCACTTCACGAAGAAAACTGTGATCCATCCCAGACAACCAGCGACATTGCGACCGGGTTATGTTTGATTCTGCTCTGATTTTGTTCTTGCTCTGTTGATCTATAAAGACTGATATGCTGAAAGGATGATGAGCTTTATTTGACGGATCTGTATTCCACTGTCGGGTTAGCGTGGCCGCTGTTAGAAGTGTCCTTGGGCAACACACACACACCGCCCCCGTTGCGCCTCATGTGAGCTGCTTAGTGACTAGCCACCGTCGTCAGTGGCCCCCTTTACATTGTCAAAGCTGCCATTTTTCTGCATCGCTGTTCCGTAAGCAAAATAGGGAACCGAGTTGATGAGCCCGTTCAGTTTTCCGTCTTCAGCAGCCACTTTTACGCTGCCTGTTAAAGAGTCTGTTGTATCAAATGCAGCACACAGAATACGGAGTGTCACAGTCGACCCTCGGGAGGTAGTACAAAAGGCCATGCCAGAACCGGAGCTTCTCCCACTCTGTTGTTTGAAAGGACTTGTCATTGTCTAGCAAGTATTCCACATGTCAAGAAGGATGCTTGTGCTGACGTCCTCAAGAATGCCATGGCTTCTCTGAGAAATTATGTATGAATGACACACTTGACATGTGAAGGTAGAAGCTTTGCATTGCAGCTCGTTTTTTTTTTTATATATACTGTATACACGTTAAATCATTTCTGTTATTAATGTGAAGTTGTGTGTGAAAAAATGTGCAATTGGTACTCGTGTGGGGAGTTGTTTTTAAATAAACCTGCAACATGATGGTGAAGCTCATTTATTGAGTGCATTGAAGAACTTCTCTATGCCGATGCGATGAATTGGACCTCAATGTGGACAAGTGAGGACACTGAGTGATAACGAAAGTGACTACAGCGGTAGTGCAATCTAATAACGGGGAAACAATTTTAAATGCGGCTTTTTTTTATTTGTATTGATTCAACGGTGACGTTTATGTTCACTTAATGGTTTTTATTCTACTTAAATGTAGGGAGTTGAAACTTTAACCAGTCTTTTTACCCAAGTATCGGTTCGTCAAAGTTCTACTTATGTACAGGGTTGCCAATTCTGATTAACGTGCGCGTTTCGGTTTACGTACAAGTCCGCATTGAACGAGGACTGTCGCATGTACTGCTTTATAATAGTGATATAAATTGACCAATTACACAACAATACGCCAATTGGCGAACTGTGAAGTTCATAAATGTACTACAGAAATATGGTGCTGACTGAAGAAAATTATTTGGGAATATGTACGTGGGTAGTGCATACGTGTAACCATCTGGACTGGTCCTCTTCCGACCCGGAACATAAACATGATTATTTTGCCTTTCAAAATAAAAATCAGCTATTAAATGAAAACATTGTTGATCTTTATGAATGAATTGCAAATCATGTGTTTAATACTCGAACGCGTCGACTCTCATTTTACAAGGACTCAACTGGAATCCATCGTGTTTAACTTTCCGCTTCTTGTCGAAATGAACAATCGAAAGCTGAGTTAATGAGCTACCTCTAACTGACCCGGAAAATGTGGTGGACTACACTTTGCACTTTTTTTTTTTTTTTTTACGGTTAACGGTTTTTTTTTTCCCCATTCTATCCATCAATCAAGAACGATGAGTTGTTGTGTGAATGACGACGACCCCTTTCCCGTTGACGACTGTTTGTTCGCTGACACGTTTTCTCAGACCAGCGTTTATAAATTATTGGGCCAGGAGCTGAAGATCATCCAGTTATTCGGTGCAAACCTCGGCGTGGCTGCTCCTGTGTGGGAATCCGTAAGAACTCTTTTCATCACCTAATGTCGACTTTGCACACATGCTAAATTGCTGATTGCGATGTGCGCGTGTACATATGTACATGCACACGTGTGCGCACACAGGCTTTGCAACTGTGCCGTTACTTTGGGGAGCAACACGTGGAGTGGCGTGGGAGACGCGTCATCGAGCTGGGATCGGGAACTGGTGTCGTTGGGATTTTGGCTGCTCGTCTTGGTATGGGGTGTGATGACACCGTGTGTGGCATATTCGGGTCATTGCATTATGTTATTTTTATTTTTATTTTAGGCACCTCATTCTGTCAGTTTGTCTGAAGTCTAGGTGGTCCTTGGTTTACGATGTTTCGACGTTACGAACGTTACGTGGCACAAAAAGGCATGCTCATTTACCTCCAGGGTTATTATAGTTCTGGATTTTTTATTTGAATTAGTTTGATATTTTATGTAGTAGTAGTTTAAATTAGTTTTTAGAGCGAGTTTGTTCTTTTTTTTCCAAAATGTTATTCTAGTTTAGTTTTTATTAGTTTTAATGCGAGTCTTTTTAATACAAAGTTTTTGTTGAAAGCAAAATAATTAAAAAAAAAAGGTTCATTTGCCAATACTTCAAATTTCAAACAACTGTTTGACCTTACTTCTGCTGTACGGACGGACAGTAAAACCGAAATAAATACATTAATGAACTCTGAGAGGTCATGTATCACAGTAATTGACAAAGATGAAAATTAAGGACATTTTCGCTGTAATTATAATGAGTTATAATCCGTTTTATAAATGTAAGATCTAGTTTTAGGTTAGTTTTCGTTTTATTCAATCCATTTTCGTATCGATGTTCTTTCAGAAACAGTTTATTTTTACTTATTTTCTTAACCTTGATTACCGTACTACTTAGTGTTTTTCCATAGAGAAATTGGATGCATGTTTAACCCTCACGTTACACAGTGAGATAGTTGGTTGAACTGAACTAGCCTATGGTTCCCACACAATGAGCAACGAGGCCGAATGCGATTGAACTTGATCACAAAAAAATAGTGTACATCTGGTCCCCGGAACTGCACACGACTGACCCTCAGACGCATTACAGTACTGTACTCTACCAAAATCTGCAATGGGAAATTGTGCCTCCTAGTGGTCTTATTGAGAAACAACATTTTGAGGCGGCTCTAGCAATACTGTATCGCCATAAAAAAGAGGAAATGGGTGAGAAATAAAGTTCAGACAGGATGTTTATAAGGCGATTGGCAATTATATCTCTCTACGTCTAGCTTTTTTTTTTGCCGCGGGTACTTATTAAATTATAACTGTCGTTAAGTATTACTGTAATTTAAAATAGGCGTGTGCATCTCTCCAATAAAGGATGATTTGATATGTATCTCGATACATGTTAACCATTCAAGAACATTACATTTACAAGTGAAATGATTGGATCTGGTTTGATTTAGTGGGATTACAATTCAATATTGTACGTCTGTAGCATTTGTCATGTTTATTCATGTATAACAGCGTGTAAAGCGGACCAAAGCTCAAACTATTCAAGATAATAAAATTCAAAGAAACGGCAAACTATCAGAACTACCAAACTGATTTATACCTCTCTCATAAAAGACAATTCAATCTGTACAGTATCTTGATATATGTGGTACGGTACGATTCAAGGACAGTACGTTTTAAATAATGATTTGATTTGATCAAAACCTGGGCGTCGTGAATATTTACTTTCCTGTTCTTAATATTTTTTTCTCAACAAAACTAAATATTTTTTACTCCTGTTTACTTATAGGTGCAGACGTGACCCTCACAGACCTTCCTCTGACTCTTCCACAGCTTGAAGCCAACGTCTGTGCCAACATGCCATCCAGCGGTTGGCCTTCTGCCCCTCCCACTGTCCTCCCTCTGTCATGGGGTGAGGACCACATGAGGTTCCCATCAGACTGGGACCTGGTGCTGGGCGCCGATATTGTTTACCTCCCAGAGACGTATCCGCTGTTAGTGGACACGTTGGCTCACCTGTGCAAGAATAAGGCTGCGGTTTACCTTTCGTCCAAAATGCGGAAAGAGCACAAGACACCGAGTTTTTTTGAAGAACATCTGCCAAGGAGATTTTATGTACAACTTATGCACCGTGAAGACCATCTAAACATTAATATTTACAGAGCGTCGCTTAGAAAAGACCAATAAGAGCACGGACATTTTGCTCTTCTTGAATTTTTTTACCATAGCGAGGCGAGTCATGACTGAAATGTTTTGGATAAGAAGCGATCGTCACATTGTCACTTTTATATCTTAATGTTAAAATTTTAGTTCAATATTTTTATAGAGCAGCACAGCATTTTAGTGGTTAGTACATCCACCTCACAGTTGAAAGGATCTGGGTTTGAATCTCTGCTCAGGCCTTCCTGTGTTTCCTCCCTCATTCCAAAAACACGTAGAATAATTTTAAACTAAGTTAGGTGTGAAAATGAGTGTGAATGGTTGTTGGTCCATGTGTGCCTCGCGATTGGCTGGTGACCAGTTCATGGTGTACCCTGCTTCTCGCCCATTGTCAGCGGATGGATGGATTTTCGGTACAGTTTTGTTTTTACAAAGAAAGCACATTCCACATTTTATGTTGGACTGTTAATGTGACCTTAATTCTCTTTAGGAAATGATGAAAATAATCTTCATGATGGAGGTAATGACTGTAGTTGTGTAACTACTTCTTGAGGACTGTTGGGTCGGTCAGAAGATGTGATCATTTGATATTCAAATTAGAGGTGGGCATTTTATTACATTTCATTGATTATTAATTGTTATTGTTGATACGTATATGAATTTCCAAGGGATGTTGGGTGGTCGCTCCAGCACGGGAACATTCTTGACCAGGAAGTGTCAGATGCTCAGGTAGGGTGAAAGCAGCCACAGGTTGTCTCGCCACAACTCTCCTGACTTGGCGGGCATTGAACAAAGCAAACAGCATAGGAACTGTTTGTTGACGTGGCGGTTGATTATCTGGTCCACATCTTGTTTTTTTTTGACACCAGCCCTTAAACTTTTGGACACTTTGCACGTTAGCATCTGCTTGGTAAAATTAATTTGTGAAGTTAATCATGAACATAGCTGTTATTGTAATGAGCATATACTTTCCTACGTCACACTTAGTCCCATTTCGCATTTCATCCACCAGGTAACTCAATGTGCTCTATATTGTTAAAAACTACGTTTAAATGGAGAATACTGGTATATATCTGGACTTTTGCATTTTTTTTTATTAGCTAAACTCCAAATTGTATTCCATGTTTCTATCGTGTAACTAAGAGATAATCCGGCCATAACAATGATCACCCCCATCCCCATCCACTATTCTGGCAACATCAACAGATTGCTCGGCCTCTGGCCTGCTGTCTGCTTCTGATGCTTCATCCGCTCTCTACCTCACTCTGCTGATGTACTGACTTTCTGTTCAGCAAAGGGAAGCCTGTTTATCACGCTGGAGAGTTCCGAAGAAAAGGGAGGCGAGGCATCCGCTGGCCTTCTCGCCATGTGCCACAATTGAGTCGACAAAGCAATTGATCCCCCGTTTCCATGTGGCTTCTATCACGCTGAGCGGGGCGTTTAGTCATCATTAAATGGGAAAAATTAGGGAAAGATGACGTGGACTTTATATACATGTCCCTGTATATATGTAATAGGTTCATGACAACGGTAAAATACGACTAATAAAAAGAACCTTTTCATTTTACAAATTTTTGGGTCTGTTTTTGTGTTTCAAAACACCTGATGGCATAACACTGGTGAAATCAGAGGGAGGTGACGGAGGGTGTGTTTGTGCATGTGTGTGTGTGTGTTTGCATCGGGTGGGAGGGAGACGGACCACCTCTACGTCTTTAAAACAAGTTGTCCTATTTGGACCTCTCATGTCGTACTTCACAAGCAGAGAGGAAATTATTATCACTGTCCGAAGGTATGTGTCACACTATTTTGTTTTTAAGGAACGAAACTTGAACGGTGTAGCCTGATTAAATTAAATCGTGCCTTGCAAATAAAAGAAATGACATCATCTTCCTTCATATTTTGGAAGCCTGTTTATCACGCTGGAGAGTTCCGAAGAAAAGGGAGGCGAGGCATCCGCTGGCCTTCTCGCCATGTGCCACAATTGAGTCGACAAAGCAATTGATCCCCCGTTTCCATGTGGCTTCTATCACGCTGAGCGGGGCGTTTAGTCATCATTAAATGGGAAAAATTAGGGAAAGATGACGTGGACTTTATATACATGTCCCTGTATATATGTAATAGGTTCATGACAACGGTAAAATACGACTAATAAAAAGAACCTTTTCATTTTACAAATTTTTGGGTCTGTTTTTGTGTTTCAAAACACCTGATGGCATAACACTGGTGAAATCAGAGGGAGGTGACGGAGGGTGTGTTTGTGCATGTGTGTGTGTGTGTTTGCATCGGGTGGGAGGGAGACGGACCACCTCTACGTCTTTAAAACAAGTTGTCCTATTTGGACCTCTCATGTCGTACTTCACAAGCAGAGAGGAAATTATTATCACTGTCCGAAGGTATGTGTCACACTATTTTGTTTTTAAGGAACGAAACTTGAACGGTGTAGCCTGATTAAATTAAATCGTGCCTTGCAAATAAAAGAAATGACATCATCTTCCTTCATATTTTAGATCAAGTAATCATTATGGATTTATGGCCTAAGAATCAAGAGCTTCTGCCTCAGTACACCAGATTTGATACAGTTCGTGGCAGAATTTATACATATGAGTAAGTATTTGCAGACAGTAAGTAATATTGCCTGGTGTGGTGGTGGTTGTTTGCATTGTTGCATTTTGGCATTTTGTGAAACCAAGTAAGTGCTCAGACTTCCCCGAAGAAGATATTTGCTTGCATGCTTTATTGATGGAATTGGACAGTTTTTAATTTGTGACTTGTTTTCTTTGCTTGACGCAGGCCAACCATTTGACTTTTCGGAAGTACCTTAAAGGTCAATAATTAACATTTTTTAGGGTTGCCAAAAAGCAAGCCGACTTCATGTTCAACCGTCAGAAGTGTTAAAAGAACTGAAAGGCCGATGGTAAAACGAAAACAAAATATTTTGTGCCCAACATGAACAACAGTGATGTGTGACGGTACGACAAATGACATTTTGTGTGACTTCAGAGGCATGTTCTTCATAAACCAATTCCAAATTGTTTCACATTTTCGACCAGGCAGTGTGAGAAAACAGTATCAATGAAGATCACACTACATTGTGTCACCTTTTTTTTTTCCAATGTGTTTATCCACACAGCCATCATGGCAGACATCAGGCAACACATTATAACCCAGCTAACCACGAAGAGCAGTGGAATCATGCAAGAGAGTCCAGCTACTGGACGTTACCTCGATCAAAAACAAGAGGAACGCTACTGGATCACACCAACTGGACTGAGTCACGGGTGTGTGCCTCTACTTCTGCCCAGCACTGTTTTTCGGGGGCTCTGCGTTCTCAGCAGAACATGGGAGACGACGGCTCTCGTGACGCCCGAGAATGGACAACAGCTGGACAGGTGGTTGGAGTACACGAGAGAGACCACATGAGAGAGGGATGGCAAAGGAGGTGGGAGCCCGCGAATCTTGTACGTTACAGGGAGTCATCTAAGAGGGACAGCAGTAGCTACAGAGAGCTGGAAGCCTGGGCTGCCCGTTACAGCCATTCCCTTCCAAGGAGGAGGCGGATAGAGGCGGAGCTGAGGGGGGCCTCGCATGGACTGCTGGAGAACAGAAGAACCGGGATTGAGTCTTGCATGGCAGCGCCGCAGCAAATCGGACAATGTGCAAACACGAGAGATGATCCGGGACAGTGGGAGAGAGCGGTCAAGCAACAAATTTATAGTCCACCGCAAGCCCCTGATGCGAGCCACGTGATGGACATGAAGGGAAGGATCCAAAGGAGAATGTTTGGTCAGCCCCCTGGTTACATCGCACCTCCTCCATACAACAGCCCACATAAAGGTTCACTCGTGGTGCCCCAACACTGGGACCGGGTTGAGAAGACACAAGAGAAACCAGACAGGAAACAGACAACATCCCCCGAGTTTGAAGGACATGCCTCCCAGGGAAATCCGGCGCTCCACAATGTCAATATTCCACAGAAGGTTTTGACGTGTCCACAAATCTCCAAAGAAGTTAAGACGACCACGCTTATCCAGGAATCGTCATCCAAAGTGATCGAAGGGCGCAAATTCAGACTAAGCAAGAAGACAGGTGGGATGACTATCTTCTGTTTAGTGTCTCGCATAGCAGGCCCTACAGAACACGCATCCTCGACACCTTGTGAACAAGCAAACACCCCAAACAAAGAGCCGGAAAAATGTTCACCCAGCAGTAGTGGAACTATCCAAACTTCTAAGGTGGCAGATGAAGTAGACTACAAGGCACTCGCACAGATGTCTGTCCTGACCTTTGAGAACAGAGATCTCAAATCCAGAAAGATGACACAGAGCTGCCTCAACCCTGGCCTGCCACAGGAAGTACTACCAAAGCCCGACAAGACAGAGGGGTGCCCATTCAACGAGAACATAAATGATACCGAGCGTGCCGTTGAGAGACGAGCCACTCCGTCGGTATCGCCTGCGTCTGCCAAATATCCCTTGTGGAGGGAGCCAAGTTTCACGAGAAGGACTCTTTCTCGGAGTCCTCTTGGCATGGAAGTAAGACGACTCGACATCAAGCAACGCCCCGAAACAGAGGAGGGGCAAGATCTCCTTGTGATTGACACAACGTGCGTTGTCGTCAAAATGGAACTCATTAAATCTCCCAAGAAGGAACACGTTCACTTCTTGGGATCCAAAACGAAAACAGAGCAGAGTCCAGAACATCGTCCCCCCTCCTCCAACCAATCCTGCAGTCTTCTTAGCTCAGACTTGCATTCAGATGAATTAAACTTCCAAAGACCAAAAAATAGCCTGAACCCAGACCTTGCAGAGACGACAACTCTTGAGTGTGAGAGTGAAAATACCGCGAGAGAATCTTTGGAGAAACGAGCTGAAAGAATCCTTGGTATCCACCTTCATGCAACGTCGTCTCCTGACATACCCGTGACAGATGCAGACAAGGGATCAGATTCACTAGAAGTGAACAAAGATGAAACGACCGCCAAGGAGGAACAGTCACAGAACCAGCAAGACACGAGTCGGGAAAGGAGGTCTGTTGCTGAAGATACAGATGCGAGTGTTGATTGTGATAACTTTTCAGGATCCCAGCAGCAGGTGTCCAATGTGTTGCAAGAAAACGGGACTAACAGCCAATCAGAAACCGACAATATGGATCAGGTTGACATGATGGAGGTTCCTCCAGGTGGGTCCACTCCAGAAGCAGCCACCCCTGAGCAGAGTGACATGAACAACGATGTCACTCAATCTCCCGGCCTTTTTAATCCTCTCTTACTTGCAAAAGATGCCCAAGAGTCCCACTTGAATCTTGAGTCGTCACTTTTAGCTATGCAGTCACTCCCTTGTTTCTCCGAGTCAGAGATTGAGGAAGCTCCAGATGCTGACTCAGCAATGCCCGATCCAATAGTGGATTGCACACTTCAACCGGGAACAATATCGTTGCTGAATGTACCAACTCTCATTCCCTTCGCTGACCCTTCCACTCTGCCTTCTGATGTGATAACTTCCACGGCGATGCCTGATATTGAGGTTTGTGAGGAAGCCGAAAAGGGACAATCATCACAGCATGGTGAGCTCAGCAATGTCCTTCAGGAATCTCCCGATGAGGGGACAAATGAATTAGTGGCGCATCATCAGGTAGGATCCTCCACCGCCAATAAAGATGCCATTGATATTGCTCTGGAACTTCTAGACCTGAATCCCGGAATATTCCAAGAGAAGCCCGAAGAGTTCAACACTGATCAACTCATTTGCATTCCAACTGAAGAAGAGAACAAGACCGATGGTCCAGATGAGGATTCAGAGAACGTGACCCCGAGTGAAAGTAAAGAGGAGGAGGGCAAATTTTTTGACTTCCAAGCAGTAGACGATGTCAAGGTGAAAGAGACTAACACGAAGGCGGCTGAGGACAACAAGGATTTGACAGGTGTCGAGGAACAGACAGCTGAGTGTCAGTGTGACATTTCCCCAAGTATAAAATCATCTCCTCTTTTACCTTCAACCACAAACCACGAGGCTCAACCCCAAAGTTCCCCTCCACCACAAGAGTCAAGTGAAGAGTTTGCCCTTCATTCAGGAACTGAATCAGCCTGCCCTTCACCTCAAAACCATGATTCCGCTGTTGGACTTCCTGAAACGCTCTCTGATCTTCTGCTGGACTACACCCCTTCTCCTGACAATTCTGCGCCGCTTTCACCTGCTACTCCACCACCACCTCCTCCTCCTCCTGAGGAAAGTGGAAGTGACGCCCTAGATATGCCCGAGGGAGCCGAGTTTCAGTTTCCTAACTCCCTGTGGGATGCAGTGAATCGCATCAGGAAGCATACAGCGCCTGACTCCGAGAACGAAGAAGAGGAAACGTTGGAGTTTTGGGATCCTGAGAGTGTAGGTGTTGATTTCGAACAGGGAGTCTTTGAGGAGCTCAGGGTGTTCGAGGGCAACGAGGTTGCACAAATGCTCCCGCGGCCATGGCGCGAGGACGACACGCTGTCTTGTAGTAGCGCCAGCAGCCATGACTCTGGGGACACGGTCATTATAGCAGATGAGGACGAGATGGATGAAACAGAGGAGGAGGGTGGGAGATGTCACCTGGTTGAAAAGGAACAAAATATTGCCGGTGGACAAGAGGGAGAAGGCGATGGAGATGAGAGAACATGTGACCAGGGTGAGGAGTACCAAACCGCGGTTGAGGATGGGACGACAAAGGACGAGGAAATTGTGTAGTGTAATTACCGTATGATGAAAATGCACACAGACTTTATTGTGATATCAAACGAAATACCCGACAATTAGCGATAATTAGCGACAAATGTGGTTTTATTAAAGCTCAACCCACTGACTAAAACGGGAATTAATCTGCATGATTGTTGTATCTATATGAGGTTGACAGAGATGGCTTTTCGCTCGTTACATCTCAAGTATAGTACAGTATAAAATGTGTTGCGTGTATAATTGTAACATGGTTTGCTAGCAAAAAAAAAAAAAGTTAAAAACTATAAATTCAATGTTTGGTGACATCTTATTTGGATACCTGAGACCAAAATTACAACAATAAATGTTTTGACACTGTCAATAAATATGTGAATTATTATTTTGGGACTGGCAGATTTTTTTTTTATTCTGCTCTTTTACTGGGTCTGTGTATGTTATTCATAATTTTACAGTTTTTACATTTGATTGCAGAAATATATTGAGGTCATCAAAACAGAATGGAAATAAAATATCTAAACCACACACTTTGTCTAATTGTAGTTAAAGTTGTTTTTTTTAGCATTTAAAACAGGATGATCTGTTTAAAAAAACTGTTCTCTAGTCTTAAAATATATAAACAAAAGGAGTGGATTAATAAAAATAGCATAGAATAATTCCTGAATAACAAATGCAACACAGATGCAGAAATCTGACAAAGTTTATATAAAAACTGGGTTGTTCATACAGGTGAAAATAGAAAACTGACAGCAAAATATTTGGCGAGTGCGATCAGCTGTGAAACATGAATTCAACAGTGAAGCTTCTTTTTTTCTGTCTTTCGAGGAGGGACAAACTGCGGGCGTACAGTACCTAGTTGCTTAATTTACATCAGGAAGAAAAGTCCCATAATTTAGATCGGAGAGCCTGGGAAGGAATTTATCTACATCTCAAAGGATTATAATATTTTATGTTCTATTTCTAACATAAACATTCTAAAGCAGGCAGTGTACTTCATGAAAAATCCCGCAACTAAATTTGAACAGTTTCACAGTAAAAATAATGTGCTAATCTAATTCAAGAGAGAGACTGACCGTGAGGTAGAGATATAAGGGATGATGAATTGAAAAAAAATATATTAACGCAAACCCCCTATTCTCCATGAATGATGCAACTTCTTCTGAGGATATGGAATCTATGGAATTTTCATACATGACTACATCTTTCACCTTCGTCGCCACTGCCATGGCGTGACCCGGCCATTATCAGCTGAGGGGAGACGGTCGCCATGGCGTGAGGATGTCAAAGTTCATCATGTGGGATTTTCAGAGCATGGTCACAAAGGTCTGACAGGGACAGACAATTTGAATGCAGTGAGAAAATACAATGATGACATCGATCACACAGTGGAAACTCTCAAGTTGAACGTGTGAAATTTTGAACATGTTCAAACTGTTCGGGACAAGTAAGAACTGTGTGTTAACATCATGGCAACCTCGTACGAACCCTGATGCAAACCCAAAATTGGCTACGTTTGCAAACATGAACAAGCATTTGCCACTCAGTGAAATAGCAGCTTTAAGAAATACTGGAAACAGAAACAAGGGTATTCATGACACGTCATCATGCATATGAAATATAACAAATATTTTACTTCTTGAGGAAAAAAAGACAAAAAAATAAATAATTTGACAGCGATTAATATTAACACATAAAAAAACAACAAAGGATCAAAACCAATCTAGGGTTCAGTCGGCATGACAGACTGAGGTTTTGTGTCACGTTATTTGTCAAATTCTGAAATGTACGCCCTTATATACATTTGGACTTGAGATTCCACTGTAAACTTTTTTTTTAGTTTCCGTACTGAATTGTACTACTTCAAACAGAATGAATCGGAAAAAAAGGTGACACCAGAAGTCACAAAACCAAGAATGCAAGCCAAATAAACAAACAAATAAATAAATGGCTCTCATTTGTGTCTGAAAAAACTCAATCTGCACTTGTACCTGTTCGCTTGCTGCAGAGTTTGTCTTTGACATTTTCTGTCTCATGAGAGAAGAACTCGATGAGTTCATCTTCGTGCTGCTCAGCAATGGCTTCGCACTGTCACAAGAGATCAAGGTAAATCATTTCACACGGCAAAAGTCATCATATAATAATTTGCATGATGAATGTTTTCATGAATGAAAGAACTAAAATGGAAAAAAAAAATCAAACGACGATTAAAAAAAACCAAAAAAAAAACCTTTAGAGCATGGCACTCACTGCAAATTTTAAACTGGCGGTGACTCTTGAGTCTAGCGTTGCCTCTGACAGGTCCATGGCTTCACCGTTGCGAGATTTGACCCGAATGTATGACTTCCTGTTGCTGGCGGCGTCTGTGTGCTCGCCATAGTCCTCCATCCTCTCACATACGCTTTCCATCAGCTCCAGGAGGTTTCCCTCAGAGCGCGCCAGAGGAACCTGGCGCCAGATGTGCATTACAACCATTGCAGTTACCGTGACCATTTACCATCATGAGAAGAGCACACTGACCTCCCTGATGGACTGACTGCCGTCTGGGTTGATTCGAAAGGAGCCGGTCTGGATCATTTTCTTGGGGTCAACTTGGGAGATGGCCCACTCCATCTCATCCACCAGAGCCCTGCAAGCTGAAGGGGGTACATGCACCATTTATTATTTGGCATTTGCACATTCAATGGCCCATTCATAAAAGGTGCAAGGCGCAGGTAGACACCAACCTCCACATCGGATGTCTTGTCCTTGTCTGGCTGTCTGGCAGGAGCTCAGCAGGAGGAAGAAGAGCACACAGGGTGAAAGCAGGAGAGCCACTTCCCTCATGTCGCGTCTATTTAAATTAATACAATAATGACAACGGGGGGGGGGGGTGCCGTTATGTCAAGCAGAAAAACTTGCGATGCTGAAGTTAGCCGGCTTTCTTTTAGCAAGAGATAGCATACTGCGGGTACATGCACCAAATTAGGCGAACGCTACTGAAATAGAAATTTTAAGTGGTGTGGACGCACAGAGTTATGGTGAAACTCACCAGATGCTGGCGGTGATATGAGAGATTTGTACGCTCATCTTGTTCGGCGAAATGTGGTGACGTAGCACCTTGCAGCGCAACACGTCAATATGGGAGACAGCGACCCCTGCGGCCAGGAGACGCAGAAGAGGCAAAAGGCTCCAACACATACATTGACATGACGTAGTGAAGACAGTAGACGTTTGAATTCACAAAATGCACATTCGTTTCATGTTTATTAAATTACAAAAATATATAACACAAGGAAGACATCTATAAATGTAACCATGATTTAAAAAAAAACGCGAACCACACCAGTGTCAATACTGGGTGGTAATATAAAATTATATCATTCAAAAACTGTCAGTTTCTTGTATTTATCGCTGGTTTATCATGTTGCCATGAAATGATATATATATATATATATATATATATATATATATACACACTGCATATGGTCGTATATATTGTATCATTTCGTTTATCCTGGTCACAGTGGCATTTGTTTGAAGTGTGAATTAGTTCAACACTTAACAAAGATGATTTTCCTTTTCCCTCCCATGAACATAAAAACAATTATGCACCCAACAAGTGGGACAGACCATAAATATATAAATATATTTCCCAAGACAAAATTTAGTTAAAGGGGGAAAAAAACAGGGATGCATTTTCAAAAGAAAAAAACTAAATATCATTTGGTCCAGTAATAAAACCTGCATAAACATTTTTTTTTTTTGTGCACCGATGATTTTAGATGTGAGGCACACATGTGGAGGCCCTTTTGGATTTAGTCAAATAAATACACCCTTTAAACAAGGCTGCATTCTGGGGTTCCATCATTTCATTTAATGTTATGCTGAACTCAGGACATGAGTTTATTAAAAATGATCACATATTGATCACAACATGATAACCGACTGACCAGCAGGTTATATTGTAAAGCTGACACTTCAGTGCCCCAGCATACTGAACCAAAAAAGGCCACATTATGCACCATAACGGCTCAGCGAATGTTACCACCCACATTGCAAAACTAGACTTGATTTGTCATATTCAGCAGACCCCGAACATATGTTCGTTTTTCTCCCTGCACTTCGCATGAATAACTGGACGAAGAATAAATTACCAAATATATTAATGAATTCCCAAGTAACAGTGGTCACATGAGATGACCAAATTCAATCATATTAAATATTCAGCAGGTTTCCTAGCATAAATTCAACAAGCATCCAACAGATGTATTATTTACGCTGCATTAAAAAAAATATCTACTGTACTATAAAATGCCACATACACTTTTCAAATATGCATGTAGAAATATGAGCTGTCATCTAATTATAATTTGTACTGCATATCATGCGCACATACTGTAGCTCTGATGATAGAAAAATCTCTCCCCCCGACCCCCCCCTCCACACACACACACACACACACACACACAAAATTAAAAAAAAATAGCAAAGTCCTCAATATTGACTTGGGGATGGCGAGGCACACATGAACATTTTTTTTTGAATGGGATTTTTCGCATTTAAGTTATTCGCTATTTTTTCTGAATCCTCTTCTTGGGAACGAAATAAGCTCACAATTATTCATACTACTTTAAGTCAATGTTTGCTGAATGGATACTGCTCAACTGGAAAAGCTAGAAAACGGTAGGAGTTTGGAGAGATTTTAACACATTATTCAGCATTCTCATTCATTATTGTTGTTTTCAAACTGCTTTAAACAACAAAGCGTGTGAGGGAAAAGCAGTTAGGAATATATATATATATATATATATATATATATATATGTATTTTTTTTTGACAGACCCATTTAACATACAGTATGTTAATATAATTAGCCTTTTATTATCTATCTGTCTGTCTGTTTTCAGGAAAGACTGGATTTGCAGCGGCGTTTTTGGTACCCCCTTTCTGCTGCATATTATTCATTTTATTCACATCATTTTAAGGAAACAAATAAAAACAAAAGTGCAACATGGGCTCTTTGTAATCAGAAGCTTGGCTACGTTTGCAGAGGCATTTGATTCAAACAACAACAACAATGACAACGGACATTTTAAGGGCACTTTAAAGCGGAAGGCACTGAACAGGTGAAGATGCAGAAAATACTGGCCATGCTGCTGTCATTCTATCAGTGTTCTGAATCTCCATCACGGTGCGTCTTTCATCCGCGACGGGTTCTCCTATCTCTCCACCAAAGTGTCCACATCCATGTCATTCAGTAAATAAATATCCGTGTGCCGCGCTAACCCCATCTGCAGGCGAGAGGAAGGGGGAGATGGACAATTCATCAGTAGGATGTACTTGGGATACTTGACCGAAAATGTTAAAAAGAGATCCTTACTGATTGTTCTTTGTTAATCTAAGTTCGTATTCTGAAAGGTCAAGCAAACGAAGAGAGCGACATGGAGGGAAATAACACGTTGCCACATTGTACTTATTTGGGCCCTTTTGTGCAGAATCAAAAAGCGATGAATTTTTGAAAAAGAAACATGAGGGGGGAGGACAATCACATGACAGTTTGTTGATTTGAATTAGTGATGACTCGAAGGTGCTCACCTTTCCTCATTTAACCCCCGGAAAGTCCTGCAAAAGAGTAACTCGCACCACTGGACACACATCGCTACTGTCAATTATAGAATGGTTCTACACTGCCTCGCATCCGGAGAGTATCGTAGTAGGCTATTTGGGTGCTATTACAATTAATCAGACTCTAATTTCAAGGCTCGAATTCTTTAGAATTCAGACATAAGACACCATATATGGTAGGCAGTCTTTGCCATTTATTTTAAACAAATGGTAGGTCTCAGTCAGAAGCATAGGATACAAATGAGACAATAAATGTACACAATACTGCATTCATGTTTTTTTTTCTCTGAGCGAATGTGTGTGGACACATGAGGAGGGAACATATTACGTTTATAAAAAAAAAATCACAGTCATAAGTGGATGTGAGCATTGACAGAACATCAATATGTATTTGTTAGGTAAAAAAAATGTGCATGTGTGTTGTTCTTAACACAGTGCTTTAGTTGTTAAAAAAACAATAATAAGACTTAATGTTGGCCGATAACATCATTATGATGATGGGTTTTGACCAAAGCTTCAAAACACTTGTCAATTTCCACACAAAAACACTTTGAACGACGCCACTAAACCCGTTCTGTGAAAAACACTGCCACATAAGGGACAGATGGTGAGCCCTTTACAGAAAATACACTGAAAATAAATACAGTGGATGAAAAGAAAAAAAAAATCATCATCACTCCTCAAATTTGAAAATTGACTGATATAAATAATTCATCGAATGCGCCCCAATTTTTAGCTTCATGTTAACCATTGTTTTCTTTCAATTTCAGAATTATTTCAAAGTGGTCCAAAATAAAATTACCGGTACTTGATTACTTACTGCTTTATCGTATGTTGTAGTCAAGTAGATTTTAGTGTACTATATAGTATGTGCACCTTAATTCTAGCATTGAGGATTACTAAAACAGTGTTGTATCACCATTGGCTGGTTTGGATTCAAACACTTCAAAGCAATGTAAAGAATGCGGATAACTATTTAAAAGTAACAGAACGTGATGAGTTTTATATATCCCCCCCTTGTGATCCAATTCTCACTAGATTTTAACAATTCAAACCTGTCTGAGGCATTCGAACAGTCTGAACAGAGTGTTAAGAGGAAGGGAAAACATGCTTCACAGTCGCTTCCATTTCTTATTTTGACCCCGCCCCACAAATATCATGAGAAAATAATTATTCAATCAAAATCAGTTACTCTGCGCAGAACAACCCCTCCCCCTCCTTCCCCAAATAAATAAAGATTCTGTCTTATTATAGCAACATCAGGTACCGATTACAACTGGCAAAAGTATTGGGCTTTTAGCTTTTAATGTTATATGTAATCTGTAATCTTAGATTAAAATGTGCATACAAAATTCATCATAATAGCAGAAGGACAAAAAAGGAATCAAAAATCAACAACAAAAAAAAAAAAGAAAACAGACTTTTTTTTTTTATATACCGGGGATGCACAAATAAAAACATCGGTCCCTATTCGGTGGCTTGATCATATCAAATGTGTACATAGTTTACGAGGCTGTGCTTCATCTACTTGGACTAATTTATACGCCCTAATGTCACTCCCATTTGATGATCCCTTTTAGTGAGGCATTCCTCAGCAGTTACATAAAGTCAGTTATCTCAGAGGCCCTTCCAAAAACAGAAAGATACGGTAGTCCATTTTTTTTCTGAACAATCGTCAGCACAGAGGGCGAGAAAATGTATCAGGACACAAAAAACAAAACAAAACAAAAAAAAAAACAGTGCAACCATCACTGGGACTGACTCAAAATCGAACAGAATGAGACAAAATGTAGTCAGTCGTCTAAGCACAATTGTGCAAATTTTCCCCTTCGGTGTCTTGGACACATTACAGCCACAAGATATCGTAAGACAGCTATGCTGGGTATTAATGGCCGTAACAACTCCGACTTTTTCAGTCTATTAATATATGAAACAAACTTATGATGCAGCAAATAAAAGTGGGCGAATAAATCCAGTGACTCAACTGCATCAGTTCAATACGAGAGAATGGAGTATGCCGATGTATATTATGATGTCTCAAGATTACCAGAAATCATAAAATTTCCTTCATTTAACTGATTCAACTGCTTTTAAGTACAACTGCGCAAATACAACTGCAACTGCCTGTAGCGGGAACAAGTTGCGCCTCTTTTATTAACCTGAAGCAACAAACTTAGTTCCTTCAAGCTTCTTCAAACTTTTAAAGGCTGTCAGCTTGCCCAGTTTAAGGTTTTTGCTCCAAGGGTATTCTGCAAGACTACTGCAACAACTTAATCAGTGGTGTAAAAAAAAAAAAAAAAACACTGGCTGAACCTTTTGTAGCTCATAAGTTGAAAGATTTTATGAAACAATTAAAATGTGGCATTAATTGTGCTTCACCATAATAAAGCAAACATGGCCACCTGTAAAGTCAGTGTTCAGATTGTGCTCAACCATGTCAATGTAATTATATTCATACAGAAGTGGATTTATATTGCGGCAAGCGAAGGCAAACACTACCCCGGCGTCAACTTGACATAAGCACATTCTGACAACCGGGCCCGAAGGGAGAATAACATGAAGGATTGACGGGAGGGAAAGGACGCTTAGACATGAACTCCGACAGTCCCGGCTGAATACAAGGCTCAGAGTCTTCAGAAGAAAGAGGAATGCTGCCGGGTTACTGTGCTGTTCTTCTCTAGGAGTTGGACTCAGACTGTTCTTCTATGAATACAGCAGGTCGATTGCTTACCCTGCTGCCAAAGTCCAGGCAGGTGACCCCCAGGGCGACCAAACAGTGCCACGCCTGCACACAAGACAGGAAAGGCCAGTCAAGTAACAGAAAAGTCATTGCTGTAAAATATGGTCCATTGAGCACAATGCGATGTAAGCCAATCCCACTAAATATAATAATAATAATAATAATAATAATCTGAACATTTTTTCACACACCTATTACACCTTCGAATACAACAAAAAAACACCCTGCCAACCATACTGTATGAAAGAAACATGGCGCTCTTGGAAACCCATGAATAGTAAATGCGATTTTGGTGTGTGAAAGAAAATGTAAAAATAGACGAGAATGTGACCCTCGTCGAATTAGGGGGGGAAAAAAAACGCCAAATAAGCGGCATGAGTTTGAAGCTGTGAAAAAAAAGTTGCTACTTACAGTCTGAAGTTTATGGTAGTTAGCAGAATTATACCCCCACACCCCCCCCAGAAAAAAAAACTTCGCTATCTAAATATTTACTTTTCCTTGGTGACACAAATGAGAACATCAAGGTTGTAAAAAAAAAACTCACCAGGTAGCCTACAAAGCACAGATAGGCGACGGAGAGCAGAGCAACCAGGACGTAGAGCCAAACGCTGTGCAGCGTCGCCACATAGACCACCACAAAGTACATGTTGATAGAACAAACCAACAGGATGACGATGCCGCCGCCGATCTTCCAAAACCTGAAAGAAACAAGAAGATACGTTCATTACAGATGCTGGACATGGACGATACAGATATTGGCTTAAGTAGTCACACATCAACTTGATGTGTGAAGGACTGGAAAAGAAAGGAAAACAACCTCAAGCATCTCACGTTTTTGTAAATATTTTGTCATATCTTTTGGAACAAAACCGAAGAAACGAAACAAGAGTACAGCTTCCGTGACCGTGTAGAATGTATACTGTAGATTCTTCTTATTCTCCCCCCAGTAATTGTATTACAGTGCAGTGCAGTGCCCCTAGTGATGAAAGTATTGTATTACAATTCAGTACAGTGCCCCTAGTGGTGGAAGTAGTTAGAACCACCCAAAAAGTCAGCGGGGTAGCCATTTTGATTCATAACAGTGTAACAGTGGAGAGGTGTGATAACATCCACATCGATCCTCCTCCTTTTGACACGTTCAGGCACAATCCTTTTACTCTTCTGCCCTAACCATGCGTTTGGCACGAGAGCTTGGCGTAGAAAGCGAGCTATACAGTACAAGACTTCCATAAAAATACCAAACGGTGGATGATTCTCATCTTTGTGTTTTTATTGGAGTATTGTTTAGCTCGCTGTCTACACAAAGCTCTCGTGTCAAACGCATGGTTAGGGAAGAAGACTACTTATAGCCAAGGCCATCTTGAAGCAGAAATCTTTTTTGGCCAGTGCCTCAGAGAATTCGTTGCCATTAGATGGCATATTTAACTTCCAGTAACCAGTATGAAAGTACGAGAGTATGAGAGTGACAACCCCAAATTTAACTACAGCAACTCCCCATCCATTGTAACACCGAACAAGTCACGTGACACCAGGGAGGGAAAATGGCTAATTTGGCTCAATTTGAAAATTTTTACTCAGGAGGGGGTGTACTCACTTTTGTTTCCAGACATTAATGGCTGTGTGTTGAGTGATTGTGACTGACTACTTCACATCAAAGCAAAGTGTCATGTCATCAAAAAATATTTCTCAAAATGTGGAGGTTTTATAGAATTTTGTGATACTTTTGAAACTGTACTCATTCTACCTCACTAAATTCAGGCGGAACTAAAGGCTCTGTTTGGTAATCTGATTCAGATTTGAGTCTCAACACGTTTACCAACAGGGAATATTGATAGTCAGTTTGCTTACAAGCCATTCGCAAAGTCGTTCATGATGGACGTCAGGCTGGTGAAGGTCAAAATTGGGATCAAGGCAAAAGGAAGCTAAGGATGAGAAGCAGAATTTAGTTGTACACACCTTCTATTGAACTCTCTCGCAACCAGCGCATGGACACAAAAAAAAACAGAAACAACAGGTTTTGCAAGCGTTCCTCAATGAGTCAGACCTGCATGCTTTGTAACACATTAAGGAAGTCGTTCATCCCAGTCAGATGCTGCACATCCTGAAAGATAGCCACCAGCAACGTGGGCGTGATGGCGATGGAACGCGTCAGCAGCACTCGCGCAAACCGAGACCACCGCAGGTTTAAGAAACCCTTTTCAAAGAGTAAGGGAACAAAGAAAAAACATCACCACATTGAATTTCTTTTGTTTCGATCGACACTGTCAACAACCACATAAACGTACCTCCATAACAAACTGTCCAGAGTAGGTCCCCGTCATGGTGGAACTCTGCCCTGCAGCAAGGATGCCGATGGCCCAGATGTACAGCGCGGCGGGGCCGAAGAAACAGCCCAGAACCACCCCCTAAATAATAAATGACAAAAACAATATGTTTTTAAAAATCTATTTTTAACAAGTTTTTTTTCCACAATGGACTCACACTCAGTGAGCTAATCCTGCAAAACAAAAAAACAAACAAAAAAAAACATTCACTGAAGTTGCATGCTTGCAATGACATCTTTACATAATTTCCCACCTGATAATTATTTCCATAAACACAATTCATTGTACACCTATGATGACATTCATTAACCTTCACAGCCAGAGTGCAGTAGAATCTTTTGATAGCTCTTTTGGCAACGTGCTATTTGTATCTATGTGGCTAAGAATTAGTAGCTGCATGAAGTTTTAAAAGAAATCCCTTTAATATTGTCACTGTAAGCTCTTTTCTCCGCAAAAGTGCTGATGCAAGTATATTCAAGATAAAGCAGAATACTGTATTATAATTCAGTAAAGTGCCTAAAGTGGTTATAGCAAAGATACCACAAGCATTAATAAGGTTAAGTTTGCCACTCGTCAGGCTGCCTATCATATATAAAACCAAATGTATATTTGCATAAAATTTGAAGTCTCTTCTCTCTCAACAAAAACAGAGCACGCAATCTTAAAAATTGAAGGCATCATCTAATATCCCAATTGTTTATTTGGAAGAAATGTTGTTGACTTATCCTCGAACTGAACTTGTTAAATGTCTTCAGGCAAGTACTGATGAGTAAACGTACCCCCTTATAGATATCCACTTCCAGCGTTTCATTGTTGTTTGGGAAGAGTCCTTGGTGAGGGATGCTGGTGGCATTGCACACTTGGTTCTGTGACCAGAAAAATCAAGATGAACACTGGAGCGCACTTCAGTGTGATTGCTAAAGCACGCCAGTATACGCACCACATCCCAGTTGGTCTTATTGTAGAAGGCCTGGGCAAAAACGGCTACAACAAAGACGTTGATGAGGAACGAGACGAACAGCGCGATGGTCGACTCAATGAAGAAATACTTGTTGGCTTCCTTTACTTCCTTCTTATTTCGACGGTCAATATCACGAGACTGTATGGGGAAGTAAATGAGGGGCGGGGGTCATATTATTCATTAGTTTCACACACACGTCATTGAAAACCGTCTTCGTAAGCGTTGACGGGCTGCCAAAATTTACACATATCCAATACTTTCACACATTTATCAGATATTTTATAGAACCCGAACTACTGAAAGACACAAGGGCTGTTCAAGAAGTCAGCGTTTTGACTGACACTTTCCCCCCCAAAAATAATTGTTGAAAATATGTGGATTATTCTACTTTGGTGTGAAACTACTGTCATAACACTGATCTGTGATTGTGTTGTATTATTTTGTTATGTATTATAACTTCAAGATGTCGCTGCGAGAGTGGCTGCCTTTACAGCAGCTCTGATACTTTTTGTTCTTCTACTTTCTTCCTTACATAACTTTGCGGCTGGAAATGGGAATTTCTCCAATGTGAGACGAATAAACGTGTTCTTATTCTTATTATTTATCAAGGTTAGGGACCGAGCTCCAACTCAAATATCAACAATCTCCAAGTAATATTATTTCACGCCCCTTCAAAAAGGTCTGCAATGACCTGAAACTGCAACATAATGGCAGCCAGCAAAGCCCAAACTATGTCTAAGCAAATGTGTGTAAACTGTAGCCCTTTTTCAGCAAATAACAAGCGGTAGACTTGATAAAACAATTCTCACTTTGACCAAAGCTGAGTGAAGGTAGATGTTGTGCGGCATGATGACAGCGCCTACGATGCCAACAGCTTGCTCCAGTTGCGTGGGCCCGCACCCGTCACAGTATGGCACAAACATGCCCTTCAGCACTTCCCCCTGGTTTGGTTTCACAAGCACATACTACAGAGGGGGGGAAAAAAATAGCAAATTGTCAAATATGCCATTGGTGGCCTCCGTTGAATAAAAGGGTGGGGGGGAGAAAAAGAAATGTTACCTCATAACCAAAACTTAAAGCCATGACAGTGATGAGAAAGCCAAAGAAAGCTTCAAGTTTTCTCAGGCCTACAAAAGGGATCAGACGTCAACAATGAGGGCACACTGTACTGATAACTGAGTTAAAAATCATCACATACCGTATTTGTCCAAAAAGAGAAACACAAATGTATCAGTGATGGTAATGAGTACTCCAGCCCATAAAGGAATCCTGAGAAAAGAAAAAAAAGATACAGAAGAAAAGTGAGTTTGACCCACCGTGACAAAAATATTTCACTTCCATGGAGTAGTAGTAAAGATACGATTGATAAAGTACCTGCCCACAGAGAGAAGATTGAGAGCTATTGCACAGCCAATCACCTCCTGCATGTCTGAGCCAATAATCGCCAACTCCACCATTATCCATAGTAGGATCCGAGGGACCTGTCAGAAAAGAGTGCAAGCGTTAAGTGTACAGTAAATACTGCATGAGTTGTCATGTCTACAGGTTGAGAGGCATATGTGCCTTTAAGAGGCGGGGCCTTGTAGGGTAACATGCAACGCCTGTGAGAGAGCCTCCATGAGAGTGTCTGGACGTGAGCTATGGCCAACAGTAGCTTATGCGTGAGCTTGCTGACTGCATCGGGGGCTCTCCTTTCCCACACAAGGTCATTACAGTAAGTAAGAACATAGTAAAGACCCATAAAAAAAATAATAATTGGAATCCTGAAAAATAATAACATTTTAAATGTATATAAATAAATCAACGGTACAGCGGGGGAGTGAACGATGACCCGCAATACAGCACAGGAAACGTGGTATATTTATGACTGGTAGTCTCTGCAGTTGAGTGTCTGCATTTTCGAGTTGCCATTCTACGAAAGAGATATTAAGGGAGTGTAGATGCTCACGGTGGAATATTGCCGATTGCAGACTTCCGCCAGGTGCATTCCCGTGACGACGCCGAGACGTGCCGCCAACCTCTGCAACAGCAGCCCGATCACGGTGGCCCCCAACAGCACCCACAGCAGCTTGAGAAAGGGAGAGAAGACCAGCAGGTGATTCATTAGATGGAGTTGGGGCTTTGCAAAATGGGCTCCAAATAAAATCTGACTTTTTGCAACAAATTCTTATTTTAATAGATTTTTCTCCCCCCCAATCCCCTCACCCTGAAAAATAAACATCATAAGTGACATAAACATTAATAGCTAAACTGTATCCCTTAATTTCAGACAATGTGGTTTTCAAATCTTGAAACGGTAATGGTTAGCTCTTCTAGCTAACCCATCAACAATGATGAAACATGCACTTTAATACCTTATATCACACAAATAACTAAAATACGTATTTGCGTTTGTTTCCAAGTGTGCAAATCACAGAATAAAATCACACCGTGGCCCGCATCGACCAATAAGTATTTTCAGCTCTAAGCCATTCAAGATCAATAATTTCCATGTATTCACCTTAAATCCAGCTTCTGCTCCAGACTGCAGGTCAGACTCAATGTTTCCTGGATCTAAGTAAGCGATGCTCATCAAGAACCCGGGTCCGGTGAAAGCCCAGAGTTTCTTAAAACTGAACACCTGAAAATCAAGTCAACAGAACAGGTGACTCTTCTCCTTTTATTTGTCTGCAAAGTAAAACAGCAATTCAGAACCATTCATCTTAAGTTATACACCAGCCTTCTCGACTCACATTCCAAGAATCTGTGCATTTACAAGCTTATGGGGACAGGCCTGTGTTTTAGAGGTGGTTGTCAGGTGGTACCTGATTGACATTTTCGGGAATGGCCACCTTCTCTTCAAAATATGTGGAGAAGGGCTCATCTAATTCCGCGGGGGAGGCCGGAGGAGAGATGGAGTTGTACTGATTGCTCTGAATGTCCTGGTCATGAGGGGAGTCCTCTAAAACAACACACACAGAAAACAGAAAAAAAAGTAAGACTGAAACAATTTATCAGGTAACTATATTATATTTTACTGCCCCCAACAGCTGGTCAAAAACAGACGCAGTCAAGCCGTGCACTTTGAAACACTTTACTGGACAAACAGAAACAAAGTAAACACGTAAGAAGCGCGTTTCTACCCAGGATAGCCCCAATTGACACCCAGGGACTCAACAATCAACATGGAGACGGGCTAACGGTTAGCCAGCTAACAGTCAGCTGCTATTCTGAGCACACAATATCCAACTGTACACTCTCGTTTGATCATTCACCAGGCCAGGCTCCACCTTCTATTGCCACACGCACATAAAATCACAGATATTATAGTCTGAAACTTGAGGATGGCAATCCCAAGTGGACAACAAGAATAGCTGCACATTTTATTGTTTAAAAATGCAACATTCAATTTTATCCGATTACTCAATTAGTCGATGGGATGTAGAATAATCGATTCAAAAAATGTTCAAAGGTAGCAGTCCGAGGAAAAAGGAGGGAGATTGTTGACAAAGAGAGAAAAAGGATCAGAATTTGAATCTGATCATTTAACCCTTTCATGCACCGCATAACCCGATTACATCATAAGCTGTCCACTGCAGTAACCGCTGTCCCTCAAAGGGTTAATGCCACATGTATATTTAAAAAAAAAAAAACATTTATAGCTCTCTAATAAGTAATGAAATTCTTTTATGAGCAGAAACAGACACTTGCAAAACAAACTACAAGGGGGAAAGTTACTCATGGCCATTTAAAAGTTACTAAAAAGGTGAGTAGCTCTCGTTCCGTTCCTTCATGACTAGCACCTACTGGCACCAAAGTGCAATGTGGACTTTGCTGCCTGGTGACATTCAACGGACTCCACCTTTACATGTCAAGCCATTCTGACATTAAACAAAAAAGAAAAAAAATGTGTCAACATACTCCATCGTGTGTGTGTGTACAAATACAGCAAACTGCCCTAACATAACTCATACAGCAATGAGGTATTGGAATTCTAATGTCAACGGGTGGGCATGTGCCTGTGCGAGTGTGCGCATGTTGCTCATGTTTCTGTTGGTGTAATCGGTTACCTTGGAGGAGGTCTCCATCCCGCTGGGCCTTCATCAGGGCAGGCCGACAGTTCCCTGGGAACTTAAAGGTTGATTTTCAGCCTCCTGACAAAAAGGACACAAAACAATTGGAATATTTCACCCGAGCCTCCAAGAATAAAAGACAATACTCCCTTGGTCTTACTGTGTACTTTGTGAAAATATCCTGATTAGTCTGAAGTAGTTGCCGTGTTTGGTGGTAAAATACCTCTCAGCAGATTCATGTTTTTGGAATGTGTAGAGTAGGAGTGGGGGGTACATTACATGCTTGGCTTTTTTAATGATATTATTATATTCATTTGACAAGATGTTTTGCAATTTTCCCAAGATCCCCAAGAAGCATGAGTGTATCTTTTCCCGTAATAGTTTCACTTTTAGTAAAAGACATTCTTCTGCAATGAATTGTTCCCCTTGATCTCCTTTCAAGACAAAAATGTTTTGGGGGAAAAAAGTGACCTATGAAGGCAAAAAAAAGTTTCACTTCCACTTGAAATGAAACTTTCCCCTGCGCTTTTTTTTTTCTTTTTAATCTCTGCTGTACACAACATACTCTTAAATCAGCAATCCAAGGATGTATTGGCATTCCAGGGAAAGAACCTTGAGAAGTTTTCTCTGACACAGACTGGGCACATGACTGTACGATCATGAGACAAATGCCGCAAAGCCACTTCACCCATCCAGGCAAGATTTCACTTCCTCTGCAACTAATATTTCCCAAGTGACTCTGTTTGACATTATTTGGCTTTGCGAGACAACAGGATCATTTCTACACCCATCTGATTACGCGATGATATTCTGAGTAAATAACAAGCAAAATCATGACAATCAAGAATAGGAAGCACATATTACAAACAAATGTACTTAATCAAACAAATGTACAGATAGTAAAATACAAACGGGACAATGCGACACACTTGATTTCTTGGAATGCATTTTTTGCTGATAGAAGAACAAAGTTTTGTACACAGTTGCGAAGGACTTTGACAAAACAGTTGTATTAGAAAACAATCCGTTTTGATCTTGTCTTTCTGGAAAACAAGAAAAAAAAAAGTCACAGCCCATGTTTAAGTCAACAATACAAGGCAGCTTCGAAATTTAAATGCACCGCGGCTTCATCTTTTCCGTGTCGTGTAAATTAATCTTTGTAAATGTCAGAGGAATCTATGGGCGAAATTGTATCATGTTTAACGTTTAATTTGATCTGTGCATGTTGAAGTGTCTGGGTGCGTAATTCGCACCCCCAAATTCCTGTTCAGAAGGTGCCGGCCATTTGGGCAGAGGGCTGTTGCAGCCCACACCACAATTAACACATCAAGGCGGGTGGGCGATCAGAGGAGAGAGGGCCAGATCCGGTCACAAAGGGGGAACGAGTAATTTGGGAACAGCGGTTGAACAACAAAAGACGATTTGAGGACACCCGTCGCGCCCAGGCGACATTTGTCGTCCGCAAAGTCTGCGATATGTTGATACAGTGTAGACCAGACCGAAAGGCGCCAAAGTGCCGGTGGTTCAAAGCTCACACCCAGGTAACTAATCACTACCAAGGAGCCGGACCAGGGGTGCGGTATGCAAATATCGGGGGCAGTGTTTATCTTGTATTTTGCATATGTCACAATAAAGGTTCGAACTCGAGGAGGGGGGGCTCTGAGCGTGATCACGGAGCAACTAAACCGTCGTTCGCTCTCAGAGATCCGCTTCCGTCGATATTGAAGACAATTTTCCTGTGTGCCGAGTCGTTTCTCTAACTTTGTCCGAGAAAATCTCTGACAGTAAATAATGCCTTTTGAAAACAAATTGGAGGTCAACTAGCATGCTCGAAAGGATTTCGTTCGACCTTGGAGGACCCACTGTGTATCCAATTATTTGAATAGCTGATGACTGGTCATGTGGTGGAGTTTAAAGGAATAGTTTGTCATTCTTCATGAGCCCAGTGGGTCACACAGGCCCACATGATTTGAGTGAAATTCCTGCAACAGACTGATCACAGCATACTTTAGTATAAAACAGGGGCACATTGAATTCAAGGACTGAGTTGGAGCTTCCGCAAGTGCGTTGGAAAGAATATGAGTTTTTAATAGAGTTAGCGGTCATTTTAAAAGTAACACATTTTCTTGCCTGCACTCCAGCGACATATTTTAATCGGGATAACGGTATGGCATGCACTAAATTCCAGTCTGGAACATACTGTTTCATGTGTCGGCACTAATGCCTTGACAGCATTCTTGCAAACTTGGTGTCCATTCAAAGAGAAACAAAACACATCTGGAAAATAATGCTGGGAAAGTTAAGAAAGAGTATTTAAAAAGTGTTTCATTGTATCCACGGAATCAAATTATGTAGTCAAGATATTTCCCAAAATGATTGGTAGCCTGTCTGACATTAACAAATGAATCATTCAACCTTCAATGTTTCAGAAAAAAGGCAACGTGTATTTTTTATTTGCTATATTGCAGCTGACAAGACACCCTTTGAATTCTGTACGGCTTCTGTTCCTTCACGTCTACGTGTGTTATTCTGATGCGGTTTTACTCTTTCGCAGTTCCGGGATTTTCCCATGGCCCACCAAAGAACAACAGGTGCATGCTTCTATGGGATTCTAGATATTGTGTCACTTGGGTAACATCATCTAATTTCATGGTAAAAGAATAACATCAAACGTTCTTGTTTGTTTTTTGGTTTTTTTTGCTTTTAAAATGAATCAAATTTGACTTGAACAGTGTGCAAGTGCGAGCGCTTTGCCTGTGCCGTTAATAAAGATTTTATGGTCATGACAGTTTGGACCCTGAAGAAACGTAGTCCATAAATGGTTGCTCTCAAAGGGAATGACAGTTTTGAAAGTCAGTGGTTAATCATTGTCATAGATCACATTGCAGAATTGGAGGTACCGTTGTATCATATTTCTGAGGATAATAAACAACTTAGACCAAATTACAACTGAGTTTCTCGATCTGAATGGTGGAGAAAGTAAAGTAACTGCGAGATAAGCCACTTTATCAGCACCTGGCAGCTTTTGGAATCACAAGTTCCCATCTGTGACAACTCCCAAACGAACAAGTGACCTCGAAAGGTATAACAATACAGTCCGAAATGCTCAAATATATTTTCAGCTAAACTTCAACACAGAAATCCGAGCGTTAACTTTGAGAAAAAGGGAAAAAAGAAGATCAACTAGTACATTTGGGTGATGATCCGGTTATCAAAATATGAATTTTCTACTTGTCATTTACACATGATAATTTTTGTGTATAGTTGGGAGTGTCCAACTTTGAATTTAAAGGCTTGTTGCAGAATACCTCGACACTGCAGCCTCATTCATTCATTACCGGGCCTATCAATAGAGAAATCAACAGGATGAATCGTGAGGACGCGGGTTTGTAACAAAAAGCACAAGGCGAAATTCTGTTCACAAAATTCATCTGTAATTAGGGCTGCGACTACAAACTACAAGAATAACAGTCTGTTAAAAAAAAGAGAGAGAGAAAAAAATGTGACATAAAAGAGAGAGGTCATCTTACATAATCACACTGTAGTGACAACGACGATAGGACATTGACTGTTATGATGAATTTTTATTTGGTTTTAACCGCTACTTTGTCCTCAAAACTTTTAACCTCAAGTTCTGATGGCGTGGGAAAAATAGAAACGACCTGCCCACGCTGATTGTTGTCGTTGTTGTACACGTGGCTCAGAACTCTATAATATATTTTTTTAAATCCTACCAACCGTACACCCCAAAAAATAAAAAAGTCCACGGTGGGTTGCCAAAGTCATACACGAGCTAACACAAGCTACGTGCTAGTTTCCTCGATTGCATCGCTTAGTGACCTTTACCAAAGTATTTTAAACAACCTTACTTGATTGTAGAGTCGGCAAGAGCCACTTATATCGTATTCCGGCAAAGGCGTCCGATATCCAACACGCACCATGGGTATAAATGTAAGTTCGGGGAATGGAATCAGCGTTATCAAGTTGAACTCAAGCGCATTTGTGTCTCGTCGGATCTTGCCGTGTCAACTTTGAGTTCGAGAGTACTGCGCATGCACATAAAACTAAGACTGCTCTGATTGGCCAACGAGTTGCGCCTGTAAAAATTACGCCTTGAATTTGTTTGCAGGTAAACGTCATATCAACGCGTCACTGTCTGTTTTGGTCATAGACCGAGATACATTAATGCAGTCTTGGGTCTTGAGGCGTATGTCTTTGTTGCCGCCATATTTGATGTGGCAAAGCGGTCGGTTTTGGATGGAAAGGAACCATTTCACAGTCATCGCGAGATCTCGTTGAATTTCAAACAAATTTAGAATAATGAATCATACATTTCCTCAGGTGATTGCCATTATCCATCCATCCATTTTACCTCATTAGGGTCTATGATGAATTGGACTCCATCGGGGCTTGGGCTAAAGGCTGGCCTGGACTAGTCAGCACATATAGACAAATTAGCATTCACACATCCACACCTACGCATCATTTAACACTAATTTGTCCACTGACAATTAATTTAGAGCAGCCGTCTCAAACTCATTGCCCGGGAGACATTTGCAGCCCGCAGTATGATATTTTACAGCCCACAACTTGACATCGAAGTTGACAGTCACTGCCTTGGCTGTTTTTTTTTTTTTTAATCACTCATGGGCAACCACAGCTCAAGCACATGACAGCTATCAGCAAAACGTAATTTTGAAGTGACCAGCTGGACGGAAATTATATTTTGTCACACAGTGCCAGTTATGTCTTTCAAAATGTGTGGTGAAGAAAAAGTTGGGAATAAGAACAGTCAGTTTCAAGAAAAACAATAGACTAAAATGTTTTGGGTTTTTTTGTTGAGCACAGGGGCTCCTACGACTGGGTCAACAATCTTGCACTTGTGAAGAACTAAAAATGTCTGAACCGTTATTGCTAGAGATTGACAAGAGTGGATTATTTTAATTTTATCATACTTGAATCCATTTTTTTGTGGAATACTTGATGCGGTGCAGACCCTAAATGAGTGGAGTTTGAGACCCCTGTTTTAGAGTTTCCAAAGAACATACAAATAAAACAAATAGGAGTTTGTTGCACTACTGTTATGATCCACCTGCGTTCCAGACAAATTTGAGAGTTGACAATTATTCCCTCAAAATTACAGAACGCTGATATCGTGGTTTTCACTTGTCATGATTGTACAATTTGTAAAAAGTATGTGAAAATATTACCAGCATGACTATAAATATAATTCTGAATTTCAAGCCATGCGATGGTAATATTCAAGTTTTGCAACATTTGGTTGTTTTATTAGCGGTATATGTTGTGTTTAGAGTCACGACAGTTCTTTAACGCTCAAACCTGTTATCACATTGTTGTGACTTCTCGCGAGACCCCTGTCCACACTGCATAAACGAACTTGCTAACGAGGCCAACAAGCTGCCATTGACTAACATGGTTAACATGCACAGACGCTGTGAACGAAAGAGGGAACAGGAGAATTGAAGAATGGAGTGTAGGGATATCAAGGACCAGGTACGTGAAAATCATTGTTGTTACTAAAATATCGTTTTTTTTTCAACTTTGTAATACAGCCGGTTGACTTGGCGACATTTCGAGCAAAGTTTGCTAACGGGCATACGGCAATGTTATTACAACCGTGACACAGAAGTCGTCGAAATTATGGTTTGCGCAGTAACATTTGTGTTTATGTCTGTCTGTTCTGCAGCATAACCTTTTCGTTTGTGCTTTTGTAAAGTCGAAGTTCAAATGCCATTAATTAATGCATACTTCATACAATTTATTTTTCTGAACTTGACACTTTTGTTCCCTAAAAACTACGAGCCTCTGACAACAATTTGGCAATTCTATCCATCAGTACAACTAAACTAGTCAAAAACAAGCCTCGTGAAGCTTTGGTAATCGAGCTAAGGAAAGAGGAATGCAGTATGTATCATCACCAGACCGATGTCCGTTATGTGGTGTTCTGTTCCGCATCGACGTCACGGTGCAGTCCTAGTTCTGCAGGTTATGTTTTTGCAGCATATTTGAAACGCAATCTCTTGATATTAGAACTACAGTTCATGTTCTCCTTGATATGTTGATGCTTACTGCAAAAATAACTGGCTTGCAAGGATCGATGTACATTGTTGTTCTGGTGTGCAATAATCCATAGCTCTCCTCCCTCGTGATTTTGAATTGGTATTTTCTAATGTTTATTATTTTTCTTACATGTCAAACCGCTCTTTCAGAGTCCATTGGTCCAGGCTATTTTCAGCCGAAATGCTGAAGAAGTGACGTTTTTGTTAAGCCATAGAGAGGATGTCAATTCATTGGTAATTTTATTTCACAATTTTGTTTGTTTCCTGGATAGGATGTTGCATTTTTTGTGCGGTAAATGCCTCAATCATGTTTTATCATAGGACCATGAACAAAGCACTCCCCTTCATGCTGCTGCCTATCTTGGCGACATTCACATTATGGAGCTACTTATCACCGCAGGTGAAGGTTGAAATATTTGAGTATCCCTAAATCACTTCAAAAACAAGCTGTAAAGCCTTTTTTTTCTTTCTAACAGGTGCCAGTATCAATGCTAAGGACCAGGGTTTGTTGACTCCTTTACATAGAGCTGCTGCCTCCAAAAATGAAGTATGCTCATTCTTTTCATTGAATTGTTTCAAGGAAGACACTACATCGATTTTTATTTTTTTTGGTGAACTTTCCTGGATTTTTTTTTTTTTTTTGTCTTCTCTTCAGAGGGCTGTGGAGCTGCTGCTAAAGCACAGTGCAGAGATCAACACCCGGGACAAATTCTGGCACACACCACTACACATGGCTGCCGCAAACTGGGCTACAGGCTGTGCTCAATCGCTGATACCTCATGTGTGCAGCCTGGATGTTTATGACCGCTCAGGAAGAACACCTTTGCATCACGCAGCACACAGTGGCCACGGAGAGGTAAGACATTCACGGGTGTTTGCTTGTTTATTGTTAATCAGGGGGCTTCGGTCATTGTCGAAAAGTACAATTCCCGTTTCAACCTGAAAAGCAGTTGCTTTCTTTCTGTAGATGGTGAATTTGCTTCTCAGCAAGGGTGCCAATGCTAGCGGTAAAGACAAAAAGGAAAGGCAGCCGATTCACTGGGCTGCATATCTTGGTAAGTGGTGATGATGTTGTTAAACGAAAATTTGGAGAGACTGCTGAAATGGTTTCGACACACAGCTTCAGACAGACTTGCAAATATTGCAAACTAAACACCAGAAGTATTAATTACAAAAAAAAAAGGCACTCTTCAAAGCATTTTCTTTTAAAATCAAATATCTGAGACCCTCTGGAAGGAAATTGTGGAAACCTTCCTGTAACTCTTTAAACACAAAGGTTACTGTAGTCTCAGCACCTATAAATAAAGCTGTGTGCAGTACAACGCTTGCCTGCCGGGGTTGTTTATTTCCCACTGCTAATAACATGTGATCCCAAATAAACAGCTCTGTTTGTGTTCACAGTCCTGTTGCTTCCTTCACCACAGTGGATTTTGATCACTACTTAACTCTAAAATAGATATAATTGCAGACCGCCACTTATTGCCCAGGCATGTAAATAATAAATTAACACGTTGCAGAGTGAGCATAAAGCAAAACACCTACGAAGTGTATCGTATTCACACTTAATCAACTAAAAGATAAGATTGGACTCAATTTGAATATACAATATCACTAATGTGTGAGTTGAAATCAGAAACCACCAAAGCATGTTGTGTACATGTTGTGTGTGAGTTACAAAAAAAAAAAAAGAAAGAAATAATGTGTCTGGTATGGTAAATATTGCGATTTATTAATTTATTTTTATCCACTAGGACATTTGGACGTTGTGAAGATGCTGGTGTCTCACAGTGCCGATGTGACATGCAAAGACAAATGTGGCTACACACCACTACATGCGGCAGCAATTAGTGGTCATTTAGATGTGGTCAAATATCTTCTGGGACTTGGAGTGGAGGTATATTTGTTTAATGAAATGTATTCCTAAAAGCCCAAAATGTGTAGTAGATGAGCACTTTTTTTGTTTGTATTTTTTTTTTTTTGCCGGATCTTTTTCTAATGTAGAGCAAACCCTTTTAGAGATGCTGGTTGCAAGGTTCCTGTGTATCCTTGAACTGTCTTAAAAGGCATCGAATCCACAAGTCTAAAAACAAGGCCTTAATTGGCATTAAAATGTCTTGCATTAAAAAAAAAAATACAATCCTGCACAAAAAAGTTAATCCTTGAATACTCGTTGATCTTGGGTCTTGTGTGATGCTGACATCATACATTTCAAAAAGAAAATTGAATTCTGAATTATACAACAAAAGGACAAAGCACATTTGGCTTCAGAGGTTGGACTTTACTGTTTTTCTTTAGCCACAAATGAACAGAAAAGTGAGCTTTCCCCCCCGCCCTTCCCCTGCCTTACAGACTGATGAACCAAACACATTTGGGAACACAGCGCTCCACATGGCCTGCGACACGGGCCAGGAGACTGTGGCCTATGAGCTGATCAACTGTGGCGCCAACATAAATCAGCCCAACCATCATGGCATCACTCCGCTACACCTCGCCGCCGCCTCCTCCAGCGGGGTGCTCTGTGTTGAGCTGCTCCTAAACAATGGGGCCGATGTCAACATGCAGGTTAACGAGGGGGGGAGGGCGATGAAAATAATTTAAGTCGCATCTTCTCTAAGCTTCTAACTCACTTAAATAATTTCTTTAACAGAGCAAAAAAGGGAAGAGCCCTTTGCATATGGCTGCTATGCACGGTCGCTTCACCGGCTCCCAGATTCTTATCCAAAATGGTAAAAAAAGAAACTGGCCTTGTCAAAAGGAGTGCATGCACATACTGTATTGGCTAAATAATTTCTTTAACAGAGTAAAAAAGGGAAGAGCCCTTTGCATATGGCTGCTATGCACGGTCGCTTCACCGGCTCCCAGATTCTTATCCAAAATGGTAAAAAAAGAAACGTTGGCGTTGTCAAAAGGAGATGCGGCATGCACATACCGTATTGGTGTGCAATATGGCTCAAAATATAATAACATGTCACTGAATTGTTTTTTTCCTTTTGCCCAGGTGGTGAAATTGACTGTGTTGACATCAATGGCAACACTCCTCTTCATGTTGCTGCCCGATATGGTCAAGAGTTGTTGATCAGCACTCTGCTGACAAATGGTGCTGACAAAGCCAGGCAAGTTGTATTCCAACGTACAGAAAAGTTGTATTAATTAATACCGTCATTTGGACAATATCTACATATCGTGACACATTTCTAAATAAATTGACTAACTGTTGAATATTAATTACAAAGATGGCAAAAGTACTCACACTCTGCATTCAAAGGTGAAAAGTGGACATTTTCCAGTGAAATTCAAAATTTTCAGGAATATATTGATCAAGCTCCCCCAGTTTTATCCATCCATTTTCTAATCCGTTTGTCCTCACAATGGTCCCATCCCTGGAGCCTATCCCAGCTCTCTTTGGGCACTAGGCGGGGTACACCCCGAACCGGTTGCCAGCCAATCGCAGGGCACACATAGACGAATGACCACACCGAGGGACAATTTCAAATGTTCCATGAACCTGCCATACATGTTTTTGAAATGTGGGAGGAAACTGGAGGACCCGGAGAAAACCCACGCAGGCACGGGGAAAACTCCACATAGGAAGGCCGCAGCCGGAAATAACCCTGCACCTCTGCACTTGTGAGGCCGACGTGCTAAACACTTGACCACCTACGTGTGTCATGATCTTGTTACTCCAGCGGGTGTGCAAGCTGGAGGGACAGCCCTCCTCTGCCACCTCCTGGAGAAACACAAGAACAGGATCATGACAGTACCCCAACGGATGCCTACTGTTATGGAGAAGGGACAGGTCCAGGATCCAGGAATGGGGAATCCACTGCCGCTCCTCTGGTCTATAGCCCTCCCAGTCGACCAGATACTATGCCCCTTCAAATATTTTTATCGTTTTATCTGTACAGTACAATAATAGATGATCTAACTTTCTGCAGACAGGGGATCCATGGGATGCTTCCATTACACTTGGCAGCGCTGTACGGCTTTTCAGACTGCTGTCGCAAGTTGCTCACCAACGGTGAGAAATTGTCAGACGAATAGGGCAGGCTTTCATAATTTAATGGCACTCTCTTGCAACGTTTACTTTGAACACTTTTACTTGTGTATCGTATAGGCCAGTATTACAACATTGTCCACTCCCCGACAAGCTGCCAGACGCCATCCTTTGGATTTGATGTCAACACACAGGATGAACTTGGGAGGACCTGTCTGCATGCAGCTGCATTTGGAGGGTAAAAAAGAACACACACACACACACACACACACACACACACACACACACAAGTTTCTAGGTGGTATATCAAATTTGTAATAAATGAACATGTTTCTTGTGCTTTTTGGCAGAAACGTTGACTGTCTTAACATGTTGGTCAACAGCGGAGCCGAAGTTGATGTCAAGGATCATTTGGGGAGGTAAGCCAAATACAATTTTATGCTGCGTCGCTGACAAAATGGTTTATCATTGGAGCCATTTCCTGTTCTGCCCCGCAGATCTCCTTTGCACTACGCTGCAGCCAACGGTAACAGCCAATGTACAATCACACTGGTGAGAGGCGGCTCGGAGATCAACGAGTTAGACCTGATGGGCTGCAGCCCTCTACACTATGCTGCTGCATCACACACGTTCTTCGGGTGAAGTTCGGCGCAATGACAAAAAAAGACATGCTGTCAGTTTGGTATGATCGTTAAGGAATACCAGTTGTCAACTTTTTCGTTACACAGAGGGAAGACAAGCTCGGAGTGCCGAGTGGAGAAGGAACAAGAAGCCTCTCTGTACGTCACACTTTATTCACGAGAACTAAATACGCTTCAATACTTGGCTGAATCAGAATTCTGCCTAATTTTGTTCACCTTATTTAGCTACGTGTGAGATGACAGCTATGAAACCACCAATGTTCTAAACCACTGCTAACAAAAACTAAAATCCTAAATGCAATTTTAAATTCATATTTAACTACCCATGTCAATCAATGATCCTCATGGAGGCATACTTCTAAATACAGTACAGAATTTCTGTTGATTTTAGAAGTGTGCAAGTTTACCTCATGGTTTTGACGGCATTGTAAATTTCATAATAGAGGGAGGTTATTTCATGGCAGAAATATAATGAATTATATTTTACCATTTTATAATCCATCCGGCAATTGCACAGGTTATTTATTTTTACAAGCATTGGTCCGAGACATAAAAGCATTCATTTAAAAAAAAAAAATCACATCAAACGTTGGTAGCATAATGCATGGCAAGTGAAGACGGAATTTTTATTTAGAATTGCCCAAAGCTTGTCAGATGTCAAGAACTCACGATCAACTTCAAAATCACTTGTTGTCATGTTTGAGTATTAGGAATTGCAGATTATTGTTGGGTTTTTCCTTTTTGACTTGAACAGAAAAAAATGATGTTCCATTTTGTGTTCAGTTGTTTGGATTATTTGCTGGACAGTGGAGGAAACCCAACTGTAAAGAACGCTAAAGGCTACAGCGCTGTCCATTATGCAGCAGCTTACGGCAACAAGCAGCATTTGGAAATGGTTAGTGCTACCTTTTTAATTTCAGAGCTAACTTTCGCGAAAAAATTTCCATTGCCTATGTCATAAAATGTTTTTTTTTTCTATTTTCAAGCTCCTGGTGATTTCTTTCAACTGTCTAGAAGAGGCTGAAAGTAATATTCCCGTTAGTCCGCTGCACTTAGCCGTGAGTCGTGCAAATCCATCACGGATATCTCACTTGTGGTTCGCGGCTCACTGGCCGGTGTAACACTTGTGATGTGTTGACAGGCGTATTATGGTCACCGCGAGGCCCTCCGTCTGCTGTGTGAGACATTAGTGAGTCTGGATATGCGAGACGTCAAGGGGCAAACTGCCCTCCACTTTGCTGCGCAGAGAGGCTTTACCTCATGTGTGGAGGTGCTGCTGGAACATCAAGCATCCTGCACGCTGAAGGAGCATAAGCACAAGAGGACCGCTCTCCATCTTGCAGGTTGGAGTTCACAAAGCATTCATTTTTATTGTGGTCTTATGTTTTGTTTCCTGATGAGTTTTTTTATGCACGTGCAGCTATAGAGGGCCACGTGGACTGTCTGCTTTTGCTGGTGAATCGAGAACACAGCGCTGACATCATTGACAGCCAAGACACACAAGGACAGTGAGTCGCTTCTTATTTATTGCGCAAACCAAGTTTTGGCAGCGATTCAAATTTTCTTGTTTCCCAAACTTGCTGCGTCAGGTTTATATGACACACAAAATGAATATAATGAAGTTTGAAATACTTTTAATGGGAAATCAGGAAGTGATAAATGAATTGAATTAAAAAACAAGCGGTTTAATGCAGCTCAAATATCGCTGTAATAAAGTCGTGCTAGACAAAAGCCTGTGTTGTAAAGAAGGATCCTGTTTGATCACTTGTGCACACTGTTCACACTCATTCCAGTCCATCACACGTGTCAACTAAATTCACTTACGTGCCTTTCTTAAATGTACTTGCAGAACTGCACTTATGTTGGCAGCTGTGGGTTGTCACACGGATTGTGTCCACATCCTTTTGGAGAAAGGAGCCAATCCTGATGCCGGTGACAAAAAGGGCTTCACTGCATTACATCGAGCCGTACGTTAGTATGAGAATGGCCGTGCCCTTTGTTTCTAGGACAATATTTAAATCTCTGTCGTCGTCCTGCAGGCCATGCTGGGTAGCAGTGACAGTACGTCAGCTTTATTGGAACATGGCGCCTCTGCTCTGTGTCGAGACTCTCGGGGAAGGACGGCGCTGCATCTTGCTGCATCCCGCGGCCACACACAGCTTCTGCATACTTTACTGCAGGCCGCAGCAAAAGCAGACCCTCTGGACTCCATGTTGGATTACAAAGGCTACACGCCCACTCACTGGGCTGCCTACCACGGTAAGAAATCAGGAAGATGTCGATTTTTTTTTTTTCATGGAACTAAAATAGTTTGGTTCCTTGCTCACGAGAGAACAACAGAAAACTATCTTGGGCTGTTCCAACGAAGCAAAAACATCCTTCCCATCTGTTATTGACAGTGTTTTGTTTTGTTTTGTTTCCTGTACAAGATCACGAGGAAGCAAAAATAAAGAAAATGAAGTCCAAGTCAAACTAATGACATTCTTCAGAAAATAGCACATATGGTAGTTTCTCTGACCTGTCATCTTTCCGAAGTTTGCTTTTACATCGTTTGTCCATTTGTGTCTTGTTTAGGTCATGAGGGATGTTTACGCATTTTACTTGAAAACAAGCTTTTTGGCAACCAGGAAGGAAACTCCTTCAACCCATTGCACTGCGCTTTGTAAGTCCTATTGGAAATGTTTATCTACTTGAAATCATTTCGGAGAATTGAGTGGAATATAGTTAATATTTTTCCCTTCGCAGAATTAAAGGACACGATGTTGCTGCTGGACTTCTTGTAAAGACAGTTGGTGCTCAAATAGTTCAAATTAGTGACGCCAAAGGAAGGTGAGTTCTACGTTCTCTGCTTTTTTGCCATGAAAGTCTGTCTTGAAATATCCAACTCGTACTGTTATACCAAGAAACGTCATTTGTGTTTGTTTGGAAATTTGGGACGCAAACTCCATTGTTTGGCTCAATTCATTTTCAGCATCCCTAACCTGCATTGCTGTTTATTTTTTAAATTTTTTTAATTCTGATAAAAAACGTTGAGTCTCTGTGTTAAAAAAAAGCAACTCACTGAAGGTGTTTCCTAAAATTAGGTTAGGTAAGTAAAGATCACCTTGCAATCCTAGTTTTGTTGCATTATCTTGTCCATGTTGTGTAATTACAGAACCCCTCTGCATGCGGCTGCCTACTCTGGAAATGTTACAGGGCTCCAATTGCTCCTGGCCCGGGGGGCAGAGCTCGATGCTGCGGACCACAGAGGGTGCTCCGCTCTTATGATTGCAGCTGACTGTGGACACACCATAGCAGTTGGTATGTGTCCACTCACAGTATAAACATTTCTCCAGTGTAAACATTTCTCCCCTCTTACTTAAAAAAATAAATAAATCACAACAGGAATCTTGTGGTCACCAGTTTCCGTCTATTCATCGCAGTGTTTCCAAGTTCAGACATGTTGACCATGCATCTTCCTCTTCTTTGCATGCAGATAGTGTTTCCTTGCTATCACGGCTCACTGCACAAGAGACACCCCAAGTCAAGATGTAAATTTTATTTTGATTTATTTATTTGTTGTATTCATTTCAGAATTCTTGCTGCACAAGGCGAAGCCAGACCTGACCCTGGTGGATCTCAATAATAACACAGCCCTTCACTTAGCATGCATTAAGGTCAAACACACAAACACAAGCGCATGAAATGTTTAGGCTCCCAGCGGCACAGTCACGGTTGCATCCGAATTCCATTAACAGATTATTGTTAGTGTACAGCATGTGACTTTTCAATATTTATTCCACAGGGTCACGAGATGTGCGCCCTGTTGCTTCTCGGAGAAATCAATGACCACTCCCTCATAAATGCAACAAATAGTGCACTCCAAATGTGAGTTGGCTTCTTCTGTCGGCTGCTGTTCAGCACCACTCAGGATGACTATGCATTCTTTAGACCAGCAGTTCAACTCTATAGATCTTGGTAATGAGATCTCTTTCCTTGTCCAGGCCCCTTCACATCGCGGCGAGAAAGGGTCTGGCGACCGTTGTGCAGGTGTTACTCAGCAGAGGAGCAGCGGTCATGGCTGTGGATGGCGAAGGTAAGCAGTGCGGCATTACAAAGGTATGATTGCCCACACGGGGGCAGTCATAACAGTGAAAGGTTATTAATGTTTCATCACTTGGTTTTCAAGTGCATGGTGTGGTTCACAGTCGATACAGTATGGGAACCAAATGCAAAACAAACTACTTATGTTTCGTCTAGGCAGGAATAAATTTGATGGAACACCAACCGCTGGAATCTTGTCTTTTAGTGAAAATGCAAGTGCTGTAGTTTCTTCTTTTAAGAGAAGGGGTTCACCTTTAATCCAGAAGGGTTCTTCACAACAATGTCCTGACATCCCTCCACTAGAGATTGCCCCTTTCAACCCTAAGAGTGGTCACTTTAATGAACTGGTTAAAACGGCACTGGAACATGCATTTCATTAACCTAATACTATAGCATGCTTGCTTGTGCTTGCTAAAAAAAGTCTGTGTCGATTTTCAGTCATCCAGGACATGGTCGTCTTCAACTGGGCTCTAGTTAATGTGTTTTTCTCGTTTTCTCAATCCATAAAAACAATTACGTATGCACTAATTGGCAAAGGATTTGGATTGTCCTTTTGTGAATGTTCATTCATTCATTCATTTTCCGATCCGCTTTATCCTCACAAGGGTCGCGGGGGTTGCTGGAGCCTCTCCCAGCTGTCTTCGGGCAGTAGGCGGGGGACACTCTGAATCGGTTGCCAGCCAATCGCAGGGCACACAGAGACAAACAACCATCTGCACTCACACTCACACCTAGGTACAATTTTGAGTGTTCAATCAGCCTGCCATGCATGTTTTTGGGAATGTGGGAGGAAACTGGAGTACCCGGAGAAAACCCACGCAGGACCAGGGAGAACATGCAAACTCCACACAGGGAGGCCGGAGCTGGAATCGAACCCGGTGCCTCTGCACTGTGAGGTCGACGCGCTAACCACTGGACCACCGGGCCACTTTTGTGAATGTTATTTTATTTATTTTTTAATACAATGGCAACGTTTCGCAGGCCACATGAACATACACGAAGAGCCGTATCTGGCCCATGGATCTTAAACTTGCCACGTGTGAAGTAGACTGTTTGATGTTCGTTTGGTTTAGCTTTAGCAGATTGCAATTCTAAATTGTATCAAAGTATTCAAAGCACATCAGATGCTAAGAGTACTGTATGCGGATATGTAGCGTAATTTACTTTCAGATAAAGCTGCCACTTATTCCAGTTGTGGTTTGTTCCTCTCTGCAGGCCACACCCCAGCTCTGGCCTGTGCCCCCAATAAGAAAGTGGCTGACTGCCTGGCCCTGATCCTTTCCACCATGAAGCCTTTTCCCCTCCGCGAGTCCAACCCCAGCACGGCCTCCTGCTTCAACCCCACCCTGAATAACTGTGGCATCGCCGCTACATGCGGGTCCAATGGAAGCTTGCGTCACTCCTACGTCAAGGGCCGTTCAAGCTCCATCGGCCTGCACCAGTGTCTCACTGAGTGAGCCTTTCTACTATTGCTTCCTCTGACGTATCCTGGCATCCCGTCTATGCTTCAACAACATTTACTAACAGCGTCTCTAGTCTTACACAAACTAATATTAAACCTCGGAGCATAAGTAAAATGAAGTGGTAACCTTAAAATAGAAGACAGCACACAATCCGTCCTCTTGGAACATGGTTGCTGATTTTTTTTTGGTAGCTCTTCACAAACCCTATTTTCTCTGTCCTCTGCTGCTCTAAACCAAAATGCTTGATTGTGTTTACATGTGATGTGTGTTTGTGTGCGGATGTGTGTCTGTGCTTGTGTGATTTCTGAATATTAGATTTGGATTTTTTTTTTTATTATCTATGATGCAATGATAAATTGAATCCTTTATGCAATTAAGGTGTAACAGACACTACATAGACGAAATATGTTTATTAGTCTTGTATCAGGATCCGCATAGCTATAATGTATTTCAGCATGTTTATTTTTATTTTTTCTCATCAAATGATGGAATAACCTCATGTAAATGTATGCTGTGGTGCAACTCAAAGCAGGTCATAGTCGTATGTTTTAGGATAGTATTACAGTAAATAAGCAAGCGAATGGGACAAATAAGGTTCCAGAAAATATGTTTATGCGTAAATGTACGTGTTTTTATGCGCAAGGACCTTGCAAACCATTTTATTCTGTGACATCTACAGCGGCAATTGTGCGGTTGAAAATAATTTTATATTTTGAACAATACTGACATTATTGAAATAAGTTTAATATCTCACGTCTAACACGGGTGACACCAGAGGCTGAAAATCCCAAAGCTAAATTTCCTCGTCTCCAAGTGACTGTAAAATGTAAAGATTTACTGACATTCAGTAAAGATTAAAATATATTGCATATAAATGTGTACATTACACCCACATAAGCAGGAAAATGTCACTTAAATTACTTTAATATTAATTGGGTTGTTTGATAATTGTTTATTTTGACTCATCATGTGGTTCTTTTATTTTTCTAATGCACCAGTGGGTTATCATAAAATGGTTTAGATGTATTTGCACTCTAACATAGATGTTTATATTTAAAAGTATGCTGCAAATATTAATTAAGATTTAGAAATCCCTGTGTTTGAACAGCATTAAAACCTGTGCAGCATGAGAAACCCACCTTCTTTTATTTGGACTTAAAGCAAGACTGTAAAAAAAACATAAGAGTGATAACTCGTCATGTGAACAATTGTCTTCCATACATAGTTTTTTTTTTTACATTTCAGCGTGTATCAACTTAAATTCTGTGGATTTAACAGAGAGAAATAAAAAAAGAGTACTTGATGACTGATCTCCATTTGCACGTTGGTTAAATTTTATAGATTTTTTTTTTTTTACTCTAGCTACTGTGCCTTGAGGGTGTATGATTATAATTGATGTTGCATGATTATTTTGTTTTCGTTGTGATGTACTGCACCATAACTGCCTCTTCTGATTCTTTCAACACGACAACAGAGGTGGGGAAGCCTTTGTTCTCAACTGACACCATTTTTAATGTTAATATTAGGTTAAAAAAAAAATCAAAAACAATTTGTAATGTGTATTTTTATACTAAACCACAACATCAAACATAAACAAATGTTTCTACCTGTGAATAGTGTTATATAATCTGAATAAATGAATATTAGATAATAAATAATAATACATAAAACCTCTTAAATACTTTAAACCTGATAGTGTGTGTGTTGAAGTGCTCGTTTTTATATGAAAAATAGCCGGTTTCATTTTAATTCACGAAAAGAGTTTTTTTTTTTTTTTTTTTTTAAGTCGCGGTTACATCTATTTTGTCCTTGCACAGTTGCCGTCGCCGGCATCGTTTCCGCCATCGAAAGAAATATTAGCTGCACATTAGCTAGTCCCAAAAAATGGCGAACGTGGTGCTGGAGTTCAAGGCGTCTGCCGGCGACTCCGACCCACAGACTCGTCCGATTCTGGTTATCGGACAGCATGCCAACCTTCAGCATGTTGACTGGGGTCAAATCAAAGGCAAACTACAGCCTGTTGTCAGCAAAGAGGTAACGCGTACGTGGATGACAATGACTGCTTGCTAATGCTAATGCTTAGCTAACACGGCGAGCTAACCTAAGTGGCGAGCACACCAGCCGCTCAGTCTCGTCACAGAACTTCAAGATAACTCAACTTTAATTAAAACACATTTTACTGTCTAGACATCGCACTTTAAATGGTTTTATCACGGACTAGAAAAATCTAATTTGGTATTAATGTTAACATTTTCTATCGAGCTGGGGAGTTTAATTGCTTCATTCTCGCGCCGAAAGCATTCATTAATTTCATATGGACATGTAAACGTTATTTCACAAGGTTAACATGCTTATTCGTCCTTATGGTTTTGTGCGACATTGACTGTGGGGACTGTTCTGTGAAAATAGGTACTGAAAATCCTATGGAAGTAATCTGTGCTGCTTGTGTAACACGGGCTATAAAAGTGGATTTGTGATTTCTGTCAGTTATTACCTCACATAGTTATCCTTTAAACACTCCGAACTGCTGTAATTTAATACTTACTTTAAAAACCACGAATACACGGTATCAAAAGGCTTTTTGATTTAAGTTTAACATGTACAGTAGCTTGCAAAAATATTGACCGGCTTGGCTATTTTTGTGTATCGTTACTTAATTTCCTGTAAGTGAAACTGAAAATGTCATATTTGACACGAAGCAGAGAAGAGTGCTGTTAACACGATTTATAATATGTAATTTCAATGCAGTAATCCCCCCTAATCCAACCACCACCAATAAATGGAAAGCCACGAAATAGAAATACCCTATTAAATACAACCCGGGCATCTATAGCACTTCATTTCTGAAGGTCTTTATACACACTTTAAAACAATACAAACTCATTTAGACACATTTAGAGCGAGCAAGAGCAATGGATAACACCAAAATATTGTATAAACAATGTATAAAATTGTGAAACAACTACGCTTGCAAAAAAATATGTATAGTGGGACCATGAAGTGTAAACCGTGTTATGGTGGGGGAATTATTGTAAAAAAATGACCACATACTTTGTCTCTCAGACGCTGTGGGTGGGTCCACTAAATATGCTAAACCACGCCTCGCTCAACTGTCAAATAGCCCACATCTTTCTTATGTCTCCACATCATTTCGTGTTTGAGCTGCGCCCGTTAGATAACTCACATGCTTACTTCGTGTTGTGATGGTGTGTAGGTGCACATCACAGACACACTTTTTGGAAAGACGTCTTTCTCTTCGTTAAATATGACGGTACATGTCCTTCAGGAAAAGAAGCTCATGTTCTTCCGTGGTGGGGGAGGGGCAATTTATGCCGCACACCCCAAGTACGTCACTTGGTGCCCTTTTAGTCACACCCCCCCCCCCCTCAAAAATCCTATATTCTTACGATTCAGTACTACATTTTTCTTAATTTTTGCGGTTGTTTTTAGCAATGAACAACATGATGATGTTTTTCTTATATGAAATGATGTAGTGGACTGTTCTTTCAGATTTGGCAGGCGGCACTGAATACTTTGAGCCCCAAGCCCACGGACAGCTGTCCTCTGTACCTCAACTATGCAGCGGTGGCTGCCATTCCTTCGCGGGTCAGCAGGCACAACAGCCCCTCTTCTGCCCACTTTATCTCCCGTCTGGTCCGCTCGTGTCTGCCCGGAGGGAACAACCGCTGCATCGTGGTCCGTACCCACGCCGCATCCTCTTTCTCACCCTCGACAAATGAATCAGTCACTATTTGGGACTGAAATCTGTTTCGTAGAGTGGATGGAGATGTCTTGACGCTCTTGTTTGCTCCGCAGATGGTGTGTGAGCGCTCGGATGTGTTTGCGTCAGCCTGTGCCATTTCTAGAGCGTTCCCCATCTTCTCTCGCCGCTCCGCTTCCTCGCGCAGGGCCGAGAAGAAGCACGTCATTGTTCAGTTTGTGATTGTTGGCCAAGACAACAACCGAATGGATGATGCCGAGCTGCAGGTACTGACTGCATCGAAATTATCCTATTTTTCCATGTAATGGACATGGCATGTTTATTTATTTTGACTACCTGCCATCTGTTAGGTCTAAGATTGATCAATACTATCTATGTGAAAATATGATACTGACCCAAGCAACTTAGTTCCAATTTTAGTATATGCGAAGCCGAAGCTACTTATTATAATGAAAAGTAACAAACTAAAACAAAAGTTTTAAAAATATTTTCATTAATGCACTAAAGCAAAAAAAAATGCTTTTAAAAAACAAACAAAAAAGTAACTGAAACTATGTGCAGTCAACCATTTTGCTTTTTAAAATTTTTTGTTTGTTTTTTAGTGTCTCTCCAATGCTGCAGACGGAGTGCGACTGGCAGCTCGCATTGTGGACACGCCGTGTAATGAGATGAACACAGACCACTTCTTGGATGTAAGGAAAACCAACAAATGCAGTATATGTTAATCTGTCAAGACCCTGAAGGGACTCCCATGTGTTTCAGGAAATCAAAGCAGTGGGAAGTGACCTCGGAATAACTCCTGTGATTATTCGTGGAGAGGAGCTGAAAGAAAAAGGCTTTGGAGGTAATGTATCCGTACTTATCTAGAGGATGGTTGGGTTCTGAAATAAGTGGGAAATATTTGGTTTCAGATTTGTGAAAAACGATGAGCTCAATTCCTCATTCTAAATCCTCAGCAAATTATTTGTTGCACAGATTGAAATGAAACGGTAATTACAGTGTTTGAATTCATTTTTTAAAAGTGCTGTCAAGCGATTAAAATATTTAGTCGTGATTAATCACATTTTTTTTCATAGTAAATGCGGAGTTCATTGTGCATTTGATTTATTGTATAAAAAAATCCCCTTTTTTTTCTGTCCCATTATTATTTAATTTTAATACCCTTAACATGAATAAGAGGATTCATTTTCTTACCAGACGCATACCTGGAATACTATAGACACAAACTAGGTAGGCGTGCTGTCTTTCATACAGAACTCACTCTCGCAATCACATATACACACCCACAAAATCGTTGACATTGTCGTGGTTCTGACAGATGTATTTATTAAACAAATGTATGCACACAACACGGCTAGCCAAGGTGTACACAATAAATCAGGCCTACCTGCAGTGCTGCAACACAGCCTCGAGCCTCTTCAGTTTCTCCAGCTCAGCAGCTGTTGGCATGGCGACGGTGGGTGTGTGCAGGGCCAGCGTAGCTCTCAGGGGGATCAGCGTTCCACAGGATGCGCTTGACCATTTCCAGAGAACTATTACATTTGGTTGGCATTTCTTGGGCAAGTGACTCCTTATTCTGGCCGTAGGTGACTTGTCGTTGCTTGAGCTCCGCTTGCTTCAAAATGTCCTTAAGACTTTTTCTCCATTTTTGCCAGCGCGCTGTCAAACAGGCTGCTGTTAAGCGAAACGGTGACAGCGCAGGTGCACAGTGTGCGCGATGCACGGCATGTGTTCAAAGGGGAGCTGCCTGACCCTCGCTATCATATTGCGTGCACCCTCTGTGATCCTTGTAGGTATTTATGGCGTGGGCAAGGCAGCTGAGAATCCTCCTGCATTAGCAGTCTTGAGCCACACGCCAGAGGGCGCCACTCAGACCATTGCATGGGTGGGCAAAGGCATCGTGTATGACACTGGAGGACTCAGCATCAAGGGGAAGGTACTTTTTTTTTTTTTCTACTTTTTAGGAGGTATGTTTTCTGCCATATGTACAGAGGCAAATCTCCAAAGCAATGCCCTTGAAGTTCTGACTGAAGAGTTTACTGAATAAAAGTTAGTTGCTTTTTTTTTTTCCTTCTTCATCCTAGACCACAATGCCAGGCATGAAGAGAGACTGTGGTGGAGCAGCCGCCATCTTGGGAGCTTTTCAAGCCACCATAAAACAGGTGCGCTGCCTGTGATAGGTGTCAAGCTGTTTCGTTGGTCTCCCTCGTCGTTTCTGACACTCAGCGGTAGTTGGGACCTCGGTGACAAACTCCCGCTCTTGCGTGTGTCCCAGGGCTTCAAGGATAACCTCCACGCCGTGTTTTGCCTGGCAGAGAACGCCGTTGGACCCACAGCCACACGGCCAGATGATATCCACACACTCTACTCTGGAAAGTAAGCATGCGTTTCCCCAAGTCTTGGAACTTGAGACCAATGAAAGTTAAATGCAGTTCGCTGAAGCTGATCACAAACTAAGATGTGGTCTTAATGACTTTTAAGGACTGTGGAGATTAACAACACTGATGCCGAGGGAAGGTTGGTGCTGGCCGATGGAGTGGTGTATGCCAGCAAAGATCTGTCCGCTGATATCATTCTCGATATGGCCACGCTGACGGGCGCTCAGGTATGATGAAAATAAAGGTTGACTTTGAGACGCTAATGTCAACATTCACAATTTGTTTTGGGGGGGGTTTGGTTGTCTAGGGGATTTCTACAGGAAAGCACCACGCAGCCGTGATGACTAACAGCGAGCAGTGGGAGACGGCGTGCGTGCGTGCCGGGCGCAGCAGCGGCGACCTTGCCCACCCTCTGGTTTACTGCCCTGAGCTGCACTTCACCGAATTTGCTTCCGCTCTTGCTGACATGAAAAATTCAGTGGCTGTGAGTAAGACTCTGAGGGCAACTAAACCCTGAAAAAATATTTTCATCCATGTGACTTCACAGACCACACATTTCCATGCCAGACAAAAATGCCACTTTAAATATGCACCGAATAATTGCATATATGCAAAATCCATCCTCTTAATTTCATTTTAGATGATACATTTTGCAATGCATGTATAAAAGATCTACTTGGATTCTTAATTGTGTGACCTCAGGAGAATTCAACTTGGGGTGCGGGGGGGTCTAAATGTTTGTTTGTCAGTGGAGTACTTGAAATTGCTAATGCTTGTGTTTCATTTTGTCAGGACCGTGAAAACGCTCAGAGCTCTTGCGCTGGCCTCTTCATCGTGTCGCATTTGGGCTTTGATTGGCCCGGCGTGTGGGTCCACATTGACATCGCTTCTCCTGTTCACGCTGTCAGTACCAAGTGCTTGCTGCATGTTGTTAAAAAGTTTTGAGTTGTAATCGATTGAAAACAGCCAGTGTGAGCCTTGTACTTGCCTTGGCAGGGGGAGCGAGCCACAGGATTTGGAGTGGCTTTGCTGATGGCCCTGTTCGGTCAGGCTTCTGATGACTCGATGCTGAACCAAGTGTCTCCTTTGGGTGCTGCCTCCAACATGTTAGAAGAGCAGATGGAGCAGGATTGCAAAAGGAGACGGTTGGTGTAAGAGAGACAAAGGTGCTGTCGCAAGCTCTGCACCACTCTGATGCCACCACCACACCCCTAAAACTGTTGAAGCAAGTGCTCATTCACTTTGGGTTAATGTTTTAAACTGTAAGTCTGCCCTCTGTTTGATTCCATTTGACTTCACTGAATAAAAGAAATGAAATGTACGGCAATGTCGCCTGAGCTCTATTCACCACAATTCGAATACATACATGGCAATTTTCCGCGGATCCGCGGAAATCCGCCGTTTTATTTCTTAAATTGATCATTTTTGTGAATCGTCTAAATCCGTTGAGAAAATTTTAGGG